>NC_067119.1:17326585-17633033 GCF_021347895.1 Acanthochromis polyacanthus | reverse complement strand
TGTGCGCGTGCCCGTAGCTTTAGTGTTTTTCTCAGGGACTTGGCTCCCTTCCAAGCCTGAAGAGCTAATTGGAATTAGAATAACATTCCTCAAAGGCCGCTCGTTTAGTGCCGGAGCTGAGTGCTAACGATGGAGTAGTGGGTGAGAGAGAGGAGGGAGTGAGCGCCCTAACGATCTGCGCTAACAATGTTTTATTCTGATTTTTAATGAGGGGTAATCACTCAGCTGGAGAAGAGGAGCAGCAAAAAAAAGAGAGAGAGAAAGTTGAGGGAGGGATGGAGGGGGTGGAGAGGAGAGAGGAAGAGAGGTGAGGAGGAAACAGTAATTATCTCCTCTCCAAGCTGTGAATCACAGCCCGTCTTGCGGTCTCTCCCGGGGAAATTAGAGATGCACACTAACTGCCTTTATTCAGAGTCAGTGCTACCTGACAGCACCATGATAACAAAACACAAGTCTCTCTGTTGCTGGAGCTACAAGACAACAAACACTGCAGCCACCAATATCTTCTCTAACCTAGCAATCTTCTCATCTAATTTACATGGTGGTCTGTAGATGGACATTTAAGAGTCAATTCATTTTAGGATCACTGAAAAACTACTGTATAGAAATGTTTCCTCTAACATCACCACCAAAATGGTTGTTTCAATTGTGCCAGTTGAGGCCTGAAGGTTTGTCAGTTTGGTGATTTTACAATTATGTGATTTTTTTGCCAATGAAAAATGTGGTTTTGTGAAATTAGTGGTGCTGAAAGTTTACTAACTTGCAAAGGAAGCACAATGGCATGAAAATAAGTTTAACCACCAGATACTTTACATCAAATATGACGGCTTCTTTCATTTTGTCATTTTTGACAATTTGCAGCTGATCAGCAGGGCACACTGGCTTATCAGCTTTGACAAAAAAAAATGAGTAGGCAATGCAAACAAATCTACTGAATTGCAGTATGTCCATTGAAGGGAATTTATTTCTGTTATAATGTGGCAGACATGGGGCATATAGATTGCTTAGGTTTCATTTCTGGTGTCTGGGATTCCTCACAATATATGGACTATGCCCCCCAGTGTTAGCCCAAGGAAATGCATTTCCTTATAGATGGAGACTTAAAGCTGCTGTCCGGAGTTTCCGTTTGTTTTCAATTTATGGATCATTGTTTAACAAAGCTTAAATGTGTTAGTCTAGTTCGATACTATAATATAAAGTTAGTATAACGCGATATGAAAATTTATTCCTGAGCTCCGCCTTCCTCTCATAGACCCCCATGTTATTCCAAAAAGCGCCGGTTGCTGCCGACCAATCAAGTTCGAGCTTCAGCTTTGTCATGCTGTCAATCAACGGTTACGCGCACAGCAAGCAAGCCCATGCAGAGGTGGGCGAGCTACGCACTACGCAACCGCGCGCACATTTGTTTTGCTTGTGGAGGAGAGAGCATCAGGGCTCAGCAGCTTCCAGAAAAGTTACCAATCCCACGGCTTGTCAGGCCAAGAGACTGCAGGACGTTTTTTGGCTCGGGGTGCTCGCGTCGCTCCCCGACCACGGCCTCCATAGCCCGCCTGACGGCTTCGTTTAGATGCCCGACCTCTGGAGGAAGATGTTGGGGCGTCTGGGACATACTCTTCGTCAGAGGAGTCATGCAATTCTGAACTCTAGATAGAAATAAATAAACAATGGAACACATATACATGCGTAAATGCACTAAGTCTGATAAACAACGTCATCGAGAGGGATACACGAGTGTAATCACATATTGAAACTTTACTCGTTCGTCCTAGCAGATTCATGTTATTTTGGTATTAGGACAAGTTAGACTCAATACAGCATTCTAACGTAATTCCTTTATTATTTACTAAATGTACTAAATGCAGAAGAGGGGAAAACAGCAAAACAGGCGAGATGCTGCCGCACTCCGGGCACTTCTCTCATGTACTGCGCGCGTGCACAAATAAAGGGGCGAAATCAGAGGGACGGAGGGTGGGACCAACAGTGTTTTGGGAGACGCTGTGATTCAAACTCCGGACAGCAGCTTTAAGGGGGTTAGAGGTTGCTCTGTCAGGTGAATAGTAAGTTTTGCGAAATATATTGTCAAAAGAAGTAAGAATCACTACTCATGGGTTCTATATGTTGCACAGTTAGCACGTATTTAATTAGTTTCCTTTTATTTACACATTTACACAGGGTAATTGTCTTTGTGGTGTTTCGTGCTGCTCTAATGCCCAGTGTAGCATGTTTCATTAATGATACATAGTGAAAGCGTAGTGATGCAGCAGCAAACCTTGAACATTCTGCATAAATTATGTGTTCAGTGTAGCTGCGGCATTAGCACTTAAAGACAAACAAGCAAAACACTTGCATGTCATTGATAAAATATGTAAACTTTAGCCTACAACATGAAGAAAATTAGGAATCCTACAGTTCTGTCAACAATTTTTTAAAGGAAAACAGAGAAACACATTTCTAGTTATCAGTGCTAACTATATAGTCCCACAAGTTTCAACACATAGGAACTCTTTATAACAAGGTACAAAACATACACTATTTGCATTGTAGATTCTCACTAAAACATCAAATCTATGAATGAACACATTTGGAATTACATACAAAAAAGTGTGAAATATGTCAAAACGTGTTTTATATTTTAGATTCTTCAAAAAAAAAAAAGCCACCCTTTGCTTTAATGACAGCTTTGCACACTCTTGGTTTTCACTTCACAGGTGTACCTTGTCAAAGTTAATTTGTGGAATTTCTTGCCTTCTTAATGAGTTTGGGACCATCAGTTGTGTTGTGAAGAAGTCAGGCTGGTACACAGTTGACAGCTCTATCTGACAACTGTTAGGATCTATATTTTGGCAAGAACCAATCAGCAAAGTAAAGAGAAATGACAGTCCATTATTACTTTAAGAACTGAAGGTCAGTCAGTCCAGAAAATGGCAAAAACTCTGAATGTATCCCCAAGTGATGTCACAAAAACCGTCAAGCGCTACGACCAAACTGGTTCACACGAGGACCGCCCCAGGAAAGGAAGACCAAGAGTCACCTCGGCTGCTGAGGAGAAGTTCATCCGAGTCACCAGCCTCAAAATCACAAGTGAACAGCAGCTCAGATTAGAGCCCAGGTAAATGCCACACAGAGTTCTAGCAGCAGACACATCTCTACTAAGGAAAAGCAACAAACAGAAGAGATTGGGCCAAGAAACACAAGGAATGGACATGGACCAGTGGAAATCTGTGCTTTGGTCTGATGAGTCCAAATTTGAGATTTTTGTTCCACCTGCCGTGTCTTTGTGTGATGCAGAAAAGGTGAATGGATGGTCTCTACATGTATGGTTCCCACCATGCAACATGGAGGAGGAGGTGTGATGGTGTGGGGGGCTTTACTGGTGACACTGTTTGGAACTTATTAAAAACTGAAGGCATGCTGAACCAGCATGGCTACCACAGCATCGTGCAGCGACATGCCATCCCATCCGGTTTGTGTTCAGTTGGACCATCATTTATTTTTCAACAGGACAATGATCCCAAACACACCTCCAGGCTGTGGAAGGACTATTTGACCAAGAAGGAGAGTGATGGAGTGATGAGTCAGATGACGTGGACTCCACAGTCACCTGACCTAAACCCAGTCCAGATGGTTTGGGATGAGATGGTCCACAGAGTGAAGGTAAAAGGGCCAACAAGTGCTCAGATTCTCTGGGAACTCCTTCAAGACTGTTGGAAAACCATTTCAGGAGACTTCCTCATGAAGCTCATCGATCTATTTTGAAGAATCTAAAATATAATATGTTTTGACTTATTTCACACTTTTTTCTTTACTTTTTCTATAATTCCATATGTGTTCATCCATAGTTTTGATGAATTCAGTGAGAATCTATAATGTAAACAGTTATGAAAATAAAGAAAAATTATTAAATGAGACGGTGTGTCCGCACTTCTGATTGGTAGTGTAGTAGTTATTACAATGTGTACCTTACAGAATGTATTAACTAATTTTACAGCTCTGGACTGTATACACCTGATGTTTGACCTCTTATATAAAGCTCATGTTGTTGAGCACAAATATACATTAGACTGAGATCACAGTCACATTGCTGCTGTTAAGCATCTAAACAACACATGCGAGGCAAATCACTGTGAAAATGTATAAATGATAAACATTACACTTTAAACAGCTTGCTTTCACTCTAATATCTTGATGGTCTCCCCCTTTCATTTTAATTTTATTTTCAGTTATTTTATCTTCTGTCCTTATCCTTCTCTATCATCAGTTGTCCTCTGAACTACCAAGTTGCAAAGAGTAAATACTGAACACATTTTTTGTTTGTTTCCTCTCAATCTTCACTCCCGCAATAAAATATTCCAACATGCTTAAATGCCTTTTGTGGTTATGTTTCACATTCACAGCACTTAGTGAAAATGAGGGAGGGATCACAGTCTGGTTTAATAATGGAAAGAGTCAACAGTGACCTATGGCAGCTGACATGACATGTTTACTGTTTTAACAGAAGCCACACAATCTCTCCCATCTGGCCAATAGCCCAGATCAGTCAATCTTAAGCCATCGAGCAATTAGGCTTTTAAAATTCCAAATCCCAGCAGGAAGCCATCAAAACCAGCAGTTAAGCCCTTCTTATCAATACTGTAAGATTTTTCACTCGGTCCAAGTGAGTGTTAATCAATCCAGACCACAGGGGAGATGGAGAGAGAGAAGGAAAAAGGAAAGGAGAAAGGACTCGAAAGAAATCAGATTTGCAAAACAGTGTGAGAGAATGAGGGATGCACTAAAAGACAACAGAGAGAGGACGGCCAAGGAGAGAGAAAGAGAGACATACGAAGCCGGGGAGAGGGGTAGATGGAGTGATATGGCATACAGCAGTAGTGGAGTGTGAAACAGATGCTGCTCAGTGGAGAGTGAGAGGCCAATGGAGCTTGTAGAACGCTTAGAAAGGGCATAGGCTGAATCGATTCACACACACACGCACACACATACACACTAATCTACACTACATCTGTGTGTGTTTGTGCGAAGTGGGAGGAGTGGATGTGAGGGAGAGTGAAAATGGAGGAGAGAGGAGAAGGAGGGAGTGGGGAGGAGAGCACAGTGAGTGATAGTGGCAGGGGAGAGATAGAGGTGGAGATGGATCAGGAGAGAGATGGAGGCTGATTATCGCTGAGCACTGACAGAGTAAAGGCCCCATGGGTGTGTTACTAACACACACACACACACACACACACACACACACACACACACACACACACACACACACACACACACACACATACACACACGCGCACGCACACACACACACAGGATTCTCAAGCAAACACATGAACTTACACACTCACCCACAAAGTGATGGAGATGGAGCTGCCAGCGTGTAATACAGTTAAACCCCCTTTTCCACCAGCATCATTACTGAACGCCTGCACCTCCTCCCTTCATCTCCTCCCCTCATCTCCTCCTCTTGTTCCTCTCCTCCTGATAGCCTTTCTGCATCCCCTCATCCCACCACCACACACCTCCCAATCACATCCAACTCCCGGGATAATTCTTCCTCCGTCTTCAGCATCCGCACCTTCCTCTCCCTCTTCCCCAAAGCTCACCTCAGCCTCTCTCTCTCTCCCCCCCCCCTTTCTTCTTCTTCTTCTTCTCTCTCCACTTCCTCCTCCACCTCCTCCCCCACCTCTCCTCTGCTTACTTTATCATAGCTTCTCTCCACATGAGGGGATTCTCTGGACCCTCGGAGCAGAAAATGGAGGCTAGTGGAGAGAGACAGCACGAGATAAAAAAAAAAAAGAAGCAAAATCACACTGGCAAATATGTTGCACAGACACACATGTGCACACATACGTACATACATACATATATCCATACAAAATGCTGCTTTTCAAGGGGAAAAACTTCAAGTTTGCAGTTTTTTATTTGAGCACTTTATTATTAATCTTCGTTTTTCTCATGGTCAGCAATTATAGTCATCACTCCTGACACTGCATGCAGTTTAAATGGAGCTGCAGCCATGTAAACTACTCGTCGAGGTTTTACTCAGGCACAGCACTAAATACTAACATTAGCAGATTCCCAAAGGGAAAATAGCATGTTGATGTTCAACAGGTACATTGTTTGCCATCTTTGTTTAGCTTGTCAGTGTTCTAACATCTGCACCAAATACAAAAGACAGCTGAGAAACACATTTTGCTGGTATTCATAAAAAGGTGTTGAACAATTGTTTTGGTTGAAATATTAAGGAATTACTATTATGATGGCTCATTTTAAAGAGAAGGCAAATGTCTGAGCCACATGTCACAGTAACCCATTCAAGAGCTGCTGAAATGTTTCACTTAAAACTTTTAACCTCCTGGTTCTTCATCCCGGGACCATGAATATTTGTACAACCCATCATCTTTCATCTGTCCAGCTTCATTACCAACACCAATTGGATGCATTGTGTTGAAACCAATGCCTGCACATTTTTTGTAGCAACTCATCGAAAATAATAATATTGAAGTCGCGGGAACTTTGGTGTCACTAGAGTCAGGTTACTGCTCTACAAAATTTCACCACAATCTACCAGATAGGTCATTCTGGGCCAAGGTTGGCATCTCCAAAAACAGGCGATGAGTGATTTAGTGCGTTGATCAATAAATGTACTATTACAAGAACACCTGTTTTATTTACTTCAATTTACTTTGCAAGATATATTTTGGGTCATTTTTATGTAAAACTATGTTGATAATTATTTTTAATGAGAGTTATTACCAGCCATATTCTACAAATATCTACTTGTAATGTGGAAAAAAACATTTCACTTCATCAAAAAGTTGTAGCTCAGTAACAGTATTTGTTCAATAATCCAAAATTGCGTTTTATCATTTCATGATAACAACTTTTACTTATTTTGCGAATTTCAGTCAAGCCAAGTAATCTGAAAATACCAGAAAGCAATCAGAATCCCGTGTTTAATATCCATTATGATTATAATTATGATAATGTAAACTCTAACTGGGATCTAGAACATTCCTCTATTTATTTATCTACAGCTGTTTTTTTTTTTAACTTGGGAACGAAACATTGAGACATTTGGTTTGTCTGACTGAAGAATAACACCTTCAGAATAACTAGCCCAGAAATCGATGAAATAAATGGATGGTGTTTCACAGTCTGACAAAAGGACGGGATGGGGGACAAACAGAGTTTTATCAGAAGAGGGGGATTATGGAAATCAGGTTGTGATCTGTGGTGCGGTAATCCTTGCAGCGGCGAGCAATCCCATAAAAAGTGTTAGTGAGATTAACCAGCAGATTAGCCACGTAGCCACGCACATATTTAACTGATTAAAACCCTTGAAAATCCAGACTCTGGGGAGGACCCACGCCGTTTAGGATCTGTATTCGGTGTTAGCTCTTTCCCCCAGCATAATTATGGAAAATTTGGTGTGTTGCCCCCTGAGTGTGTGTGTGTGTGTGTGTGTGTGTGTGGGGGGGGGGGGGGGGGGGGGGGTATGGGTTCGTAGCCACAAAACCAGGGCTAAAAAGAATAAAGATGAAGGATTAGTGTGACCCAAGGAGTGATAAAGGAGTTTTGATTTCCTTTGTATCCTGATGATTGATGAGAAAGTTTCACATTACTTTTTCATCAATTTATTGTCAACTATAAATATAGCTTTTGGGATCAAAAATGAGAAAGAGAGAAACAGCGTGTGTATGTGTGTGAGTTCTGTGTGTTCAGCGGTTAATGTTAGATGGAATGATTCATGGTAAAGACAATCAATGACTCTGATCAGCAGACCCTAGTTTATAGCTATGGATTGGGTGATCAATAGATGATGAGTTTTCAGTCCTTGGGGAAAGTTGTCTGGGGCCTGTGTGTCTGAAACCAGCTCGCTAATTTTCTGATCAATTCCACCAATAGTGTGCGAGGCAGGGGGCAAGTGCTTGAAGCTGTCCTCCACAAAAAACAAAATCACTTAGATTCATAAATCACAATCACTGAAGGAACCTCTGTTGCAAGATGCTGGAAGACATACAGAAAAATAAACAGTAGATAAAGTCAGTGCACTCGGTAGAATGTTCGCTTTATCCTTGGGAGAGACGGGAAGCAAAAGATGTGATTTCATTGCTCCATATGAATACCAAAAAGGGGGAGCATATATTGAAATCTTAAATACGAATGACTGAGAGAGGGAAAAAGAAAACTAATTTCACATTTGACTTGCAAATACTAAAGTATCTAATCTTACTTACAAATTATAATACAATAGAAATAAATAAAACACCAAGTCTTCTGCGGCAGATTGGTTCTTTAAAGCGTCTTGGAGAATTTGCCACAGTTCTTCTCTGAATTTGCTCTGTCTCAGTGTCTCCTGTCTTTTCATGTGACTCCATGTTAAGATCAGTACTCCATTTATTTCAGAACTCTTTGTCTTTTTTCTCACTAAGAATGGACACTTATGACTCTGGCTGTATGTGTCGGACCAGTCTAATAACTCCTCGATGGTGATGCATGATGGATATGAATTTAAAAATCTTGTGCCAAACATTTGCTGCACAGAGCTGCATCATCTCACAGCTACTAGTGGTTGTGTTAATATAAATGGAGAAGATTATTCATATACTGAAATCTATGGTTAATACAAGTGTAGTTTTACATATCCAGATCTATCTTCACAGTTGTGTCAGTACTGGAGAATGGTCTAACTGCACCTCATTATCATTTATTTTTAGAGGGGGGGGGGGGGGGGGGGGGTGCTCTGTGTCAGCTGTATTTCATTAAACCAATCACAGCTGTCTTGGGCGATGCTAAGCCCGGGATAATGAAATGGTGCCTCTACAAAATAGTAATAGGGAAACTGGTTTTGGTGGAAATATGTATGCAGGGAGGCAAGAACTGTCATTAAAATGACTAATTAACCAAGAGAACCAAGTCTGCTTGTTACATGATCCATATCTCCTGCAAAACTTTTTTTCAGTGTGTATGTTGCTGCTCAGAGGTTATGAAGAGGATTTTGAAAACATTTACACATCGATAAAGGAAGGGGAGAAGAAAGTTATGTGAAATGTGCAGCAGAAGTACTTTATATCCATAGTCTACATCTGCTGAGTCAGAAGATAATAGTTGGGCATTAGTAAGTGAGAAAGCTAAGACGACATTGTACAGTACCAGGACACTGGTGTTGAAGTTGAACCTGGTTTTCCTGAACATTGTATGACTGAAGACACAATATCCACAAAATGAAATCTAGAAATAGCATACGTGTGCATGACGATTGACAGAAAGACACACAATCCAGCATAGTTTAACCGAAATCCTTCTAGGTTTGAAAAAAAAGATTATTTTTCAGAAAGAATGGTTCCAGAAGGCTGCTTTAAAAAAAAAAATAAAGAGACAGATCTACCTTTAACCACCAACTACTGAGAAGCCCTTTTTGCAATCAGGCCTTTGGAAAGGCATTCTAAATAATGGTACTATATTTAAAACCCTTTCACTGTGAGGAAAACATTTTGATAAAAAGAATTCTCCTTTGAACCACTGACAGATCCAAGGCGGACAGAAAGGAGCCGCACGCATGACAACAGGTTGATCTTCTTTAAGTACGTTCTAATTTGAAAACACTGCATGAAGATGTGCGCTGAAGTTTGCTGCCTCTTGACAGGTAAATATGACACAGCGCTCCCTTGTGTTCTTCACACTAAATGAGGCTTGATCAGGATGTAGCTCTTAATTAAGACTCACTCGCTCTGGCAGGGAACATTTCAACAGCTGCAGCTTCTCTGGGAGGAGGCTGGCCTGATGTTTAGCTTCTGGATGTGTGTGTGTGTGGTTTTTTTTTAATTTTGTTTTTCTTTTTTCTCAATAACTCCGACTGACAGTCAGCTTCAGGTGAAGATGCACATTAAAGATGGAAACACACAAACGCACACAGAGAAGCATGCACACACCTTTATCTCTGTCCTATTGAATAACTCTCTGATGCTTTCCATATTCCATGCGACGGATTATTACAGCTTACCCACAATCCCCAGCAGCTGATTATCCTGCGTGTTGACAGGACAGAGTTGTGCTATCGGCCTTGTGCAGCAGTCAGCTCTGTGTGTGTGTGTGTGTGTGTGTGTGTGTGTGTGTGTGTGTGTGTGTGTGTGTGTGTGTGTGTGTGCATGTTGGTGCACTGTTTGAGAGAAAAGTAAAGATTTCTTCCTCATTTATACGTGTACGAATGTGAAAGAGACGGAGGGAGAAAATTATTTTATTTGTGTGTGTGTGTGTGTGTGTGTGTGTATGTGTGTGTGTGTGTGTGTGTGTGTGTGTCTGTGTGTGTGTGTGTCTGTGTGTGTGTCTGTGTGTGTGTCTGTGTGTGTGTGTGGTAGTGCAGTTGTGTTCAACCAGGCAGGTGTTTGTGGTTGATACCTGGAGCTCCAGCAGTGCTGATCACCTCAGCATGGTACCTCACCTTGGGAGGGAGACAGCTCTAAGCTCATTAGCACACACACACACACACACACACACACACATGCAGTCACAGTGGGTTACCTGGGGAGGTTGGGGAGAGGGTGGGGGGGAGTGAGGGGGGAAAAAAGGAAATAAGCTCAGGGGAGATAGAGGAGGAGAAACTAGAGTACATTTCCTGACATTAGAGGAGAGGAGAGGGAAAGGAGAGGAGAGGAAATCGGTTTACCACATAAAAGACAACCATGGAAAAACAAAAAGAAAGAAGGGGGCACAGGACCTGCAGGGACTAAAAGAGAAAGGCAAGAGAAGTAAAAAGCAGCTTGATAGACAAAGGCTTAGCAAGACGGTAAAACAGAGGGAGACTAGAGGAAGGAGGAGAAAGGAAAATAGGAGGAGGTTTGAAGACAGCATAACAGGATGTAATGGTTTTAAAGGCCTGCTTTCATTCACGCTGGCAGCAGCTGCACTCTCGTTATTCCCCGCTCAGATTTGTGTGAATTCAATTTAATCCGGGTGTACTGCAGGTCGTCTTCCTCCTACCGCTCTACTGTATGTGTGACGTCCACAGATTTGATGATGAAAATATACACTGCATAAGAAAGACGATTGTCATTCTGATGCATGGCACATCTCTGAGATCCAGGACACCACAATAAACAGAAATATACACACGTGGACAAAATTGTTGGTACCCCTCAGTTAAAGAAGGAAAAACCCACAATTCTCACTGAAATCACTTGAAACTCACAAAAGTAACAATAAATAAAAATTTATTGAAAATTAAATAATCAAAATCAGCCATCACTTTTGAATTGTTGATTAACATAATTATTTAAAAAAACAAACTAATGAAATAGGGCTGGACAAAAATGATGGTACCCATAACTTAATATTTTGTTGCACAACCTTTTGAGGCAATCACTGCAATTAGACGATTTCTGTATTTGTCAATGAGCGTTCTGCAGCTGTCAACAGGTATTTTGGCCCACTCCTCATGAGCAAACAGCTCCAGTTGTCTCAGGTTTGATGGGTGTCTTCTCCAAATGGCATGTTTCAGCTCCTTCCACATATGTTCAATGGGATTCAGATCTGGGCTCATAGAAGGCCACTTTAGAATAGTCCAACGCTTTTCTCTCAGCCATTCTTGGGTGTTTTTGGCTGTGTGTTTTGGATCGTTGTCCTGTTGGAAGACCCATGACCTGCGACTGAGACCAAGCTTTCTGACACTAGGCAGCACATTTCTCTCCAGAATGCCTTGATAGTCTTCAGATTTCATCGTACCTTGCACACTTTCAAGACACCCTGTGCCAGATGCAGCAAAGCAGCCCCAAAACATTACTGAGCCTCCTCCATGTTTCACCGTAGGGACAGTGTTCTTTTCTTCGTATGCTTGGTTTTTGAGTCTATGAACATAGAGTTGATGTGCCTTACCAAAAAGCTCCAGTTTGGTCTCATCTGTCCAAAGGACATTCTCCCAGAAGCTTTGTGGCTTGTCAACATGCATTTTTGCAAATTCCAGTCTCGCTTTTTTATGAGTTTTTTTCAGCAGTGGTGTCCTCCTTGGTCGTCTCCCATGAAGTCCACTTTGGCTCAAACAACGACGAATGGTGCGATCTGACACTGATGTACCTTGGCCTTGGAGTTCACCTTTAATTTCTTTGGAGGTTGCTCTGGGCTCTTTGGATACAATTCCAACGATCCGTCTCTTCAATTTGTCATCAATTTTCCTCTTGCGGCCACGTCCAGGGAGGTTGGCTACTGTCCCGTGGGTCTTGAACTTCTGAATAATATGAGCCACTGTTGTCACAGGAACTTCAAGCTGTTTAGAGATGGTCTTATAGCCTTTACCTTTAAGATGTTTGTCTATAATTTTTTTTCGGATGTCCTGGGACAATTCTCTCCTTCGCTTTCTGTTGTCCATGTTCAGTGTGGTACACACCTTTTCACCAAACAGCAGGGTGACGACTTGTCTCCCTTTAAATAGGCAGACTGACTGATTATGAGTTTGGAAACACCTGTGATGTCAATTAAATGACACACCTGAGTTAATCATGTCACTCTGGTCAAATAGTTTTCAATCTTTTATAGAGGTACCATCATTTTCGTCCAGGCCTGTTTCATTAGTTTGTTTTTTTAAATAATTATGTTAATCAACAATTCAAAAGTAATGGCTGTTTTTGATTATTTAATTTTCAATAAATTTTTATTTATTGTTACTTTTGTGAGTTTCAAGTGATTTCAGAGAGAATTGTGGGTTTTTCCTTCTTTAACTGAGGGGTACCAACAATTTTGTCCACGTGTGTATCTTGGAGTGCTTGTATGGCTCATTTCATAGATAGCACTGTGCCATTTGTCAACTTAAAGCTGTAACATTTGATATTTTTAAAGTCACAGCAGACAAAATTACTGCGTGCCATGTAAATGTGGTTGCGTACAGTGATAAATACACTATGAGCATCTGACTCTGTAGGTTTTCTCAGCTCTCTGAAGTGTTGTAGCAGCTTTTGGTTTGATCTTTACAGCCCAGATCTTGAATTTTTTGGTTCACACTCTGTGGTTTTATTAGCACTGTTATCCACTGCAGCAGACAGATGTTTCAAAAAGTTCTGTTGAACCCTCTGTGAACTACCTGCCAGCATTTAGGAGTATTTTTTTTTGCTAAAGACCCACAAGTCATAGAAACTAAAAACGTAGTTAAAAGAAAAGTGAAAACTGGACTTAAATTCAACAGGTGCTCGGAAACACAACTAAAATGAATGCTGTTGAAGCTCTGTGGCTGTTTGGCATCACTTTATAAGGTATAATATCGGTTTACAACTTGTAATGCTGCCTCTGGCTCCCAAATAAACAGATTAATGCGGCTGGAAAATGCCATAAAGCTGTCAAAAACATACGATTCTTTAATAATCCTTTATACTGAGTGCATATGTTATACTGGTTGTTTTATGATGAGGTTTAAACTAACACATTATTTTTGTTACTTCAATTAAACATGCATTATTGATGCATATTAAAATGAAGTCTTTTTCATTCATTCAGAAATCTTTTGCACAATTAAATATGTGACAATCAGACAAAATCGTGCAACTAACACTCCAGCACACAATAATTAGTATTTTTCTCTATGGAAGCAGTATAGACCCAAATTCTTATCCTTAAATCTTGCCCTTAGTTCCTAAACAGAGCATTTTCAGTACAAGCACAGCCTGTAATATCACTATCTCATGTCCTAAATTGGTCCTCGTGAATGTAGAAATTAATTTCTACATACTCACACCTATACTGTACACATAAGCTGAGCAGTAGGAAGAGAGCACCTTTTTTGTGTGGCGTTGAGATAAATAGGATTAGGGATTTGGGAGATTTAGGAGGAATAATCCGTCTGTGTATCGGAGAGGAAGCAGCGGTGATGATCAAAAGAGAACGCTGTGATTCAGAGCTCAGAAATCTCTGGATAGACCCGAAACTTGGAGTGACATTTCCTCTGTTTTTTTTCCCCCTCCAAGGATCAGCTTTCATTTTGTCACTGTGACTGCTGTAATTGCCACATAATCACCTCGTACTGTACAACACTGTGTTTGTGCAAGTGCCTGTGTACGAGAGCCGGGGATAGACGGCGAATTATATATTCACAGTAATTAATCAGATTTACAGTTTACATCGGGGGAGAGAGAGAGAGAGCTAGTCTGTTTGTTGTGGTTGTTAGTATTAAGCAGGGGATTGGACTTATTTAACACACAGTCGATTTGAACAGCTGCTCTGTTCTGCTGCTATCTATACCTCCATATCAAAACGGCATAGGCTAAAAAACCCACAGAAACTCTGCACGCTGTGAACTTCTGTGTTCTGCACACTGATTGGGGGAGTGCTTCATTCTTCATCTACACATTTAATGCTGCTCAGAGGCAGAAGAGCAGCACTAGAAGGACAGAAAGCAGAAATACAGTCACCTGCTTTAACAGGTCAAACAGACTTGGAGTGCTGCTGCGTAAACTGGAATAACGTGAATCCACAAAAGTCCATTTAAATGCAAAACTAGATGTGCTTTTTTAGTCTAAAGCTAAACCTGAAGGTAGAGACTGGACAAACCACACATAAAGACAGTTTCTATTAACATTTTTTCTTTTTTAATGAGGGTGTATAAAACTTGCAAATGAATAAATACACTGACCACACACTGGCTTTAAGCGCAAGAGGACTTTACCATTTGATAGAAGGAGAAATGGTCAAGTGTGTAAGCGCACTGATGCAGACTTTTTTGACACACTTATGCGCCCTTCATGCGAATCCACATATCTGCACACTTTCCTGAGGGACACATAAACAAGTTTGTCCTGCGGCCCACAAAATATCCACAAGCCAAGCATGGATGGTGTCGGGAAGAAATCCACCAGGAAGTTTTATCTCTGAGCGACAGCATGTGGCTGCTCACTCTTGTGTTTATTTATTTATTGCAGCGCTGTTTGTATTTTCACTCCAACGTCTGCATAGGATTCACGGATGTTCACGGATTTCTGGACTTTTTTGCTAGTTTGCTAAAATGTATAAACCCCATAATGTCACAAACAGAGAGTGATCAGCAGAGAAGCTGATCAAACTGCGAATCAAGCACAGGTCCAGTTTCAATGTGTGTGGATGATGTGTTGTTTCCAAGCAACAGTGTGTCCACTTCCTGCCTTTTGTACAGTTTTGAGCCATCGTAAACTCACACTCTGAAGCACTCCAGCTGTGACGTCAGTGAAGTCAGTGAGGGTTTAGTGATTAGGCGTTTAGAGTGAAAGTTTGAGTTGGTCCACTGCAAAACTAGCAAAAAACAGCAGAAAAATTGGCCCACTCCTGTACGAGAACAGAGGGCAACAAACCTTGATGTTCATTGTTCATTCTTATCAGCTGGTACATCTCCGTAGGTCTCTGAAGCTAGGTACTATTAAAAAATACGTTTCAAGAAATCTTTATAAGAGCAAGTGGCCGCCTTAAAATTTTTGGAATCTTTACACATTTCTCTCTTTTTTCTGCGAACTGGGCAGACCAATATCGGAACAGACACAGTTCAATCAGCAATCGCATCCAAAATTATGTTTAGAACTGGCTCAGCAGTTGTCGTGTGTATTCCCACAGAAATAACTCAAAAATCCAGCTGCTATAGTTAGGTTTCTATGTTTAAAAAAATTAGTGACTGTCATGTATATGTTTGTTGGGTTGTTTCAAGTTCGTGTGCACACGTAGGTGAACTGATGTGGAGTAACACTGTTGGAGCCTTTGCTAATAATGAGCTGCAGTAGACCAAAGATTGTGATGTGCAGATGGAACTGTGCTGCCGTCATCACACCAACACACAACATGTTAATCATTATTAATTCACACTTAAATCTGAACAATAAAATCAATGTCATTTGCACCATCGCTTTTCTCAAGTTTTCGCAGCATCAGTTTTCATAATGATGTGTAATATTTAATTTTCATGTACAGTATGTCAATTTAATGTGCAATAATTCATTACCATATTGCATTACTTGACTACTTTAGAATAATTGCCAGCAAGCATGTTAAAGGTGATAAGATACCAACAGTGAAAAGCTGAGATGCAACTTTTAGCTACGAAAAGTGAGGTGTTGTACATGATATGACATGATATGAAGACACAAAAATGAAAACCCCTCAAAACTACACCATATTTTGCTTTCATGTTGTCACTTTTTTAACTTAAAAAATCTTGTGACATCTTACTCTGACTGAAATTGTACCAGCACTACTTATCCAGTCACACCAAAATCACTCTCATAATGATGGTGAAGAAAAGGAAAAAGACTGCTGTGGCTTTGATCTGTGGGAAAAAACAAAAACAAATTGAACATATTTCGTGAGAAGTTTCAAAGAAAGCTGGGATGAGAGTCAATGTTTGATAAGAACACTGATATTCTTACCTTATGCCTAAATCTCTGCAGTGTTGAAAATAAACTCCAGGTGACTTAATTTGCTTCTGTAATTAATCCTGTAATGTGTCAAAGTTTTAAGCAGGAAAAAAACTCGATGTAAGGTGTTTTCTTTAGACTGTGGCGAATACAGAGGTGACAAATAAAAACTGAACCCTTGACCCATGTAGTGAGCAGATCCAGTGGCTCTGTTAGACTGTAGGGGGGCATTTTGCTGCCATGGATCGTCTCCCCAGGGAAAGGTCACTGCAAATCAATAGGCTGTTCTGAGTGATCGTCTTTATCCTGTGATGAAACGTTCCTGTCCTGATGGGAGTGGTCTCCTCTGGGATGACGCCTCCTCCCTCCTTAGGGCACGAGAGGTCACTGAATGGCTGGATGAACGTGAAAATGATGTGAATCGTATGCTGTGGCCTTCACAGTCACCAGCTTTTAACCACCTCTAAAGAGCTAGAGAGCGCTCTCCATGCCCATCATCAAAAACATCAAATGAGGAATATTTTTTAGAAGTAGCCCACAGATTTAGAGAATCAATGCAAAAGCACATTGAAGTTTATCCACTTGAAACCAAATGAAGGTTATATTATTCTAGCTAGCAGCTGAAGTATTCAGAGTTTCAGTCATGTATATCTTTGTGCAAGGGGGGAAAGAGGAAAGATTAGGCAATATTCCTTAATTTTTTCAATCCAAGTTTTATTTACAAATCTGGAATCTAAACTTCTTCTCTGAGATTCCATCTTTAATATATGATAAAGTTCACCATGAGGTCCTCGTGTTCTTGCACTAAATCAGAAAAGCAAAGACTCAAGTTACAAAAAAAACACATTTATTGTCTAGACATTTCAATCATTTTAGCTTCACTAGCATTAAGACCGTTTAGTATTTCTCCCGATTAAATGTTTCTTTTCCATGTAAAAGACGTACAAAAACAGTTTGTTATTCCTAAAGCATGTCTTGTAAGAAAAGAAAAACATATATACATTTTTACAGACAAAAATATATTTAAAAAAAAAAAAAGAACTAAGCACAAGGTCATGAAATTAACAAGTTTTAAAAATGGCTGAAACTGAATGAGTCTGTCCTGGTGCCAAAGTATGACTGCACCTTCTCTTTACTCCTCCATAAGACTATCTTGAAAAATAATTTAATCTTGCTTATACTCTTACAATACTCTTCGAAAAGTGAAAAAAAAAAAAGCATCATGACAGCATTTTACTTTTCAAGGCGTCTTTGCTAATGTCC
This sequence comes from Acanthochromis polyacanthus, assembly GCF_021347895.1. Classification (NCBI taxonomy): domain Eukaryota; kingdom Metazoa; phylum Chordata; class Actinopteri; family Pomacentridae; genus Acanthochromis; species Acanthochromis polyacanthus. The sequence goes on along the minus strand of NC_067119.1, from coordinate 17,615,424 downwards.
CACTTCAAGAATACAAGTTGAAACAAGTGACACTATATGGCAAAAAGAGGATGTCATTTGTTTAGTAAGTCTGCAATGTGTCGAGTTTTTTTCTCTTGTTCACTCAGGATTTTTCTATACATTCAAGAAAAGTAAATCATGTGTTAAGATAATCTTGATTGGTTGTGGTTCAGGAAGCGTAATTAGCTGTCCATATAATAAGACATCATGTGTTTGAAAGACTGGCAAAGGCAGAGTTGAGATAAGCTTGCAACAGCAAAGATGTGCTGATTCTGTGAAGTGTTTTCAGGTCAATACACTAATTGTAAGAATAAAGGGGACGACTCACTCCAAACCAATAAGCTGATCAGTGGATGACACACACTGCTGCTCAAGTATATGGCATAAGGGCTAAGAAATCAACAAAAGAAATCACAGTATGAAAGCTTACATTGTGTCCCTCTCCTCTCCAATATCTTGAAGACTTCAGTGTGTGTGCAGTTCAGTTACGTGAAAAGACACAAGTAGGAAAATAATCTGTTTAAACAGCCGTATAAGGAAAGGATGATTAACAGAATTTGAGAATTAATTCAGTCTCTTTACTTCAGGTTTCCCCTAATTGGTGTCTTAACCTGGATCAGATGTATGAAAGGAGAACGTTTTTCAGGGCAACCAGAATTAAAGCTTTTTTAGCAGTATTTTTAACACACTGTCCTGTTTTTGGAGCTTATCTGACTTTGTAAGCTCTTTTTCCCCCACAAAACAGAATATTTTAAATCATTTTCCATCCGATATTGGTACGAATTAGAAAAATCTACTGTGTCAGATGAGGCTCAAAAGAGCTCATCATAGAAGTTAACAGCAATATAATGTTAGACAAGTCAGCTACGATAACCATTTGTGTATTTTAAGTAATTAAGTACAGCATGTCGGTGGACAGCTAGCACTACAGTGCAGTTAGTGAGGATAGAACTTACTGTTAAGAAAGAAAGAAAGAAAAGGTACTTTTCAGACAGTGTAGGCGTATCAGAACGGCAAGCTGAGGTTCTAAGGTCAAAGAGTCGTAGCTGAGGGATCAAGGGGCTGTGAGCATTGTCTGAAGCAGAACAGACATTCTGCATTCACTGTCTAAAATGTTCACTTGCCTGCTCATCTATTGCTTCTTTTCCATCTCTTGAAAATTCGGCCCATTTCTGTCCACCCTTTGCCCTTTCCATCAGCCATCTGTTTACATATTCACCCTTTGGGTCTGAAAGTTCTTTCTAGCATCTCTGCCCACTGATTCTAGCATCATTATCTGATGATCAGTACAGTGTCATCAGAAGAGACGGTTCCAGTCCAAACAATCCAGAGTCCCCTTTGGTCATTTTCTGGTCCCTGTAACGGATTCCAGGTAGCTCCACAGCAGAAAGCAGTAGGGACCAACATCCAAACAATTCCTCTACTTCCATTAATATCCAACTGCTCCACCAAATTTCCAGCCGATGAGGCGTCATGTACACAGACACAACAGACGTGCACCTGTAAAATGTTTGTCCCCTCTCTGTGTATCTTCAGCAGAAATAACAGAAAAAAACAATGCTTCATTAAGGTCACGCCTGTTTGCGATTTCTGGGTCCACGTGAAAAATTATAGAAGCATATTAGATGTGTGGGAGCAAAGAAATGTCCTTGCATTCTTTCCATATTTTCAGTAGATGACCTCATAAACAGTGGCCTTCTTGTCCCCTGAACCAGTAACAATGTACTTGTCATCCACAGATATGTCACAGCTTAGCACCGACGATGATTCTTTAGACTGAAGAGAAAGAAATTGATATAGAAAAAGAGAAAAACTCAGTCACCAACAAGGAAGAATTTCTATGAAAATCTAAATATGTCTTTCAATGATTTACAATCATGCTCTTGCAAAACTTAATTAAGCCTGATGTGCTCATTCCAAATAGTGTTGAAGAATGGTTAATAAGAAACAGTAGCTATCACATCATGTTTGTTACACAGACAGCATGTGTATATTCCAAGAACAGGCATGTTGAACTATGCAACCTCCATGTGTCATTAAAACTGCAAAGTAGAAAGTGATCTTCTTGAAAACAACACTGGTGGGACAATTTTATAGTATCTAGTCTTTTCTTGCAAAGCAGTTTGGCCAATTAAAGCTGAAGCAGCACCACAAGTTCATATATTTAACAATAAATGTAGTGATCTATTGCACTAACCTGGAATATGCTGGCTCCATAGGGTGTTCTCCATGCATTCAGTAAGTTGTCCTTTCCTGTGCTCACAAACCATTTACCTGAGTTGAGAAGCACACACAAACACATACACAATAAGCAGTCGCAGGGAAAAACTAAAATGTAGACAATAGCATCACCACCAAGAATTGGTTAGCAATAATTTAAAAAAAAAAAAACAAAAAAAAACACTAAGGTACACACGTGGACAAAATTGTTGGTACCCCTCAGTTAAAGAAGGAAAAACCCACAATTCTCACTGAAATCACTTGAAACTCACAAAAGTAACAATAAATAAAAATTTATTGAAAATTAAATGATCAAAAACAGCCATTACTTTTGAATTGTTGATTAACATAATTATTTAAAAAAACAAACTAATGAAACAGGCCTGGACAAAAATGATGGTACCTCTATAAAAGATTGAAAACTATTTGACCAGAGTGACATGATTAACTCAGGTGTGTCATTTAATTGACATCACAGGTGTTTCCAAACTCATAATCAGTCAGTCTGCCTATTTAAAGGGAGACAAGTAGTCACCCTGCTGTTTGGTGAAAAGGTGTGTACCACACTGAACATGGACAACAGAAAGCGAAGGAGAGAATTGTCCCAGGACATCCGAAAAAAAATTATAGACAAACATCTTAAAGGTAAAGGCTATAAGACCATCTCTAAACAGCTTGAAGTTCCTGTGACAACAGTGGCTCATATTATTCAGAAGTTCAAGACCCACGGGACAGTAGCCAACCTCCCTGGACGTGGCCGCAAGAGGAAAATTGATGACAAATTGAAGAGACGGATTGTTGGAATTGTATCCAAAGAGCCCAGAGCAACCTCCAAAGAAATTAAAGGTGAACTCCAAGGCCAAGGTACATCAGTGTCAGATCGCACCATTCGTCGTTGTTTGAGCCAAAGTGGACTTCATGGGAGACGACCAAGGAGGACACCACTGCTGAAAAAAACTCATAAAAAAGCCAGACTGGAATTTGCAAAAATGCATGTTGACAAGCCACAAAGCTTCTGGGAGAATGTCCTTTGGACAGATGAGACCAAACTGGAGCTTTTTGGTAAGGCACATCAACTCTATGTTCATAGACTCAAAAATCAAGCATACGAAGAAAAGAACACTGTCCCTACGGTGAAACATGGAGGAGGCTCAGTAATGTTTTGGGGCTGTTTTGCTGCATCTGGCACAGGGTGTCTTGAAAGTGTGCAAGGTACGATGAAATCTGAAGACTATCAAGGCATTCTGGAGAGAAATGTGCTGCCTAGTGTCAGAAAGCTTGGTCTCAGTCGCAGGTCATGGGTCTTCCAACAGGACAACGATCCAAAACACACAGCCAAAAACACCCAAGAATGGCTGAGAGAAAAGCGTTGGACTATTCTAAAGTGGCCTTCTATGAGCCCAGATCTGAATCCCATTGAACATATGTGGAAGGAGCTGAAACATACCATTTGGAGACGACACCCATCAAACCTGAGACAACTGGAGCTGTTTGCTCATGAGGAGTGGGCCAAAATACCTGTTGACAGCTGCAGAACGCTCATTGACAAATACAGAAATCGTTTAATTGCAGTGATTGCCTCAAAAGGTTGTGCAACAAAATATTAAGTTATGGGTACCATCATTTTTGTCCAGCCCTATTTCATTAGTTTGTTTTTTTAAATAATTATGTTAATCAACAATTCAAAAGTGATGGCTGATTTTGATTATTTAATTTTCAATAAATTTTTATTTATTGTTACTTTTGTGAGTTTCAAGTGATTTCAGTGAGAATTGTGGGTTTTTCCTTCTTTAACTGAGGGGTACCAACAATTTTGTCCACGTGTGTAGGGACATCTTGACCTAACCACAACATCCACTGTTGTTCTCAAGCCACATTCTCTGGGTTTTGTCATTCCCGTTTCTTTATTTCCTTGTTTTGTGTCTACTTCTAACTGGACTCATCTAATCACAGCTAAATTTTCACACACAAAAAAGACAGCACACTTTATTCACTAATTGCAAAAATTGACTGGCTCTAAGGTAGACTAAAAGATGGAGTGGAAAATTAATGAAGTAAGCACTAGATAGGGCAAAATTCAGATGGTGAATTGCATACCACAGTAGGCAAACTGCAGAGAGAGTACACAGCTCTCGTGTAGATGAAGCTGGTATTTGTCAGGCTTGGTGACATGAAGGACCTCAACATTGCTGCTCTCCATCCCAACAGCAAGCCATTCTCCTGTTGGACAGTATCCAAGAGAGAAGATCTGGACAGACAAGAAACAAAACTTTACTTGTATATTCACTGAGAATTTGAGCATGGCTAAAACTTGAATCGGTTTTACTGGGCTTACAACTTGTAACAAAGCTTTGAAATAAATGATTAATTACTGTACAGTTTTTCAAGGTTAGTTGATGAAATACTGTTGACATGTGAGCTTGTACCTGTGATGTAAAGTCATGCTGCTGCAGCTGCCGTCCCTCCCGCAGATCCCAGGAGCGGACAGTGTTATCCAGGCCTCCAGTCCACAGCTTGGTGCCGTCGTTGGAGATGTCAATACAGCTGGCTCCATCTGTGTGGCCCTGGAACTGCCTGCAGGATGTACACATGCATCCTCAGTTAAATAAAGAAAGATGTATAAACATTGACAGACAAGCCATTAGGCTGTCCAGGTTGGTATGTATCACAGGCTACCTGTGAAGATCGTACAGCATTTCTGATCTGCAGAAACTCTTGTAGTACTAATACTAAATATTCTGTGTCTTGATGCTACAATTTGTAGTCATACATGTTACATGTAACATTTAGAGCTGAAACTGCAAATCAAAGAAGGCTGACACTGCTGCCCACAGGAGGTTAGAGAACCCAGACAGTGATGCCCTTGAAATTCACAAGGCAAATATTTACCAATCTTCTGCAAAGAAACACTGAAAATGAGCTAAATTCTCTCGCTACTTCTGCCTGTTGCAGAAAAGCATATAGTTAACTCTTACCTAACGAGCGTCTGGTTGTGTAAATCCCAAACTGCGATGTTTCCATCACTGCAGCAAGAGAAGCAGACCTTGGAATCCGGGCTGATGGCCAGAGCATAGCAGGCTGGTGCTGATGATGTTAACTCTGCTTTAATCCTAGGTGTAGGTGTGGCCAAATCCCAAATCGACAATGTGCTTGCTTCACCTCCCACAATAAGGGTCCGACCATCAGGGAGGAGACGACAGGAGCGGATGTAATTGTCTCGGTTCTGAAGTGGTAAAAAAAAAAAAATTAAAATATTTTTTCATGAACTTAATGCTACACTATATTTTCTATTGATACCATTTAGCTTATTTTGCTCTGTGATGAAGAACACACAAGTACCTTGCTGTTCCCTAAAATCATGTGCAGAAATTATGCAGAAATTCTGTTTTGATTTAAAAAAAAAAAAAACAAATAAATGTAGACCGCCCTTACTCAGGCTAATACTTTACTATATAATAATACTTAAGCTTTGTACTGTAAAACCAACACAACAAACCCTGGATCTCACTCACCAGACAGTCGAGCTGGGACACGGGGCTCTTGTTTCCTGGGTGACTAATATCCCAGACCTTGACACAACCCTTTCCTCCTGTGTAAACGTGTCTGGTGGGGTTACTGATGGTAACAGCACACACAACCTCTCCATGGTTCAGTGTGTTGATCTGACGGGCATGGCGAGGGATTCCTGGGCCCACCAAAGCATCTGGGGGGAAAGGAACTGGCTGCATCTGTCCATCAGCCGCAACATGAAAGGAGTAGGCACTGATGACACAAACAGGAAGGAGAGGAGATTAAATACGGAAGAAAAGGAGGAGGCCAAAGAATACAAAAAAAGTGGGATGATGAAGAAAGAGGTGGAAAGTTAAAAAAAAAAAAAAAGATGAGGAAATTTTTTCCCCCCCACATACGTGTAGCCACAAATACACTTACGGTTTGCCACCAGGGATTCCTGTCAGACTAGGAGGCATTCCAGGAACTCGCATGTGAGGATGAGGATCAAAACCAACCTTGAGGAGAGCACATATATTTTATGAGCACAGTGCAAACACACACCCATGGGAATTGGCAAAATGCACTCAGGTCAATACTAACCTGTGGACAGAACACAAACACTCATGAACACAAAGCAAACAGACACTCTCAAGAACACACACCCTCTGAATCTGAATGACAAGTATAAGAGATAGCAAACACACAGAGGCAGAGCTGTCAGTACTTGTGCTGCCCCCCACCCCAGTCCAACACACACACAGCCGGTAAGTACACAACCTGAGTTGCTATCAAGTGTTGCCCAGACACAGCTGTGAGTCTACTAAACCTATTTAAACAGTGTAATGAACACTGTGCAAATACAGCCAAGAGTGATGAGGTGATATAACGTAATGCACACTAACATACCCACTGTATAAATACTATCACACAGACGAGAGAAATACAGCTGTGCAATTATTGACACTTTATAAACTTTGCAATATCAAATATACAGTGGTTATGAAAAGTTCACATCTTTAAGTATTTTTAACACACTGAATTACAGTCAATGTAATTGATTTTTTCAACACGGATATAAGATTCAATGTCAAGTAAAACTGTGAAAGTAGCACTAAATAAATAAAACACAGATTAAGTGACTTGTTAAGAATTCACAATTATACATTTCATTCAGGAGTTGGATGGACATCACCTGTGTTAAGGTGTGACAAGGGATTTTAGCTTCTGGAAAGTGCAATTGCTGCAACAAATGGTAAAAGCTGCATTATGAAAACAAAAGACTGTTCAATCTGCTGTTGAGTTACTGAAAAGTACGAATCAGGGGACGAAAACACAAACTCTGCAACACACTGAATATTTCCTCACAGTGGCATAAGGTCAATAATAAAAAAATGGAAAGAATATAGTAGAGATGAAAATCTGCCTGGAGCAGGTTCCAGGGTTTCATGGCTGAGTTGTGAGCAGTGCGCATACAACAACTGTTGCCTGGGTGCTTCAGGGAAAACGGCAAAGAGGAAGCCACAGTTGAAAAAAAAAAAATCATAAGAAGGCAGAAAAAGTAGAAGGCATGACTTGAAAATTCACTCTGTACTGTTCACTCACATTCACTATGCAACTTCACAAAGCTGGGGAGATCTTACAAAGAAGATTTGAAAATTTGAAGTATCTATGGAACAGACTGGAATTTCTGCCAAAGTAACCTCTACCATAAACTTTACTAATAATTACATTTTTTTTTATTTAGCATTTCCGCAAATCATAGTCAAAAAAATAAAACACCTGCTTATGTTGATTTTGAGGAGGTTATCTTCACTTTAGGCATGCAACAGATGAGCATACACTAATGTGAAATGTCCCTTCAACAACAAATAAGACACCCTTTTCCACTCACCATGGGTGAACGGCCGTATGCAGCCACAGCGGCTGCAGCAGCAGCACTCATCTGAGGTGACATGTTGTGCAGTCCAGCAGCATAGGCTGCTGCCCCAGCTGCTCCAGCTAGCTCCCCATTCATTCCTGCTGCATGGGGCAACATACCAAACGCACCTGGATATGGGCCTGGTACAGCCAGGGGAGTTCGCAAACCTGCAGCTGAGAAGAAGAGTGAATGGTGTGTTAGAAGCTGAAGACAACAAAGAGAGAAGTCTGGTTTAAAAGTCCTTAAATATCTAAGAATGCAGACTTTGACGGCTTGATCACAACAACATTGAGTTGACATAACTTGATTAGAATTTTTTCTTTGGCTACAATGCAAAGGTAAGTTAAGCATAAGCAAACTAAACTCCTACAACCAGATTTGTCTTTCACATCAAGCGCACTCTGGGAACCTTTGCATTATTCTAAGGTAAAGGTGTTTATTAAAACATTGGTGATTAAGTAACAGTTTCACCGAAGACAGAAGAAAATCCTACATTTATCTGTCATTCATCTAAAGGTCTTGACCCTTAATGGTGAATCTTGGTGGCAAGTCAGAAAATGTAACTTCAATTTTAGCATTTTAAAATAATACATCCTTTCATGCCATTCATTTCTAAATGTTTATACTAGCTTACTTGGTGGATGTGGTATCTCCATGGACGGAGGTTTTGAGAGACTTGGTCGGATTCCTGGTGTGGAACTCGGACCAGGAGTGGAGTCACCTCTAGGTGTAGGTGTGCTTGACTTTAGCCCCGGTGTCCCTGCTTTATCTCGCTGCCACACAGAGAAACACTTTATAAATACATGCAACTACTACAATTTCACATAAATGATCCACTTACCGAATCTTTCTGACTAATGAAAATGCTACAACAAATGAAATAGTGGTTTCATTTCCATGCCTACCATTGCCATCTCTTTGGACTTAAGCGAGGAGGAGCTGGCTGATGATGCAGTAGAGGCTGGACTACAGGGATCTTTCTTGAGGAGACGTGCTTTATCTAAGCCGTTTTCTCTAGGGGAGGGAAGAGGTGTGCCACGAGGGGAGGCTGGGTCCTGGTGGATAAACAACAATTTGGTTAACTACATAACAGAAAAATTACTGGCATTTTCCTGGATATAAGAAAACCGCAAGGAATTATGAATGTAATGCAGATAATTTTAAAATGGCCCATTCCCCAGACACTACGGTGATGTATGCAATTCTAATTTAAGCCTCAATCCCATAATAAAGAATCACATTCATCACAACAGTTATAAAATAACAACAAAAAAATATCAAAACATACTGACCTCATTCGAGACATCCACCACTAAATTATCATCACTTTTCTCCCCATCGCTGTCCTAAAGAAGCCAATCGATACGATAGCCAGTCAGCACACCATTAACAACTGCATTTTCACCTGGTAATTTTCTTTAACAGAAGCTTGTCACAGATGCCCTTTGACAGGCTGAGAAAGTTAAACAAACACTAAAACTGCATGGGCATATGACACTGACACATTATAAATCCAACTTGCTCACATTGGAAAAAAATGGAACACAGAAAGACGAGCCATTTCTTACATAGTGGCTAGAGTCCTTGTCATCCACCTTGCGTTTCTTGGTGTCATTTGGGAAGTCAGGTCCATTGCGTCGCTTATCTGAGTTCCTAAGACTTTCTGGCAGCAATGAGTTACTCTGCAGATGGAAGCGAAGGGGAGGAATAGAAGGGCAGAACACAGTTGGATAGGAGGAAAGAGATTAAAAACAAAAGCATAGAAAAGAAAAAAGATAAAGGACAGTTTAGAGGACAAAGAGGGGGAAAAAAAAGGATTTGAAAAGGTGAGACAATATTGCCATTTACAGTTCAGGTTGTGCTTTGTTTTGTGAGCATTCTGCATGAGCTCACTAAACCATCTGATCCATCTACCACTAATTACAAAAGCTATTCAGCAATGATGTAGAGCAGGTTAGAAAAACAGACTCTTACTTGCAAATAGGTTAATAGTTCACAGAAGCATGAATTAAGCAGCACTAACACTTAAACAGCAACCTCTTTTCTCACTTGACCAAAGCGAGTCACAGCCACACACAAACACATGCCTCTGAAGTTGATGATTACATTAAGTGGCTCTCAAAATCTATCCGTGCTCCCTCTCCTGGCTCTGACAAGCCGCACTGGCTGTATATGTGTGTGTGTGTGTGTGTGTGTGTGTGTGTGTGTGTGTGTGTGTGTGCTTGTGTTTGTGTGTGTGCACAATGTGTAATTGACTGTGAAAGCCCATGTGTATGATCGAGCGTGTAACGGATTGTGAGTGTGTATGTGAGTGTGTATTACTTGCATAACACTCTTGTGTCCCCCAGTGTCCCAAGACTACACACACACACCCACACACACACAGACAGAGCTGCCTCCCCCCTCTGGCCTCCTGACCAACGGATCCTATTGTTAATGGATTAAAGCTTCATGTTGAGTCCATTATAGTCTCAGCCTGTCAATGAAATGTGCATCCAACATACACAAACACATGCACATGCACATATCTAGCTAGGGAGCGAGCGCCTGGGCTTTCAGGGGGGAAAGGGTAAATGAAGGAGGAATAGCTAAAAGAGGAGGACGGGGAGGAGGAGCAGAGGGGTGAGAAAAAAGGAGAGAGGGAGGGGATGAGATTAGAGGACAGAGAAGATGGAGGGAGGGTGTGAGAGTGTGGAGAAGAAGAAAGGGTGACAAGAGACGAGGGAGGGAAGGAGAGGTGTGAGGGGGGTGAAAAATTTGTATTCTGGCAAAGGCCCCTTCCTTCACACCCCCCTCTTCCTCCCATCTCCTCCACCCCTTTATTGAAAGGTTTTAGTGAGCTGAGCACAGAAGCACTGACCCGCAAAACATAAGCAACCCCCCCCCCATTCGCTTTTAGCATGGTCACACACACACACACACACACACACACACACACACACACACACACACACACACACACACACACACACACACACACACACACACACACACACACACACACAGGCTCAGTGTCATATGACTGCTGCTCCCTCACCCCTACCCTTTCCCAAGCCCTCCCCTCTCAGTGGTGGTGATATTAAACACAATGAGAGTCTTTAAGCGCGGGATCAGGGGCGGTGGGACGGGGGGAGGGAAGCGGGTAATCTGCTCACTGAGGTGTTAAATGGGCACAACAATGCAGGCTAGGCTAGAGAAGTGTGCGTGTGCATGTGAGTCTGTGTATGTTTGTGAGTGCGCGCACGCATGTGACCATGCTAAAAAGCTCATTTGGAGGAGAAAAGAAACCTAACAGTTCAGAGCAGATCTAGGGCAGAACTAAACAGGCAGGCCAAAGCTCTACCAAAGAGATCACCAAATACACACACAAACGCATGTGTGTGAGTGTGCACACACATACACTTTGAAACTGACAGTCAAAAATATACAACTCAAAGCTGAAAGCTATTTGGGTGCAAAGCAGTGGCAAAAACTACAAGGTGCCTTTATGCATAATGACATGGTGAGATGAACTTTATTGATTCCTGAGGGGAAATTGGGTCACTGCAACAGCAAAGAATTGAATAACAAAGGCGAAACCTTTAAAATGAGAAAGAATGGACCTCAGCAACAGGTTAAGTCTACCTGGATTGCAGGCTTCAAGTTCCATGTCTTAGTTTTGATGTTACTTAGAATAAATTCCTGCAACTATTCTTTTTTTTTTTTTACAATAAAATGCATGCAAGATGATTAAAAAGACCTTCTCCATAGCTACAAATCCCAACAGTAACATAAATATTGTAATCTGCTGTATGTACAGTGTGTGCAGTTTACTTAGAACAGACTATTCAATTTTTTTTTCCTGAGTTTGACTGGAGTTTGCTGACTAACAGACTATCAGTTCAGCTAACACAGGCTAATCCTATGCATACTGCATCAAAGAACACAGTCAAATTCCCCAACACCAAGATATATCTTAAAGACAAACAAAAAAATAAACTGAATTATTCAACAGAATAGTAAACATTGCCACAAGAGGAGGAAGTACTTACTGTGCCGGGCTCTCGCTCTGTTGCCATTAGAAATGTATAAATGTGGTTGAGGTCACAGGGTTGGGTGTTCAGCAGAGCAGAGAAAAGAAAAATAAGAAAGGAGTGAGAAATGTGCTCAAGAAAGGTTTTATAACTAAAAAAATCCAATCTTCAGAAAGCAAACAGACTCAAACAGCCCAAATTTATTGGATCACCATTAGGAAAGGCACAAAATATCACAAAGAATATACAGTCTGAGCTGAATAACGTGACCATTTGATGATTCAAAAACTTCAAGCCAACTTGACTAATACCTAACTATTCCACTGTATATTTCAAGTGGTGTCTCTATTGAAGGGTGTCTCTCCTCACCTCTCAGGTGTTCAGGTCCTGCTGGGTGTGAGTCTGGTCCAGACAAGTGAGGCTTTTTGTCACCGCCATCCTTTCCCATCAGATGGGGAGGAACGGCACCAAGTGCTCCAGACAGAGCCAGGAGACCAGCTGAACCACCTAGCTGAGAGGGGTGGAGGCCAGCAGGGTGAGGAGTGAGGGGCACAGGGGCACCACCATGGTTATGAGATAGATGTTGCTGCTGTAAGACAGAGAGGCAAAGCAGAAAGAGAACGAACAGGTTAGTTGAAAGGAGAAACGGGGACCATTCAGGGATTTGCCACTAAAATGGACTGCTGCTTATCTTCCTCAGTGTGCACAAGATGATCGGCAATGATCCTACTGATGAGCACTTTAAACTTGGAAAACACATGTTGGTGAGTTTCTTGGAGCTTGATGCTGGTCTGATTCAACACACGTGATACAGTGTAAAATATTACAGTAACGGCAAACACTAAAAGACTGGATGTAGCAAAATTTGCTATAATACATCTGCCATAAATGTCACAACACCTGACCCCAAAAACTCAAAAGTGTCCATGAACAAAACAGGGACACCAATAAGCAAAAATCAATAGTACTCTGTAACCTAATCAGTAGAGACTTCTGGCCCTACTGAAGTCTTCAACAGATGGGACAGTTTCTTCAGTGTCTGGGGTTTACACCACCTCAACAAGCTGCTGCACTCTACAAGGTGGTGAACACATCTTCTCCCCCTACACACTGCCTCACACACACCCTCCTCCCTCTGGGGTCAAACACTGAACAATACTGACAGCTGGGATCACAGCCCAAAGCCTGAGGATGTAGAGCGAAGAGAGGGAAGAAGAGGGGAGGAAAAGGAGGAATGACGGAGAAGCGGGGTGGTGGTGATGGGGGGAAGGCAAGAGCCCCAGCTGCTGCTTGCACTGTCAGGTCTTGTGAGGGAGTGAGGCGGCTGAGGGGCGAGGGGAGGAGAGAGGGAGAGAAGAGGGTCAGAGGGAGAGAGAGAGAAGGAGAGCGAGCTTGGCTGGCAGCCCCGCTCTCTCTTTCACACCAAATCAGGCGCTCGTCTGAGCGTGAAATGCCTTTGTGTTCCAAAACATCATTATTGCCTCCTCAGACAGTAGCCGCGGGAATCCAAGCTCACTGATTCGCCGCGGGGAGGGGAGGAGGAAGGAGGGAGAGAACAGGGGAAGGGGGGCACAGGAGGCGACTCGGCAGGGGTGGAAGGAGTGCTGAAGGTCAAACCGACTTTTATCTCACCTAATTGACTAACCCACCCCCCTTTTCCCGAGCCCCTGCCTTCTTTTTTCCTCTCTATCCATTCTTCGCTCTCTGCATCCTCCCCTGATGAATGAAAGCAAAACAACGAAATAGTCTTTTAGTCTTCGTGCCTGCCTGCCTGCCTGCCTGCCTGCACGCACACACACAAGCACACACTCAATTTCCAGAGTTGGCTCGCCTGCCAAACAATCAAACATAAACACACCCGCATGTCACACTTGATCACACTAACATGCATACACAGAGTCTAGATAAACAAGTCAGGCACACACACTCTCACTCAACCATCGCACCCCTGCCTGTTGTTTTCTGGGGATAACAGAAATGCATGCTCTACTACACACAGACGCACACACAAACAGATGTAAAAACACACACACACATGGGTACACAAACAGGACCCCTGATGGGAGTAAATGGAGGGGAAGCATTGGTGGAGGCAAGGGGAGCCTGGTTTGTCATGGGATGTTAGTGTGAGCTGGTGTGTATGCATGTATTTGTGGGATGTGTGTGTGTCTGTGTGTGTAGAAGTAGGGGCAACATGCTTCATTACACTCATTTAACTCACAAACGGGGTGAATGACAGGCTGGCGTGGGAGACGAGAGGAGATGGGAAGAGGGGAGTGTAAGGGCAACGCCGTGACCCCCCCTTTTACAAACACTAAAATCCTGCAATTAAGACTCAAACAGCAACTGCCAAATCTACCTCTCACTCCATCAGACACTAACAGAGACTCCCATCAGTCCACGTCAACTAACAAGCCCACCCCACATCTCACCAAACTACCCTTTAAGCCCACTGCCCACTCTTTGCTAAACTAAAGTTACACAGACTCCCCCTCCCTCTATTTCCCACATTTCCCTTAAACTCCAACCCGTAGCCTGTCCGCCTGCCAGTAAAGGCCCTATGGCTTCTATAAGACTGAGTATTAACTATTCTTCAACCCTGCACAGAAAGTTATCACCACCTACAGCTTGACTCTCTCTGTTGTTTTTGTTTTTATTGAACATTACTGCCAAACTGCAAGCAAGACCTCCTTTTCTCTCTCACTGCGCCAAACCATTTTCTGCTCAAGTTGGAATAGCTGGTCATGCCCCATCGGTCATCGTAGGCTGACATCTTTTCACTGAACATCTCTCATCATCACTGAATCATATCCTTTATTCTCTACTTACTCAATGTGAAAAAGATCAGATCTATCAATCACTCAATCCATCCATTTCTATTTTCAGACCCACTATTGATAAAAAGAGAAATTATTTTTGTACTTGGTTTAGCTTCTTTAATTTCCAAACAAATCTCTCTAATGTCCTATACACGATAGTACAATCAGACTACAGTGAGGGCTTGTGACGTTGAGTGTAGTTAGGTGATCAAGAAAGAAAAACAACTGCAACCCGTTTCTTGAAAAAACACGTGTGCCTTAGTACACGTGTGCACAGACTTGAGTGTACGAGCATACGTATTTCAACTTACGCACTCACATAGAAGCTAAAGCCTATACACACTGATATGCTACTTTAGCTTTTCTTCACTTTGTTTGCATGATTTTGTATTCTTATCGTAGCTTGTTTGCATATTTTTGTGGATTCATGACAATTGTAGTTGCTTATAACAAAATTGAGGTAGGATTTGTTCTATGAAACCTTTAGGGATTGTATTTACCATCACCTGAATAGTATGCATTTGTTATTGTGTGTCTATTGCTTTGTTTTACCGTGCAAAATAACATAAAAATATAAAGCTATTGGTGCAAGCGTACAATTTAAAACAAATGTACCGCTGTTAAGCATTAGTAGTGAGCCTGAAAGTTTCAGGTATAGGCGGGCAAAAAAACATTTGCTCAGAGAATTAGTTTGACCTACTTTGGTTTTGTGTTTGACTTATGTCTTTGTTTCTGCAGTGTATTCATTACAGCATAAAAAATATGATTTTTTTTCTTCAAAGAACAGACAAGCCTGTGCTAACATGCATTTGTCCTCTTGTGAAGACAGCAGCTAACACCACTGATGTGTAGTTTTTATTATACTATTTTGTAGCTCACTTGGAGGACTCTGTTCCACATGTGCAGTAAATCTGCGTCTGCACACTACTGCCGAGCACATGCACTACTGCCCTTGTAGCATCAACACAAATTTTGGGTTAAAAGCAGACATCTGCAGATAGGTCCGTGCGGACTCCTACAGACTCAGGAAGATGACCAACTGTACGCCCGCAGACCCTCATGTCTTCATGGATGCAGAAAGTAAAACACTGGACTCTCTATATACACCACCGAATGCTCTGCAGATTTATAATTTTACAAGTATTTTGCCAAACTCATGAAACTGCCCTGTGGAGGCTCTTTCAAATCTAGCAACAGTAGCCATACTGACTATCAAAGCTGCACACAAAGAACAAGCACCCTTTTCTTCTTTTCTGAAAAGTTAAAATTTCACTACTACCACATACATTTTTGAAGAGTTTTCCATTTGTATTTTTTGTGAAAATGGATAAATATTTCTTATGTAATACATAGACAAGCAGAGACAGTAAGTAAAGAGGAAGTAGAGGTATACACACTGTAGGTGGAAGACCTGGCAGTCCACGTACCCCGATGACAGCATTAAGTTCTGCCATGGTCACCTGTTTGGCTCGCTCCACAGCTTGAACCACCTGCTGCTGATGCTGTAAAAACACACAGACGCACATAATGTTGCTCAATAAAAAGCTGATTTATCAACAAAGCTGGCAGAGACAACTAGAGTGTATAAATGACATACAAATGCAGTCTGCAGCTCAAAGTCACATATACTTACCTCCTGTGAGAGGAAGGGAATGACTTGTGCACAGATGGTGTTTAGTCTTTTGGCAATCTCAGTCTGATGAAGGAAGAGACACACACAGATAGAAAGAGACTTAATTGTTGATAACATAATTGCATTCATTTAGAAAAGACAGCTGTTCAGTAGCACCAATAAAGTAATACAAGTGTGCACACACACACACACACACACACACACACCCATTCACACACTGGAAACTGCTGCCAACAAATCCACACACAGAAACCCCTACCAGACCATAACGACACACATCCACTTCTTTTGACACAAATCCAGTATGTGCCACTTTCAGCATTACTAACACGCACACACAATGAGATTTTCCCTCTCTAATTATCACTGTGAGCTCAGGTTTCTCTCTTGCCTGTTTTATTTCTTTCGCTCTCTCTCTGTCCTCTATGTTCTCGTCCCTCTTCCCATCAGCACTTCAACATAATCTCATCAGCTACTAACTTCATTTGCTCTCCCCCAGTATCCATGCCAACACATCCGCCTGCCCCCTAAACCCCCGGAGGTGGCTACAATTGGCTGAAACCAGATACCCCCACAGTGGCATCAAATCAGATAAAGGGACTCATATTACATATCATCCAATCAAATTGATACGAAGACGTCCAGGGTGAGGAGGGAATTGGAGAAGCCATGAAATGTAGTAATGGCTCATCGGACACACACATCCCACATAAATAGATACACAGACACACATGCTAGATGTGAAAGCTTCAAAAGGTTATGTACTGCTGTGTGATGCCTAAGAAAAGTTGGGCGAATTTCATTATCATGTGTTAAAATTTCATGTGGGCTTGTGGAAACTTGCCAAAACTCAGTCAACAGGGCCAAAACATAGTTATAAAGTCATCAAGCTAGTGGGAACCCACATCTGTGGGAGTGTAACTGACCAAAAATGTATTTCATTTGGTGGACAAATAACTGATTATGTAGTAAGTTTCCCAAACTCACAGTATTATCATACAGAAAAACTAAGTCAAAGAGACTGTTTAGGAAAACATTGCTCTAGTTTGCTATCTACATAATTTCCTTAGTTTAGCATGTTAACAATTACCAACTAGCACTAAACACAATACATCTGAGGGTGACGGGAATGATGAAGTCAGTGGACAGTCATACGTCAATATGGAACATCGGACGACCACAACCAAAATTTTACCTCAGATTGTCCAGTAGTTGTTGAGACATTTTAGGCTGGACCAAAGTCCAGGCGCTGACAGACATACCCATCCCTAAATCATGTCGCTGGCATGATGAATTACTTAATGGTTTTAATGGGTCTGACAATTCCTGAAAAGCTGAAGTGGAGACATCCACTTATCTTAAGCTGCAGCATACTTGCCCTCATTGGATTGCTCCATCATTGACCTACCAGCATGCCAAACAACCAACCCTGCCACAGTTCAGCCAGTTAGGTACTTGGAAGTGCTAAATCGAGTACTAGTGTATTCATAGCAACTCTTGAACTAAATAAGTAACTGCTTGACCTATAACAGAACTTGGAGCATAATCAAGAGTAAAAAAAGATCATTCATAGTAAGACTCAAATTACAAATGACAATGTCCAGGACATTGTAAATAAGGTGGTTAAGTCAGTATGCTAAGCAAAGAGTGCAGCTTCATCCTAAATCGCCACTAAAAACGCTTAATGAATTTAAAAATAATTGATTTGATCCAGAATCGAAGAGAACATGGGATCAAAAGTACCGAAAAGCTTTAAGAACAGTACTTCCATTCATACTGGCATGTGTCACTGTAAATGACGTGCTTCACTCTATGTACTATAGGTTTAATTGTAAATTTTTGTACTGCTTACATTTCCAATGTTTTCAAATATCCAACTTCATTCAAAAAGTTTAAAATGTTCATTTACATGCCCGGGGAAACTGAGGAGAATACCAAGTGCATAATGTGAAGACCTATCCATGGATAACAAAAACAAAATGGATAATTGCAAATCTGTTTTGCACAGTTCATTGTAGACCACTTAATTTCGCTGTTGGGCTATACAACAGGCTGTAAGTGACACACAGTTGATTAGTGTGGTTGTATCTAATTGTTTTTGGCTACCAGTCTGTGGACCAGTTTTAGTATACATTTTGCCATTCTTCTCAGAACAAATGTTACTGCTGTCTAGATGTATGTGCACCCGATGTACCAATTACTATAGCTTTTCTACAGTGAATTAGCCCGAAATGAGATGAAGAAACATTCATCCTGGCAAGTTCACGAGTTTCCTACATCTACTTTAACTCAGTGTCAGATTGGCCGACTTATTCCATCCCTAGAAAGCTTTAAAAAAAGGGGCTATTTCAAGCAGACTATACCTGCATACACATTCTCAGAATCCTGAGTTGTAAGCCTATAATTAGCTTTGTATAAAGACTCACTGATTAGGCTGTCTGAGAATAGTCTGACCAGGTACAATTAGGCCAGTCTAGCAAATCTAAACTAAAAGAAGAAGGCAGAAAATTTGTGATGCCTATATGAGGCATCATTATAAATTGTGGCACAAGAAAACAAAATAAAATGTTTTTTTTGCTTTGTTTTAAATATAACTCATGTGACTGAATTTTTCTAACTTTTCAACTCAGCTCGTGAACAGCAATATTGGAGAATTGCTATGGTGCACCAACCACATAACTCGTAACAGTCAGCACAGAAAAGTTGAGGATGCAGAGAGAAGATGCAAGCGTACACACACAACGTGCTCACAGAGAACAGGCTTCCCATTACACATATAATTGGAGCATTATTGCCACACTACACACACACACACCCCTGTAACTCCCCAGCAGGAGGTGGGTTGTTAGTCTGTATCCCCCCCGTATCCCCCACCCACTGAAGCTTGTTGCTCTGACAACTGCAGCCCCAAGCTAATGACCTCCCCTGGAGCTTTAGTGTGTGTTTATGTGTGTGTGGACAATAGGAAGAGATGCATCTCCCTCACAATGAAAGAACAGTAGCTTCACACGGACGTAAAGTGAAAGAGGAGCCAAGAGAAAAAAAAGGAAAGTGGGGGTGTGGGTGCAGCAGAAGAAAGTAGAGATCCCATAACTGTTATTGGAGAGTGAGGAAGGCAGAAAGAAAAGGAGAGAACTTGGGGTATGAAAAGAGGAAACTAACACAAAAGCAGAAAGAACACAGAAAAACACTATGGGGAAGGAGTGTGAGAGAGGTAGAGAAGCCTCCCCACTCTTCAGTGAAGCAGCCAAGCCAATCCACCTCCAATTTCCTCTGGTCTGACTGGTCGATAGCTGTGGTAATTACTGGTAAACGCTGTGAGCCTTGCACCAGTCCTATGGGGAAATGTGTGTTTGTGTGTATGAGAGAGGGTAAGAGTTTTCCCTCCTCATCCATGTGACCACGATTAACAAAGTGATATTGTATGCTTTCACTCTATCCGTGTACGTATCTAATGTCTGTATTTGTGTGTACATTTTTATGCATGAACTGGATTGAACTGTCGCTGTCCGCATGTGTTTACATACATTTCTTATGGGTACACAAAAATATTCTTAGCTTTCTGCATTAGTTTGTGCATTAAAACAGGTGCTTGTTATTCTATATTTCATGCTTGCAGCTGCAGCCTTACTAAAGTGTTGGAGTGTTTTAACCTCCCAGCTTCTAAAGGGGGGAGCTCCACTGTATCTCCTCCGTCTGCCTCACTGTGATCGATTCCTCTGCCCTCCCCAGCCCTGCCCCTCTAATGTAATAAAGCAGGCCGCTCCCCTAGACAGCACCAATCAATCTACAGAGCCATTCATCCTGCCTCTGGGCTCAGCCGGCCGGCCCTAACTGGGGAAATGGAGACAGAGCCCCATCGATCACAAATAAACACACATCCACACACACCCACAGGCATACAGTAAAACACATACACACAAAAATGCATTTGTGCACGCACACACACAATTGCATTTGTGCACATACACAAGGACACGTCAACAGGCACACACACCAAATACATCAAAATCCTGCCGTGGGAGAGACGAGGGCAGAGAAAGAGAGAGAGAGGAAGAGGGACAAACAAGAAGATGCAGAGAGGAGACAAGAGGCAGACAGATAAGCAGCCATACCTGTTTGTGCATTTCAATGTTGAGGCCATACGACATCTCATAGTACTGAGGAGGACAGAAAGTTAGACAGTTAGACAAGTGAAAGGAATCCTGAACCTTTTAAATACAAAGCCTGAAGAACTAAGGAGAATATGTGAAACCTTTCGGATGAGAGTGTTTTATTGGAAAAGGCAGGCAGGGAGATCGTTTTTGAATGGAGTGTCACACAATGTCATTCTCACAGAGCAATTAAACCCCTTATAAAATGCTTTTTACTTGGACAAGAATGTCACCGCAGAGTAGATAATAATCATGTTCACATACAACGCTGAAACAGCATTCCAATTCTTTCTTCTTGTTTGCTTCTGAGTCAGACTAAAAGCTTCAGATCAACACCTCACGCTGCGTCACATAAAATGTCTTCAAACTTTAAGGTTAAAGTTGAACAAGTTTGTAATGTAACTTTCCCGTTGTGCAAATCTGGTTTCTTGTGTGACAAACACAACTTATTACTTCTGAAAGAAAACGAAATGTCGAGTCTGCTGAAATATAGCAGCTGAGTCTAATTAGCACTAAATTTCTGCCACTGACAAGTTGTAAAGTTGTCACAGGGTCTAATCTGACACTCTCATCATCTCCATTAGCATGTCTCAGTAAGGAAAGTCCAACAATCTGATTTTACTTTCATGTAGCTGTGCAGTTGTAGTCATACTGCCTGTTCCCTTCTAGGATAACATTTTGTTTATACACTTGTCAGTCTTTGGGAAGATGACAGTTCACAGCCAGTTTCAAAACCCATGCAGCTATCAGGACACAATATGTTCCTCAAGGACACTTCAGAAACCTGAATGCAAAAGTGATGTGTGACATTGTGGGCAAAATTAAGAGTGCAAGGACCTCACCATGACATAGTGCCGCTGCATCTCAGTTTTTTCACTGGCCAACTTCTCGCACTCCAGTTTGAGACTGAAAAACAAAACATTACACCATTTACTTTAAGAGACACTACAAATTTTTCAAATTAAGCAACTGAAATTCATCTAAGAGTTGACTCTGAATAGTTGCTGACTGTCTCGCCTTTGTGTTAAACCTCGCTGCCCATTTGCTCAAGTACCTAGTAGCACAAAGAGAAACCCAACAAGTAAACTGGAGCAGGTTTTCGAAAGGAATGAAAGCAAAATGTAAAAGACGATGATTCCTCCTGACAAATGATCAGCAGTGTCTGTTGGATGTATGATGTTAGCTTTAACTCTGCTTTTCGTATGTGTAAATCAGGATGTGAGGCAGAAACAACACATCCTGTCTGTAGGTCAGTAGCTTTCACCTGTTGCGGCCCAACAACACAAATAAGTAAAAGCACATACGCGTGGAGCAAAGAAAAACACAACCGTGCACACACTTAGGCAGTCTTTTCCTAACACACAGTTACACAGGAGAAAATAAGGAGTGATTTATGAAACCCTGAGCCCACACGCCACCCTCTGGCTCTCACTCATCACCAGGACTTAGACCTACCGCAGTGTAAGCGCCAACATCGATGCCTGCTGCATATGTGTGCACTTTTGTGTGCGTACATGAACCTAATCCAGGTTTATGGGTTAGTCTGAGGCCAGAATTGGGGTTTTGTTCATTATGGTAAGCGGGATGACTGAGGTTTAGAGGGGATATGACAATAGGGGGGGGGAGGAAATTTGGCCCATAAAGACAAGCAAAGACTGCCATGTGAATTGTGTGCTTGTGTTATCCACCTGTGGTACTGCGCCTGAAGAAACTGGAACTCCTCCTTGATGCGGTCCAGCGACTCTGGGATGGTGAACTTGAAGGGCTGGCCTGGAGCCTGGTGGGGCGTCTGACACACACACACACAAACACACAGTTTTGTCAACATCATAGTGCCTCATTATGTGGCCTACAATATGCATCTGATCCTCTCCAGGCTCACATGTAATGTCAACAACTTTTAATTATTAGCTGTTATTGAACAAACAATATTATCAGCCCCACTTTGCTGCCCTGAGCAGATGTGGAGCCCAATTAACAGGAAGAAACAGCTTGATGTTAACATCTAGGTAGACTGGAGGCTGGTAGAACTAAGACAGCAGGAGGTGGGGTCAGACAAAGAGGTAATGTTATCTCCCGGGCTGTGAATACCCGGTTCCAGCCAGGTGAAGGACTACTAGTCTTACCGGGTGTCGCCCCTGGGGAAACATTGCTTTCTCCGGTAGGATGCAAACGTTTCCTTCTTAAAAGTGAGGATCAAACGGGGGCACAGTGAGGATGATGGGGGAAGCTCCAGATCACGGAAATGAATCCATCCGCCGGCGTTATTAGGACCAACTGTCGTTCATTTCAAACAAAAAAAACGACCGACCCCCGCCGCTCCGTTTGGGTTCACCGACCGTTTAACGTGAATCCCTGCTTCCCTCCGCTGCTGTCTTCTCGGTCGTTGTCTCTCCTCCCGCTCCACCGGTAGTGCGACCGTAAATCAGCCGGAAAAACACGGGAAACGGCTCATTAGCCGGAGGCAGCCGAAGGGGGGAGGAAGAAGGAGGCGGAGGAGGGCAAAAGAACCAGGTGAGAAGGGCTGGAGCCACCTCAGTCACTCCAGCGTTTGTTTGGTGATGTATTCCGAGTAACAGAGAACCGACCGAAGAAACAAACATCAACAGACGGCCGCAAACAGCCGCCGGAGCATCAGAAACAAATCCACACAAGTTAATTGCAGTGAAGAGTTCCCACTTGACTCGCCGCGGTCGCTGGCCGGCGGTTGGACGGTCAACAAAAACAGAAATATTTACTTCCCCGTTGAGCTTGGATGCAGAGCCACGTTCAAAATAGCTTTCAAGAGTAGAAAAAAGAGGAAATATGTCGTTAGTTTTGATAACAACAACTCCCACGGCGGCGGGAACACGGTCCTCTGTCCAGCTCTGCTTTACCTCAATGGCAACTTTCTCACGCGGTTTCACGCTCCCCAGCTAACCGAAACTCTGACCCCGCCTACAAAACTGCTTCCAGCCTATCAGAGCCGCCTCTCCACGTGGGGATAATGCTGTGGCTTACTATATTGACCAATGAGCGTCCTGAAAACTTCCCCGAGTACGTTGACCCCGTTGAGCTACGTGGACTCTGGCCAATCGGCACGTCGCAAGGAGTTGCCAGTTCGGAAGCGCGCAGGGCGGGCAGAGCAGTGGGTGAAGCCAAGTCTCACCTGTCAATCAAAGTAACGTGGGCCTCAAGTAGGAGAAAGGGGGGGTTAAGGATGAGCGTGTGCACGCAAACACACACATGCACAAGCGTGAACACGCACACTCAGGCGGGCACTATCAGCCCTCACACAAACACAGGCACAAACAGAAAAACACAAATACTGTTTTTCTTAGCTGCTGTGAGCCTTCCCAACAAGTGTCATGGCAAATCACCTCAAATCTCTCCCTCTTCCTCACTCTGTCTCTGTGAAATAATATTCAACAGGGGAATTTATTTAGTAGGACTTGAACTCACTTTATGTCCCACTTCTCTTAAAAAAATCTAATTATGCTGCTCATCTGTTGCAGTTTATTGCTGTTCTCATCCATAGGATGAGCTGCAGAGACAGCTCAGTTAGCCTCATGTTTCCATCACTGGCAGAGAAACCCAGGGACAAATCCAAAAGCCTGGGATATTGTGAGGTGCTCGCATCGGTTATATCACTTCGTACATGTATCTTGGTCTGGTGTGAATAATATCTGCATCCACCCAACAGAAGCATGCCAGGGGAAATCCTGATTTGTAGTAATAAAGCTCACGGAATGGGGTGTTATTATACGGGCGCTCGAAGCCAGACAGAAACAGCAGTAACAGGTCAGCAGTGCACACAGAAAAGTGAAAAAAAATAATGATAATGTGCTCAGTGTGAGCACAAATACAGATAGAAAGAAACAAAGGGAACAATGAAAAGCTTGGATCGCAGCATATTTCAAACAGTATGGAGGTTTGTAGGGAAAATGCATGGGCAGAAAGTAGGAAGTACAAAGAAATAATAATCATTTTGTGAGTAAACAAAGAGGCATTTGTCACAATAGTCTATCATCAATAAACATAAGCAATGACGGACACAGTTTGCGTGTTTCAATGTTATATTTTAAAGATTAAATAAAGGCAATTGTACAATTTCTAGCTTTGGCCATGTTGCAGTGATGACATTTTGTGGCTAACTTCCATATAACAGTGCATCACAGCACAGCAGATAACTGTATGCGTTTGTGTCTGCAGGTACAGTTATTAGCTCAACATGGAACCATAAACTTCTTCTCCATGGGCATAGATTTCTTTTTCACATTAGCTGGGACACTTTAAGCATCCACCACCAGGACATTTTCAGCATCTAACAAATTTCCTGCAGTCTGCTAAATTTTAATGAACTGATTTGTGCCATTTCTGTATCAATATGGGGCGGAAATGTTTTTATTCATGTAAAGGAAACCACAGAATTCATGCCTCTTATGTTTTCATTCAGGGAGGCAAATACACATGTTTTAAATATTGAATCTCCCCTGCATCCCCCCTGAAATCTACGCATATATTGCTTGCGTGTAACAATCTTGAAGAATGTTTTTAATTAAAATGTGCACATCTAAATGCTACTTGTTCAACTAACGAGCACATGCAAGCCTCAGCTCTGTCCAGAATAATGACGCATGGATATCTTGCGCTCGTCCTCTTGTGTTTTTGTTTAACTAATCGTGCTAAAATCTCACAAACCACACCCACTACTGCACTGATAAAATAGTGGAGTGACAAACAGCAGACGTGATAAAGTGACCTCGCCATGATTGGTGAGGTGGTTGAAACCAGACCGTAAAGCGGGCTCCCATTTCTCTGCTCCACTTATCCCGTCTAAGCACCACTCACTTCACATGAAAAGCCCCTCATCCCCACGCTGACCTATGATTGGCTAAGAGAGCTCTGCCTCTGACCCTGAGACCTCTGACCCCTGCGGCTGATCCAGTCCATATGAGAGACTCCTGACTGTGACCGGCCGTGACCTTCTTCCCAGGTCTCATACAGTACATGCACGCAGGTGCTGTTCAGTGGGTGGTACAGTGGCTTGCTTGTGTAACCAGAAATTTGTGCGTTTGATCCCATTTTGTCTTTTGCGAGTGTCTGGAAACGCTCGTCTTGACATCCTTCCTCCCCGAGCGAGTAATCAGATTGCCTTGTCATATAAGCTAATTTAGCTATTTGTTGCACTCAGAGCCCAAACTGGTGAAAAGCAGAAATCTTCAAATGTGAAACATGCACAACATTGTCAGTATATGCAATATTTATTTACATTTCATATTTTTTCACATGCAATAGGCTATAATATTTAATTTCTTTTTCATTATCACTTGTGAAATGACTTAAGACTTGCTTATCATTGTCAGTATTACTTTACTGCTCTGTTCTAGTTGTGTTTACAGTAAGTCAGTTAACATTTCTTATATTATGTCATTAGTTTTTTCTGTGCAGTAACTGGCACAAGAATTTGGAATTCGTAAAGTTTTATCATGTTGTCTCTTCTCTTCTCTTCTCTTCTCTTCTCTTCTCTTCTCTTCTCTTCTCTTCTCTTCTCTTCTCTTCTCTTCTCTTCTCTTCTCTTCTTTTATCTTCTCTCCTCTCCTCTTATTTTATCTTGTCTTGCTTTTATTTAGGTTCTAAATTTATGTGGTGTGTCATTGTATATATTGTTGCTGATCAATGTCTGTAGCAGAGATTATGGTAATCACATTCTCACATTCCTGCAATTTTTGCAAACTTAAGGTAATTTATTAGTTCAAAAACTGTCCAAAATGCATATTTCAAACACTGATGTGCAAATATAAAATGAGTTTTCACTAAAGAAAGAGGCTACAACTTGAGACTTTCCAGTCTCCACATGTGAGGCCTGCAGGTGTTGGTTATTTATTACATTTCCGCCTTATTTTTACAATCTTGGATGTGGAAAGAAGGGAATTTGAGAGTGGCAGACAATGCATTTACAGTTAACTGCATTATGGTGCCTGATTCTCTATCACTTTCATGTGATGCATCTGGAAATATCTCAACAAATACCCTTTTTGTTTCTTCCAGCTGATTCCCATTCTCTTATCTTGTTTGCAAATAATTCAGGGCTTTATGTTCTAAATTTTCCTAAACTTTCTGATGTGGTTCTGTTTAAGAATCACTTGTTTCAGTTGCGGTGGTAAAAATTGTGTTGTTGTTGTACTTAGTGGTTACTATGAAGCAAATTTGCCGTAGTCAGGCCTTCTATCTGTCTGCTGGTTTGATAAAACTTAAAACCTTGACCAGAGATATTATCAGTTTTTAAAACACTTTTCCAGGATTTGTGCGTGTTCCCATTAAAGGGGACATTTGAAGCATTATTTGAGTATTTTTCTGTACAAAATGGATTGAAGGCATGCGTCTTCTTTCAGTCAAGAGAAACAGGTTGCTCTGATGGAGAGCTACGAGGAATATTGAATATTCTCTGTTAAAAAAAAATACCAATACAATGATCAATTTAATAATCTGTGTAAAACTGAAATGGCAACAAATCAAGACCAAGCATAAAAATATTTTCAGTTTCTGCGTTACCAGCTGAATGCATGTACATTCCCATTCCCATGGCAACGGGATGCGTACAGTTACTGTAATTGTAAGTTTTATTCACTAGTATTATTGATGCACACATCAACATTTTTGTCAATATAACACAATCCCTCGGCTTGCAATTGATATTACTCAGAGAGAATATCATCAGGAAACAAACTGGTGAAAGGGTGTCATTTCTTACAGCCCATTTAAATCCCAAACTCTGAACAGATCATGAACAGATTATGAACTAGCCAGTTAAAAGAGAGACACCTTCAGACAGATACTTGAAACTCTGGCTTTAGATTCCACGTACCTCGCTAGCCCATTAATCTCACTTCACAGTACATCTCTGTGGTGATTTGTTCAGGACCCAGTGCAGTGTTAGCACCATTTGAATGCATCTGAAACTTAAATACAAAATTTAGTCTAAGGAAATCTCCCCAGAGTGTGGAAATGGAAATAAAAGCAGAACCTGAGACAATAGCTACACGCTACATTACATTTCCCAGTTCCCATAAAAAAAGAGTTAATCATTGACATTTTTGTTTCAATGCTTTCTCAGTTCTTTAGATGCAGCAAACAAGAACAAAACGTAAGGCCTTCTTCTCATCGCCCATTCTGGAAATTAGTAGTTCAGTCGGTCATATTTAACACACACCATCTAATTCTAGTAATATCTTCTCCTCACTTCAACAGGTTTTCCTCAATACAAGACTTTCCTTCAAATAGCCACACAACAAGTTGCCTCATATCAAGGCAGAGTAACAGAGTGAAAGCTATTTAAACTAATTTTCAAAGTGAAAGTTCACGTTTTCTGTTGGTGCTTTTTCTTGACTTCTGTGTTTCATTTAACCATTTCTTTGAATATAGTCAGACATGCACAACATTTAACAGCAATACAACATTATGGAGCTCAGACAGTCTAGGTCATGCTAGCAGCACATTTTATTAAATCAGACTGTGGCAGCTGCAATGTGCAACACAATTATGATTACAGGATTAGAACTTCAAGGAAACCATTGACGGCTCACGCACTTGGAGAATACAAACTCACGTACAGAATTTATCCCAGTAGGACTTTGTCTGTGATGTCTATGTGTCCCTACTGTGAGCCACACATGCCTGAGATATCATCAATGACATGCAGCCTGTGGATATTCTGAGTTTCTGAACTGGTCTAACGCTCTCAATGATACTTTGTGTTCTGCTTCAGTGATCAGACAGCGACAGTGACGGAGACACATGAGCTCGCTGGCCTCCTGATTTCCTTAACAAATGTCCGTCCCCTCATTCACTTCAGAAGTCTCTCACTCTCCCCCCAGTCATTTGTTTAGAGTGGGCAAGCACACAATTAGCCTCTGCTTTGGATGGGGTACAAGAACCTGCCATATAAGCCTCATTTGGTTTGCAAATGTCCAATTTCTTTCTGATTTTAGTGGCTAAAACAAATGGTGGAGCTTTGTTTATAAAAGAGGAGGGAGGGAGGGAGGGAGGGAGGGAGGGAGGGAGGGAGTGTGGGGGAGAGAAAGAGAGAGGGAGGAGGGAAAAGTGGCGATTTTAGCTGTGACCCGGTCATCTTGCCTGTAGAGGAGAGAAGAGGCTCTCCCAGATAATGACTGAACAAGCAGCTTTGTGTGGGACGACAAATGGAGTGATCCCACTCTCGTCCCACTTACCACAAGAAGAGCTTTGGTGCAACGTGTGTGTGTGTGTGTGTGTGTGTGTGTGTGTGTGTGTGTGTGTGTGTGTGTGTGTGTGTGTGTGTGTGTGTGTGTGTGTGTGTGTGTGTGTGTGTCTGCCTGTGGGTGTGTGTGATCTTATATGCAAACGTATGTGTTTTGTTGGGCTGTGCGTCATCTGAATGTGTGTATATGCACATTTGGTTAGTTTGGTTAGTGTCAGTGTGTGTGGCTGTGCATGCGAGTGTGTCAGGAGAGGGTGTTAAAGAGTGTATTCATGGTCATGAGGTGGTGTGTGTGTCAACAGCAGATGATTTGCGTGAGGGTTCTGGCTGAGCTGTCCCACGGAGGCCTTTTGTTTTGTTTTGACTCTCCTGTTTTTAATGGACAACCGAGGACATAATTTGAATACCATCAACCCCGCCTGTGTGCCACTTTCTCTGTATTTCGGCTGGGGGAGGTTGGGGCAGTAGCTGATTTCCTCTTTGGAAGAAGCTGAATCCCTTTGTGCCAAATCCTTCTCGTGCACATTTTAGGACGAGGTGAGAGATATAATGCTGTTTGTGATGAAGCAGCTCCGAGTGCGTAGTCCTGGGGCAGATGTAGGTCTGAAACTGTTAGGAGCTCACTTCCCACTTCAATATTTGTCAGGATCAACTGAAAGATCAAAACCATGCGGGGCACAAAGGCTCTAATCTGTAATGTCAACATACTGTAAACTGCTGCCAGTGAAGATGCAAACAGACAGAAGCCTGTTTGCTTTGCTTGGTTGACTCTACTCCATCAAAACTTTACTCTCCTCACCATTTCAGCTATTATGCCCTTGGTTTAAGCTCACAAATGTTAAGGTTATTCTTTTTTTTATTCAAGTTCCCCTCATACATCTTGACATGATTTTAGTTTGAAGAGTATGAAGAATGTCTGCTGTGGGGGGAACTTTATCACCCTAAATGTCAGTTCAAAGAGTGGAAATATATAAAAGAAGATTCTGTGAGGTCACAGCTTATTTTTAAGCCATATTTGGACTAATATGCAAATTACCCCCCACCCCTTTCTTTTATTCACCAAAATTACTATTCATCTGAGGCAGAAACAGTCTTTCGATTAATTATGTGTGACTTCTGTGGGGGAAATTAGCACCATCTAAACTGAAACATTGGATGTTTTGTTTCAAAAATAACTTTATTTCACCTGTCTCATTCAAAAATTCCCCCAAAATAAATCATTTGGACTAAATATCTTCTGTGAATAATAAAAATTTCTCATCCTCAGTGAAACGGGAAAGCTACTCATCATTTAACTGCAAACAACAGTCCCATGGCAAAAATTCAAGGACTTTTTGGCTGAACTGGGTTGAACTTCAGGCTGTGTTTACACAAAGCTGATAGGTGACAAATTAAAATGTAAGCAGTGAAATATCTATATTATGTAGTCCCCATTTTTTCTCAGTACATATAACATCTGGAAATACTCGTAAAATGCTGTACATTTTCCTTTTTTTTCAATATTTTTTCAATAAAGAAAGAAATTCAATTTTGGTTCTTTTCTTTAATGATTTATAGCAGTATACCTTTCACAGAAATGAATTCTCCTTCTACCCACAGTTGTGCTCTTTCAACAGGGGTGACAGGACTTTATACTGCAGTGAAATTGAGTCCACAGTGACTAAAAATGTAACAGGAGCAAAGAAAAAAATGCTAAGAAACTGCTTTGAGGTTCAGAGTTTTCACATTTGTAAAATTCTCTTATTCATGTGATCTGGATGCTTGAAAGAGAAGGGCCGAGTAGATGTAATATCAGGACATTTGGGCGAGATAATTGAACATTTCCTGAATAAAAAAGTAATTAATGTTGGTATTGTTTAAGTTTTGTGGCCCTTCAAGTAGCGCATGTTAAAAATTAAATCTGTGTTGTTTGAGTTTACTGTCCTCACAGGTTTTTGACTTTGTAAAAGCACTTAGACAAGAATGCTCTATTTTGTTGCCACTTTGGTCATTTAGATTTTGTCCCAAATGTGTCTGCTGCTAACATCAATCTTCCATACTTCAGCATCAGCACTGACACACTGAGCCATTTACACTTGATATTTGACATCAGACTGTTCACATCTTTGGACACATGTGAGTTGTGAAACTTAAGTAGCTGTGAACGCACTGCAGCCTTGTTGGGTTTTATTGCATTGCCAAGGTTTGAGCCTTAAATCTCCTCCCGTACCTTTGGTAAATCAATGTTACCACTCGCACCCAGTGTCTCACTGGTCTGCAGATGATGTCATTCCCACAGTCTCTGGTTTCGGGCCTTTAGAGACTGATATTGTGAAGACTGACTGAAAAGTGAGGCGTCACAGGTGATGGCGCTAACATACGTGAACATGGTTTAACACGACATTTCATACATCACTGTAATCAGTTTGTTCATGCTCACATTGAACATACATTTCCATAGATAAGTGTTCAGAACTAGAAAAGTAACTGTACACATGGAGTGCAAATTTCATTAAAAGCAGACAGAATCAGCAGAAGCAGGTTTGCTGCCTGACAAGGAGTCATTTTAAAGACAGATTTTAGGTTCTGTTTTACCTTCAAATCCTCAGCTGCTGTTAATGATTACCATCTTACTTTTACTGTGTTTCACTGTGTACACAGTGAGTGCTTTTCCTCATGTTTTATCTTTGCACTGTAAGTTCTGATTAGCCCCAGTTTCCTGTCTTGATACCTGAAGGGCAAATGTTGTTAAACGGCCAAGATTAGGTCTGAAGGAACCAGTATTTTGACGGTAGGTCCTTTCTATAATTCACTAGATTTCCATGGAAGGAAAGATAAAAGAGACGCTGGAGCCTCCTTAAAAATTTTGTGTGCTCGACTGATAACAATCATGAAAAGTGATTCATTGATTAACATATAATCTGCGTGAAGTGTGCACAGATAAGATCTTAATTTGTAGAAGTAAAAGGAATGTGCTTTAGATTTGATTACATTATGGAGAAATGATTGATTATGCACGACTGATTTATTTATTTTAATCTGTGTTTTACATGTAGGGGATTTTTATTTCATTGTGACTGTGAGGATAACCCCAGCCAAGCATCCCTTTATTCTGTAGTTCAAGGGTGTCCCGGATTCAAGCTATGCGAAACAGGTTTTTGGCATTTGCTGGAGCTGCAGTATGGTGTTCATTCCCCGTGTGCTGAGATCTTGTATAATTTATGACTATGCATTAAACAGCCTAGCACCAGGCAGCCTATCATGTAAACAGATCAGGGCTTTTACAGGCCGCTTGCCGGCTGTTTAAACAGACGAAAGGAAAAGAGGAGAAGGAGGGAAATTAAAAAACCTAAATGGAAAACATGTGCGACTGAGCATGTGTGTGTGTGTGTGTGTGTGTGTGTGTGTGTGTGTGTGTGTGTGTCTCGCAACGAGACAGTGTGGAAGTGACACTGTGTGGGCCAAAAAATGCACACATAAAACCTGCAAGCACATGTAAACACACACATACAGACAATGGCACATGCACACACACACACACACACACACACACACACACACACACACACACACACACACACACACACACACACACACACACACACACACACACACACACACACACACACACACACAAACCAAAGTACCACAAAAACCTCCAGTTTTATCAAGTCCAGCTGTGAGCAGAGTCGTATCAAAGGCAGCATGTGGAGCGAAGCTGCAGAGCTGCAGAGGAGATCAGGTCCAGATGGGCTTCAGTCTGCGAGACAGACCTGCTCACCTCCGCTGTTTCATCCAGCTTTGTTACATTATATATTGCTCCAGCCTCTACATGGATCTTTTGCTTTTCTGCTCTGTCCCCTTTGTTTTAGTTTATGGCTTTCCTGTTTTAGTGAACTCCAGCAGGAGCGATGGGGGTGACATGCAGCAAAAGCAATGAGCTGGTTCTAACTCACATTGTGTGTGCATTGTGTGTTTTGGCTTGGAGCCACCAGGACGTCCGTCTGTGTTTCTGATTACAAAGATAACAAACCAAACCAGGACTAGATATTGTCGGGGAGAAATAAAGCGTCTACAACTGCGTGGATTATGTGGATGTTTTTAAAGAGGTTTTGGCGGTTACTTTGTGTGTCCCAACATGTGTAGCAGCAGTCAGAGCCATGATCTACAGCAGATGGCTGAGTTAAAAGGCAGGCTAATCACGACACACACACCTACACACACAAGTTCAAAGAGTTGCGTGTGGAGAGCATGGTTTACGGTATATATCACACTTGATAAAACATAAATAATCACTTTGAATGCAGAAAAAAATCCATTCTGAAACAGACATCGTGTTCTGCTTTAGCTATTTTGCAGCGATTAGCACAGAGCGTGTCTGGTCATGTTCTCAGTACTTGATTCTGAAGAAGGACACTCGGAGATTAACATTAGCACGAAACTATATGAATGCATGTCATGATAACTGACCATGAAGTGGACAAACATGCTCACGACTTGTAATGATGGCAAAATTGTGCTGCTGTAACAAAATACTGAATTAGGGATTATCTTGAAAGTATGGTTTGATTCATATTTACAGTGTGAATCTGTCAGCTTATAAAAAAGGCTTCTTGCTTTCTGTCAGTGTAAACAAGTTGTGTGAATGAATGAAACCTCAAGATGCTACTTCGGTGAGGAGTGCTGTTTCAGGGATCAGTGGGATGATGGCATGTTGTGTATGAAGGATAGTTTGAGTAATAGATTAATAACTTTAACCCTCTGAACTTCAAGCAGTTTCTGTTTTTGCCACATTTTAATTCACCATGGGCTCAGGTTTTTATCAACACTGATGAAATACATATAGCTCTACATAATATAGATATTTTGCTACTTATATTTTAATTTGTTTTTATACTTGTCTCCTAAACACAGCCTGCAATTCAGCCCAGTTAAACCAGACAGTAGCTGAAGTGAATTTTTGCCACACGACTGTTGGTCACAGCTGAAGCACTAATGGCTTCACAGTTGCCCAGTGGAGAACAGAATTTTATTTATTTATTTATTCATTTTTTACAGAATATGGTTAGAACAAATGATTCATTTTTGCCACATTTTTAAAAAAATCTAACATGTTGAATAAAGTTGTTTTAAGCAATTTTTCTATCTCTGACAAATACTGTAATTTTGACAGTTTTTAAAATACAAAATGTTGGCGAATTTTAGTGTTCATTTTTGAAAATTATTTAAAAGGATTTTACAACTCTGTAAAGTTCAGCAATCGTTTTATTTTTTCGTTGCAAGGTAAAAAGCAGAAATATCAAAAAAATATGAGCACATCCTTGACTTTTCTGGAAGCCGTTGCATTAGAAGACACTTCATTACAAATATTCAGCTCTGTTGTCAGACAGCTCTGCCCATTTTTAACAGTTGTATGAATGCTCTCAAACTCTGACATTTTTCATTAAGTTGAACACTTCACAAGGTTTACTGTTTTATACATTTTCACACAGATTTTTCGAAAAGAAGCAGATGAGTTTAACTTCGCTTTCATCTACATCTTCCTCCCACAGTCCAAAAACATGCTGGGGTTAACTGGTGTTTCTAAAAAAGGTATGAGCGTGGTTATCTCTATATGCAGCCCTGCTATGGGCTGGGGACCTGTCCAAGGTGTCTCCTGCCTTCACCCTAATCAGCTGGGATAGACTCCAGCCCCCCACGACCCCAATGAGGATTAGATAATGAATGGATGGATAGTTTTCATCTGTTTTTTGAGTCCTCGAATGCACTTAAATGCTGTAAGAATACAATGCAGTTTAATGAACAGGCTGTAGAAAAAGATCAGAAAGGTTGAAAGAAAAAAAGCGCCTGAAAGTTATTTCAGTGAGCAATAAAGAAACATGTTTTAGGTAAGATTTTTCTAATATTTACATGGATTTTGTCACACATCTGAGCAATAAAAACACTCCAAGACAAAGAAAAACCTGAGATGGAGTCAAGACAACCAGGAAAATAGACTGTTAACTTCTCTACTTTGCATTCCAAACACGCAATAGCTCACTTGGAGACACGTCTGTATGTATATTTATCAGTAATATTTTGTCATACTCTTCACGTAACTTGCTTTATTACTGCAGGAGTTTTTAAACAGCTCATCAGGTGGGTGTGAATAACTGTCTAGCCAAAAATTTCCCATCGCAGCATTTCATAAATCAGGCAGCTGAGGCCTTAAATCCCACAGGAAGAGTCCATAATTAAGATTTGTACATTCATTATTGAGTTCAACTTAGCGCTACATTGTGTAAGATCTTGATAACACGAGATCTAAAGCCCAGGCTACTCTTTTGTCTTGAAATGTTCTCCGACTGCTTTGTAGGATTTTGCACGTCTATGTTCAGTTAATGTTATTCCATATCATATCTCATAATTTTACAGCAGCTACGAATGTTCAAAGTCCAAAGCTGAGAGTCAGACTTTATACCACCAGGGTATTTTGATCTGTCTTTTTGATCCACGTGTTTGATCTGTCTATTCTTTTTGAAGCACTCTCCTCCAGTTTTCCTCCTCACTTTAACAAGGATAAAACAGAAAGCAGAATTGTAGCTGCCAAGTCGCTCAGCCACGAGAACTTCTTTTATGTCGAGTGTAGAATGAAAGATAAGGCTGATCCACTTCTGCAGCCTCTAAATTTCAGACAATATAGTCAGTTTAAATGCATTCTCTTTGTTGTTGTTCTTGCTATTGTGTGAGTGTATCGTGGGTTCATGACTGCATGGCCCTGTCCATGCACTTGCAAATACATTTCATTCTTAATCTCTGTTGCTGTTGAGTGCATCCACCTTGTTTGTCTGTTTTGTTTATGCAAGGCTGCATTCTTGTAGGTGTGTGTCAGGAAGGAGGTGCAAGGAGTGTATTCGTGGTCATCAGGTGTGTGTTTTCTTACCCAGAGCTATCAGACAATTATGTGTGCCTGGGAGCTATTCATGGCTGGTCTTTTGTGTGGAAAAAGGAACAAAGATGGCTCTTCTTGATACACCAACACCCAGTTTGGTTAACAGCCATGCAAACAGGTTTGGGGAAATACCCACCACGGGTGATAATCAAAGGCTTGTTATGGTCATGGGAATGCAAATAGCAGTGTGTGTGTGTGTGTGTGTGTGTGTGTGTGTGTGTGTGTGTGTGTGTGTGTGTGTGTGTGTGTAGCATTGCATGTGTGTGGTAAAGGTGTGTCTAGTTTGATTCCTGCACACACACACACGTTTCTATAAGATAGTTTGACGTTGAAATCTTCTTGTTTCAATTCATTTGCACACCATTTGTATGACAATGATCTCTATGAATAAAGACATGCAAATAGAAGTGTGTGTGTGTGTGTGTGTGTGTGTGTGTGTGTGTGTGTGTGTGTGTGTGTGTGTGTGTGTGTGTGTGTGTGTGTCACGTGCACGCTCTCGTCCTCGGTTGTTGTGCTAATCCAAGAGACAGGCTTAGACACTGAGACTCTTGCGACCCTTTTAGAAAGCACTAATACCGTTAAACCACAACTGAGCTCTTACACACACTGAGAGAGGAGATAAAGATAGATGCCGTATGTGTGTGTGTGTGTGTGTGTGTGTGTGTGTGTGTGCTCCCTAACGCACACAAACAAAACACACACTCACACACACACATACACGTATACTCATATGAACCTCTAATCAACCTCTTTGCGTATTTAGCAAACCGCGCCTTTTAGTTGTGGCAGTGGTGATTGTGAACATGTGCACATTAAAGATCTCTACATCAAAGACCAATCAGGTGGTGCAGAGAGAACAAAGAAGGTTTCAGACCTCATGACACAGCCGTCCACACGTCTTAAGTGTCCTTGAGCAAGACAACAAATCCACGCTGGTTACATCAGAACTGCTGGATTTTCATTTGCAAATGACACAAAAAAATGATGAAGCACATCATTATTATCGAGGCAAACTAATTTCACTGCAGGAATGAAAACTACTAGTTTATTGCTCTCGTTAAATATAGATTAACATAAATGATGTCAAGGTCAAACAAGGTCAAATTTGTTCAGATGTCAGATTAAAGTGACGTGTTGAAGCAACTTGAGGTTATTCGTATTAAGTGAATATCAAAATCCTGTCATCCCAAACACAACCCAGACACACAACTACTGACAGAATTTATAAAAAACATTGTAACACCTCCTCTCGTTGTCTTTCTAACCACAAGGGAGTTTCATTTCTGGTGGCTTCGTTGAGGGAAATTACTTTTGAGGCCAGTGTGTGCGCATGTGAAGCATGGGAGGCCTTGTACTGGTTGTGTGAACGGAGTAAGGGGATGAAAGAGAGAAGAAAAAGAGGGAGGACGCTTGTGCAAACAAAGCTGAGGTGATGCAGTGATAGAAGATGTGAGAGAGAAAAACACGGAGTGATGGGAGACTAAGAAGATTTGCTGTAACTGAGTTATTCAACGCTGATGTTAAAGAGGCTTATGATTTCAGCATCACTCCCAGCTACACACACACACAAACAAACACACACTGACACACACTGTCATCATCTGACTGTCCCCTTGTAAGCCTCACTACTTCTGTGTGTGTGTGTGTGTGTGTGTGTGTGTGTGTGTGTGTGTGTGGTCAGGTGCTGGCTATACTTGTGGGGACCAAATGTCCCCACAACTGTAGGAAAACCGAAAACAATGTCACTTGTGAGGACCTCATTTCGGTCCTCACAAGTTTAAACAGTGTTTTCTTGGCCATGTTGTTGTTACTGAAAAAAGTGAAAGTGCAAAAACGTTTCTTTAGGGTTAGGCATTGTTTTGGTCTGGGTTAGGGTTAGGGGTTAGATATGAATGAGAGTCAATGGTAAGTCCCCACGGGGATATAAGAACCAGACATGGGTGTGTGTGTGTGTGTGTGTGTGTGTGTGTGTGTGTGTGTGTGTGTGTGTGTGTGTGTGTGTGTGTGTGTGTGTGTGTGTGTGTGTGTGTGTATTATAGCCTGGCTTTTGCATAATAGGATCAGTGTGAATCAGACTGAACTAAGTACTGGCCTCTGGACTTTCATGAGTCCAGGCCACCCAAACACACACACACACACACACACACACACACACACACACACACACACACACACACACACACACACACACACACACACACACACACACACACACACACACACACGTTTTTTTTACAGAGAGAATAAGAATGCAGATTTTCACAAGCACAATATTTTCATCAAAGAGCCTGGATCTATGCATACATTGTTAATTCATCTTTTCTAAGCTGCTCATTCAAAAAGCTAAAATTAATCTGGAAGTGGGTTCCCTCTGTTAGCATGTGATGCATGTGGTGTTTTTGTCTTTTGTGGGCATCCTTAGCTGACATACAGACATCATCGAATCATGGATGCTGGAGATGTTTGTAATGTAGCTACTTTAATGCATCTTATTACAAGGTATTGTGTCCTAATTGCAGTTATCTAGCAGAAGTACCACTTCTTTTTGTTAACCAGGGGACACATATGGTTTAAGTATGGTGATTCTTTTCATATCTCTACAATGTCTGAAAGTAAATGAACATTTCTCGTAGCAAAACTATGCTTAAATGACAAAATCTCATTATTCTTACAGAGAGATAAAGACAACCATGATGCATATGTAGGACATGAAAAGGGATTACATGACAGGGTGGGTAAATCGTAGATCAACTGCCACTAAAACTCGAGTCATATTAGTTGGATCAACAATTTTACTAGAAATTTGTTTTACTGCATTTGTAGTTGTTGCTTTATGTTGAATACAATGTGCAAAAATGGCCTTGCTGGAATCTAATGAATCAATGATATAATTTTCAATTTTAATAAAGTGAAAGAATAAGCAGAAATGGAATTTCTTTAATTACTTTACACAAATTAGGCAGAAAAAACAGAATCAACAGGCAAAACACTCTCCAAGTGTTACCTATACTAGAAAAAAATGTGTCTCTACATACTGTATAAACTAAACTTGTGTTTTAAATTTCCATACTACTCTCATATTTGCTTTGTGTAGATACAGCCTGCACATCAGCACACAGGATGCACACAGATTACATGCTACAAATGTAACGTTAAACCTAGTTATTTTTTTCTAAAGGAACTGAAACTCAAGCACAGCTAGTTTAACAACTGTCAGAAAGTTGAAAAAACTGTGTACTTTTAGCCATAATTGTGGGGCTCAAAGGGTTAAAAGACAAATTGTGTTTATTTAATTTAAGCTAGCGCAACATGTTCAGATTTGGTGTGCAGAATTTGTGGCACTGCCAACGAGCTGACAAATTAATGAATGTAACTATTATTTGTCATAGCACAGATAAAGCACCACACACAAAGTGATATAATGAAACAACAGGAAATTACCAAAAGTTGGGTCAGTGTTATCAGTGGTATCCCCAGTAATTACTGTATGTATGTCATGTTTAGCCATAACACAGTGACCACAGTAGCAGCTCTTTTCCTTGACCTTTTGTGAACCTTGCTAACCGCTTTAAAGCCTCACAGATCAATGCTAACTCAATTAGAGGAGATTACCATTAAGGCAGTGTGTAATGGCTAACCCTGTATCTGTTGGGATCTCAGGTGTAAGTACAGACTAGTGCTAATGCCACTGCTGGAGTTAGAGCAGCTATATCCAGCGATGAAAGCCATAATAAAACCGAGCTAGCTTTAACAAGGTCAACACTTGTGGGCCAATTATGAGACTCTGATAAGGTCACATTACAAAAGGAGCGAAAAAAGAAGCAAAAGGAGGGAAACTGAAGTGGATTTTAAACAAGACATGTAGGTCAAAAGTGACACACACATGAATACATATGTGAATGAAAGACAACACACTTTCAAACATCAGTTCAGACTGATGGGAGAGTTTTCTTTTTGCACCAGCACCACCTTACTTCCCCTGTTGTTCTAATGCATTATATTTTTGTCTTGTGCCAGCTCTGTCATGCACAATTGTATAATCTTTGTAGCTTTATAATTGTGTGCCTTCTTGGCCATGTCTCCCTCAAAGAATAGATTTTAATCCCAAGGGGCTTCCTGGTTTAATAGAGGTTTAAAAACAAGATATTGAGCAATCAGGCGATAAGACTTAAAAGCGAGAGACAAACATTTTTTGAATTAGCAGCCTGTCTTTAATGTGGACGACTGAGAAAAGATGGAAGAGAAGAAGAAAGGACATGAAGGAGAAGCTTTGTGGTTTTGAATGGAAAACCACAGACCAAAATTTCAGCCTGTCTTTAACCAGTTAAGTGACAGAACATTTATATTTACAGTAACAGCCACAGAGACAGCTTGGAAAGGAGAACAAAAAGTTTTCTTACAAATTTACACGTACTGTGCACCTTATCTAAGAGTTTTGGTGAATTAATCTAAGTCCATTGCATAAAATCTCATAAGCAACAATTTCTTGTGTCATTAGAAGTGAGCCTTGTCAACCTTGCATGGTGCCCTCACTGACATCAGAGGGTCCGTATGAATGGGTAAGTGAAAGGCAAACTGTATGGATGCAGCCATTTACTATTTACTATTTACTGACTGAATGACCATGACATTTAGTGGTGGCATCATGTCTGAACAAATGCCTACATTTTCAGCTGGCTCCATTATTAGGTGAAAATTTCAGCTTACCAGCAAAACTATCGACCTCTAGACTTCATGGTCAGTGTTAGTTTTGCAGATGCTAGCATGCTATCATGCTAAATGAAGATGATGAACAAAGGCTTGGGCATTAAAATGATTGCAATGTGCATCATCCATCCATCCATTCTCTATACACCGCTTTATCCTCACTAGGGTCACGGGGGGTGCTGGAGCCTATCCCAGCTGACTCGGGCGAAGGCAGGGGACACCCTGGACAGGTCGCCAGTCTGTCACAGGGCTACACATACAGACAAACAATCACACTCACACCTATGGGCAATTTAGAGTCATCAATTAACCTCAGCATATTTTTGGACTGTGGGAGGAAGCCGGAGTGACCAGAGAAAACCCACGCATGCACAGGGAGAACATGCAAACTCCATGCAGAAAGATCCCAGGCCCAGGCCGGGATTTGAACCAAGGATCTTCTTGCTGCAAGGCGAAAGTGCTAACCACTAGGCCACTGTGCAGCCGCAATGTGCATCAGTGATCGACAATTATCAACTATCATGAAGCACGTCACGAAAATGCAAAGTTCAGTTGCATGAACAAACTCCAAGCATGTCCTCTTGCTCATAAAAATCCAGTCATCAGTCAATCAATCAATAAACGATCAAAGTTGATTCATTCTTTACAACAGCCAAAAAGGTGATCAAAGGGCTTCACAGTGAAACACAAAAGAATAACTTGAAAACAATATGACTTAAAACAGAGACGGCAGTAAAATATGCATTACAACAAAAATGAACAGCAATAAACAACACTAAAGTATAAGTCTAAAGGTGATTACATAAGAATTGAAATAAAATGTCACCATGCAGCTAGGCAATAAAGGCCTTTTAAACAAAAGGTTTTGAGCTTAGATTTGAAAAGACCCAGGTCAGTGACCATACCTTGATAACAAAGCATGCTACACTCTTGCTTTTTCCCTTTGGCTTGAATTGCAGGTCTCCTCAGGTGTACTAGTCTGCCACTACCTGGAACCTCCAATAGTGGACGTTCCCACCTGCAGTGGTTGGTCTTGTGAGACGGGCTTCACAGTCAAAAACACCTATAACCCTATATCCTCACCTGCCTCCACCGGAACAACACACCCCCTGCAACCTGCTGTGAAGACTAGTGCACTTTAGGTCAGGGTATGACATTGAAGTGGTGCTTACAACAAATTAAGTCTTTTTTCTGCTGGTCTTTATGAAAAATAATTCAGTAAAATGATGATCCTTTATTGATACTGAAGTTTCTCAGCTATATTGCTGAGCCCTAGCAAACATAAAGATAAAGATCAGTATGTTGGCCTTGTCCATATGTATGTTAGCACATAGCACTGTCTTGTTTTAATTACAAAGTTGAAATGTTGGTACAGCATCTTCCAAATACATGAAATCGAATATACTATTTCATATCGAACCCAATGCTCTGTCAGACTCCATGAAGTATGAAGTCATCAAGGGCAAATACGTCAAATGTTGAGTTCGTTCACGCTTCATAATCTAATTGACAGGCTGACTTAGGCAAGCAAAATGCATGTAACTCATGAAGTCTGACTAATCCTCAAGGGATACAGAATATAGTAAGCTGAGATGCAACATATTAAGGAGGGCAGAGGTTAATGTGCAGCCCCAAAATTTAGGAGACAACAAAACAAAAAGAGAAAAATATTCACAGCTAACTCAAACATGTAAATATCCTGTCAATCTCATTATTAACATCAGTCCAGCAACTTTAAACTTTGAAATAATTAAATTTAAGCAGCTAGGATTCGTGGAAGTGGAGAAAGATGATGACTAATGTCTAACTATGATTATTCACACTGCATTATCAGCATGACATTACAAAAACACAAAGTTTGCCGTTACTGATCAAACATCCACTCTTCAAACTGGCATTAAATCTTCCTCCATACAGCAAATCAAACATTTACATGTTTCTAGACTTTCTATACAACATATTATGATTCAGCAAGGACAATAAAAAGCTTTATTTCTGCTGATTTCTTTTCTTTTCTTTTCTTTTGCTGCCAGTGACATTGTGAATGCTCCGTTCCAAGGTTGTGGAAGTAGAAAATCCATGAGATGTTTGCAACAACACAACAAAGACAGTCATTGTCCTCTGGGGCTGAAGGCAAACTACAGCTGCAAATGGTCTGTCAAAGCAGTTTGATTCAGTTTGAAGATTATGTTAATAACTGCAAGGTTTTATTTTTTGAGATCAGTGCAAGTAACAGATTCCTGCTTTAAGTCTCCTGAAGTGTTAATGTTGTTTTAAACAGCAATTAAAAACAGTTCTGAAACATCTATGCAAGCGGATTTTTCATATAAGATGTTTTATTTGTGCGGTCATCTGATTATAAACTGACAAAGCAAAATGTTTGTTTGTGCATCTGCATGTTATTATAGTTTCTCTAAGGTTTGTAGGATGGTGCTCAAATAAATATCAATATTAGCCACACTATTTGCACAATAATCAAGCAAGAATATACTTTTCTGTGGGAGCTGGAATAGAAGCTTGAAAAAACAAACGACAGCATCAGTTGTCCAAGCAAGAACCCCCAAAACATCCAAGTCCTG
Organism: Acanthochromis polyacanthus; assembly: GCF_021347895.1. NCBI lineage: Eukaryota > Metazoa > Chordata > Actinopteri > Pomacentridae > Acanthochromis > Acanthochromis polyacanthus. Next base: position 17,572,761 of record NC_067119.1, on the reverse strand, counting down.
TAATATCTGAAATAACTGCGACAGGAATGCAGGTGAAAACTTAGAGCGGAGCTCAGGGTGGATGGACAGGTCAACAAAACATCAAACATCCAAGTCTGCACTACTCAACACAAAATCTAAATAATGCAAAAAGGGTCCCTTTCACTGATGAATCCTCTATTCAACTCTTCAAGAAGTAGCTAAAACATGTAAAAGAAACAAAACTGCTGCTGACATGCATGCTGCTTCTGCTGTTACATTATCTTCTTGCAGTTGGAGCTGTTTGGCATGTGTGAAAATACAGAGAATAATAATGGATTAGATTTATATAGCGCTTTTTTGGCCACTCAAAGCGCTTCACAATGGATCCATTATTCATTCACTCACACATTCTCACTCTGGTGGTGGTAAGCTACATTTGTAGCCACAGCTGCCCTGGGGCAGACTGACGGAAGCGTGGCTGCCAATCTGCACCTACGGCCCCTCCAACCACCACCAACATTCACACACCAGTGTGAGAGCAGCACTGGAGGCAAGGCGGGTAAAGTGCCCAAGGACACAACAGCACATGACTAGGCGAGACCGGGAATCATTGGACAACCCGCTCTACCACCTGAGCCACAGCCGCCACCTGAAGGATACATAACAGACATATACACACTACAGGCCAAAAGCTTGGAAGCAAGATCAAGTTTGTAAAAAAATAAAAAAATAAATAAAATATTGTCATTGGTATACTTTACAAGAAAATAAACATGATTATTATATATATAGTCACTCATCAGAATACATTTTTACTATAACTATCAGGTATTTGTACTCTTGTTTCTTTACTCAGCTGTTTCTGAAGTTGTGATTCTTGTAAACCGTCTTAACTCTAAAACTAAACCCTTCTTTTCTTCTGTTAACATTTATTCAGCAATTACCTGGTAACATCAATCTCTATGTAAAGATAAATTGAGGAAAATGGTGCATATCATTAAAAAGCAAAGTCTGATCATACAGTAAAAACATCTCAAAATCCATAGAATTCATATTGGTTTTCATTATTTCTATCTTTTTAAGGAAGACATTGTGAACAAAAAACTTGAAGTTGCTTCCAAATGTTTGACCTGTTTTTTCCTTGTCTGCAAACTTTTAGCCTGTAGAACAGATATTTGAGTCATTTTTAAATAATTCAACGGACTTTTTTGTATCTTTTCTTTTCTAAGTTCTCAAACAATTGCCACATTTGAACAATATTTTACTGTCCACCACATGTGTGGTAGTCTGAATGGTAGACTGATGACACATAATCCTTTTATGAGTGCCTATGATTGATGCGCATGTCATGAAAATGTGAGGAAAATCTGGTTATCGCAGCTTTGAAGAGGAGACGGTTACGGTCAGGGCTAACAGTTAGTCACAGGTCTTTGCTGGTCAGACCGACGGGTTAGAGGAATCAATGGAAGCAAATTGGACGTCATGAGAAGTATAATGAAACGCATGTGTGCTAACATGCATGCAGGTGGCATATGGATAATATCATACTTCCCTTTTTTTGCAACCTTCTCATTTGCACCCTGCTACTGCCTGAATGTGCATGTGTGTGTGTGTGTGTGTGACTGCTGCACTTGCAGTAGTTGAAAGGAGGTTTTCCATGTTGAGAACAAAGCAGTGCAGTGGCTGAAAGAACTTCTGCAAATGCTGCTGACGCCCTAAGTGGGACTGTGTGTGTGTGGGTGTGTGAGTGTGTGGTGTGTGTTTTAAAACTCCTGAGGGAATTAGGACCTAATGAAAGGCAGACAGATTACAGACTGTGAGGTAGCATAGCAACATGCTAATGACTTTTGTTGCCCTTAAAATATAGATTTTTCCTGACTTCATCCTGAGATTACATCAACACATCTACTGCACACAGAGAAAATAAGCAGCAACTCTTGCTTCTGAAGCCCTCGATGAAATTGTGAGGAGTAAAACTCACAATTCTCAGCCCACAATCCGATAGCTGAAAGCACTTTACAGGGGTTGGATGGTCGAGTGGTTAGCAATGATGCATGTGACACCAGTGGTGCCGAGTTTAAACCCCACATCAGGGAAATTGCTTTTCCACAACCAAAGGCGTTCCAAGAAGAAAGTTGTTTCTGTGACAACCCAACGTCTAAGCACGACAGAAATCACCATCCTAACACTGACAAATTGTGAGGATAAAATTATAAGGCACTAGATGTTCCTGTGGAATATTGAGAACCAACATTTTGACATCCCAGCCCACCAAACTTTTATGAAGTGAAATTTATCTTTACGACTCCACAAGGCCTGCAATCCAGTCGCACTTTTATTGCAATGCACATGGAGCTCTAAAAAGATACAGAAATGTCTTTTTGATCTTCAGATCGCTTTGATCGGAAACGAAACATCATGGCTTGGTAACCCGCTTTGTTAAGGGTAGGGTAATCGTGGTTACAACAGTAAATGTGTGGTTAAAAGAAGCTAATATTGACTTTAGAGTGGAAAATTTTTAACATATTGGAGTTCAACATTTTGTGCACCCATCCTCATCCCTCTGTCGAGTTTGGGATTGGGTGAGGTGGAAAAAGCTTTCATGTTTCTCTGCAACTGATTCTGTTGCTAAAAGTGCAGTGAAAAACAACATGCAGTCTGCAAAAGTAGTACTGGTTGTTGATGATGTTGATGATGACCTCTGCATATATAAGACACCAAACAAACTCACCAGCAAGCAGACCCAGGCAGCATTTATGTCACTGAGCCTCAAAGCAGAGGACAGTTAATTCTTGCATCCAGTGTCATCAGTGACTGTAACCTGACTGTGTAAAAGGACTAACAGATGAAACATATGCATGAAATTAAGGATTTATCCTGAAAACAGCACAAAGCTGTTTCTGGAAGATCTGATACAAGTGAGTGTGATTATTTTATTATTTATTATCTGTTTCAGAGGTTCAGAGAGGCACCATAGCTACAGTATGTTTGCTTTCTGCTCTGAAATGAGACAGAACTAAACACTTCAAAGGATGTAGACAATATTTCCAGAGGACAAAACCTGAAAACTGCTTATTATAACACTGTGGTTTTCTCGTCTTTTTGTTTAGATATTTGATCCAGATTGAGATCAAATTTTCTCTGTAAAAAAACCCCCACATGTATCTCATTAAACACTGATGCAAAGCTGCAAATCAGAGAGATTAATCCCACTGAGAGACATTCGCTTGTGTAAAACCAATAATGTCTCTTTGTAAAATATCATCAGATATGTGTGTGTTCACGCAGGTGTGTGTGTGTCTGTGTGTGTATATATTTCCAGATTGTGGGTGGGCCCATTAGGCCACAACCTCTCATAGCTTATGGGTCAGTGGTTTAGGAAAAAATGTTCTAAACCACAACCTCACACACACACATTCACACTAACCACAACACACATAACCACACCATCATCAAACTATATATACAGACACACACACACAGAAAAAACACCCTGATAGTGTGACACACATCATAACAAACACTGCTCACATAAACCAAACACCCAGACGTGGCATGAGCACGTGTGTCTCTCTCTCTCTCTCTCTCTGTGTGCGTGTGTGTTGTTTTATTGAAGTTATAGAGTGAAACACAAAGACTGAACCTAATTCAAACCATATGACAGCACCCGTGTTTGATCTCTGCAAGCTCTCTGAGACACAGAGAGGCTCACGGTGTGTGTGTGTGGTCACACAAACACTTTACACATGTGATGGGTTAATGTTCACACACACACACACACACACACACACACACACACACACACACACACACACACACACACACACACACACACACACAGAGGAAGAAAGAGAGAGGATGGACGAGAGCAACGCAAGTGAAGATGCATGTTTGAGTAAAACACTGTGCAATTACCAATCCAGTCACATTATCCTGCAGTTGATTTGATCACATGGAAACATGGAACGGCTTAGGAATCATGTTGGTGTTGGTGTGCATTTCAGCCATTTCAAAGGCGTTCACTGTAAAATTTGTCACTTCACTGCTTTAAAGTTTAAAAGTCTGAGATCTAGCTTTTTAGCCAGGTGCATTACTCAAGCAGCCGTTGAAAAGTCAAACCCAGAAGACGGAAAAATAAATTTTTAACTTTTTGTTGTTATATCACTTAAACAAGTACTGTAACATGATAATGAAGTAAAGTTATGGCTTTTATCCTCGGCTCCTCAGTTGTAAATGAATTTGCAATAATCAAAATGTTTAAGAAGACAAATCAAAAATGCATCCTGTGCATGACCATGAACATGCACACCATGAATGTGCACAGAACACACTGGAATAGCTTCTGTGTGCATCTGGCTAAGCCCCTTACTTGCTTCTCTTTCACAAAGTTGCAAAGTAAGAGCTGTGTACAAACCCCGAAAATCTAGTGTACTGTGCGGAGATATACACTGAATTTTACAAAAACTTTATGGGATTAGAATTACATACTCTACTTTTTAATGGTGTTGCACACTCACCAGAGTATTATAGACATGGCAGAGTGAGCAATCTGTAGTATTTAGTAATTCTGTAGAAATTTTTATTATACATTCGGGGGGCATGCAAATTGAGCTAATTTCATTTTAAAAATATATAATATGGGTTCTTCACAGCACCACAATCCTGTATTTATGACTTTTGGATTTAAATGTCACTGGTACCACTAACAGATGGCACAAAAAAGATCAATGCACCCTCCTGGTCTGAAAAGTAAAGCTATTAAGGCCTTAAACTTACATTCTCTCTAACAGCAAAAAAAAAAAAAAAAAACTTCTTATTGTATACAAGTCAGTTAGAAAATGATCTTAGTTTGTACTCGATTTGTTAACTCAGTAAATGTTTTCCTAATGAGTTTCTGATTCCAAACTCTATTTTCAAGACTTTCGGAATACAGCATGATGTTAATTTGGTAAATTATGGTTCTGTTTAGAGGAAAATAGGTTTGAAAAGGTCAAAATGGTGACAACAAAATGTCAACCCTGAGGCTTTAAAACTGGTTTATATACTGTTTTATAACTCTTTTATATACAGTTTATGGCCACTGTTCAGCCAAAGTTACTGTATATAGTGCTGCTTCTAGCAGTGAGAATGGTGACTTTTACATTTTCCCATTGGATCTTAGTACAGCTGAATGCATTTGCTGCTGAGGCTGTTCAGTAGTACAAACTCATACAAACAGCTGATGCCGATAGCAGCTCTCGTACATGCTCGCTGCCCTTTACACTTCCTGTACATACTAAACTGCAGCTATACATACTGAGGAATACCAAACAGGCTTGGGAATCTTCAGGGCTCGTCAGATTCGATCATGTACCAGAGTCAGACAGTACACTCTGCACTTACTGGCCTGTGGATATTATTATGCTGTCTGCAGAGTTTGGAGAGACTCGCTGCTGCGATTTAGTCCATGGTTGGACTTTTGGAGTCTGTTATTGTTAAAAGTTGTTCAATATTTAAATTAAAGGATGCCCTCCTGCAGGATGGGAGAAAATTTTTGCTCCAACTGATGCAGTTCTAGTATCTCGGGGTTCTCCTCACAGGTGAAGGGCAGAAAGAAGAGAGACAGATTGCAGCTTTGCCATTGTGGGGAACAGGGAACCAAACCTCAAAGAAAATCCCTCATTTTACCAGTCAATCTATATTTCTATCGTCACCTCTAATCATCAGCTCTGGGTTGGGACTAAAAGACATCAGAGATTGAGGTGCTAAAATGAGCCTCCTCCATAGGAACAGGGTGAGGAGCTCAGGCTTCAGGAGGGAGCTCAGAGTAGCACAAGCTGAGGTGGTTTGGACATGTGATCATGAAGCCACGTAGACAAATCCCTCAGGAGGCATCCCAACTGGGAAACCACAGAGAAGACCAGGATTATATTAAAACCTGGTTCACTTTGTTGAGACTGCTGCATCTGCTGCAAATCTGGTTCTGGATGAGCAGCAAGGTTGAGAACAAGAACAATTCTTCTAGAATTTCCAAACATTTCTGGATCAGACATATCAAATTCTGACGTTGCAAATACTCACTTTAGGATGTTTCTTCCGACATTAGTTATCAATTTCATGCATTCATGCACATACAGTAAAGGTGCTGCTTTGATGTTTATTTATTCCGTTGAAGTTTGTGAAACTGAAGGAATTCTATGGTTCTGCGGCTATACAATAAGCAGGAAGCACAAATACAGAATAAAGATGGAATGGTTAATGGTGTACAATAATTAAATTGAATTTACTAGAGCAACAAAATACCTAAAATGTGGCTGCTGAAGAATAGACGGCTTCACTTCAGAATCATGTCCAATGAACTTTGAAATGGAGACCTGATGAAGCTGTTGTGCAACTTAAATACTCCGTACCCAGTGAACATATGGGGTGACTGGTAGAAGTTTATATTTCTTCACTTTGGTCATCCATTTCCCTCTGCTTCCAGGCTTTATGTTGAACTATTCTAATCACATGCTTAATTATAGTCACACAAAAGGTGAAAGTAGTGTAGATCTCACTCTTAAATGGAAAGTAAATAAGGATGCCATCCAAAATGTTGAACTTCTACTATCTCCTTTTCTCTGTTCCTCCTTCCAATCATTTTTCCACCACTAAACCTTTCCAATTTTTTTTAACTGTTTAACCTTTCTCCCATTCCCTATTTCTTTTCCCAAGTTCATTCATCCTCATTGGCTCTATTTCCTTACTCCTCTTTCTCTCCTTTACAAACTACCTGCCAGGCCTTGTCTTGCAGCTTTTTTCTCTCCCCCTTTTCTCTCTGTCTCCTGAGATATCGCTCACTCTCGGCTCTCTCTTTCACTTTCTCCTCCTTCTCATATTTTCTTTCTGTTTCTCACCGGTGGTTCTCTTGTGCTGATAGCCTTTTCTCCAGGGAAATCTCACAGAGGAGCAGTACAAAGCTACAAACCCCCCATGACTCTGTCTCTGTTTCCTATCGCGGCCTTACAGGATTCACTGTACACACAGAGAGCACACACACACACACACACACACACACACACACACACACACACACACACACACACACACACACACACACACACACACACACACACACACACACACACACAGAGTACACAACCGTGCAAACATGCAGCAACGCAAAGACACAAATAACACTCGCACGTTTGAGTGTGTGTGTGTAATCGAGCGAAACAGAACGAACAAAGCTATCTGTTTGTATTTATTCCATGTTGACTCTGTTCAACACTGTAATGATGCTTGTCATGTTCCACTGGGGAAAATGGGTTTATTCACACTCACACACATTCAGGCTCACGCAGAGTCACAACCACGCAGACAAATACATAAACATACACTCCCAGACACAATATAGTTATGGGAAATTGGATAAGAGAAATGTTCAGGCTGACAAACAAACACACACACACACACACACACACACACACACGTATGTATCTTGTTTCAGAAGTAAAGCTCTCGCTGGCTGCTACAGTCCTGAATTAAATTCAGTGGGCTTCAAACACACATGCAGGAGAATCTGCTCTGAATAGGTGAGGTGAGATTCTACAAATCTTTCAGCGCTCAGTTTCTGTCTTTTACAATGATGTTCTCTGGGAAAGTATATTTTTCAATACAACTAAACTGAACTAGAGTTTGCCTTAATGCATGTATCATGTATGTGTATATTGTTTGTGTGATTACAACATCTATCGAATACTTTGATCGCATTTTTGTTTGTGGGATAATGAGACAATCCCAGTGAAAAGGAATTCAGTCTATGCCTTACACTTGCTTTTTATTAAAGTGCAGAAACCAAAACACAGCTCTGTCATGATCAGTGTTGTTCATGTGCATGCTTTGTGTGTAACTGGCAGACTGCAATTTTTGTACAACACCTCATTAAACATTTGTGAGGGTTACTTTTATTGTTGTATCTCAGCAGAAATTACATTAAAGTTGTTTCTCTTGAAAATTTTCCACGTATTTATCATTCATGCTGCTGACCTTTCCTCCCATCATGACATACTGCCCCCACTGTTCATGGACTTGCAGATAGAAGCAAATATTCATCATTGAAATAGAGGGAATGCAGGATACACAAGCCAGCCGAGAATCAGAGGCTTATGTGCTGCTTTTGTGGCATTTATCTCCGTGTCCACTCCAATAGTGCAGCTGTTAATGCTACCCATGTGAAGCGTCAGAAGTGTTGCAAAATGCTCAATATAATTGCAAAAAATCTCCAAATATGAAACTGAAATTAGCTTCACCGACGTATTTTTTTGTTTGCAGTATTTGATTTATTTTATTACACCAAAGCGGCACTCTATTTGCGCCACTCGACTTAAGGGGGTTTCACCTGCACTTTAACCATCTTAACACCTCCTATATTTATTATTTATTTTAGCATTAGAGACAAACCTGAACAGTGAGGATGGATGCATGCTCTCTGGAACTGGGCAGTTATCCTTTCTAATGGATTTAATATTTAGGGCATGAAAACCTTCACACACGAGCATCGCAAAACTATTCCAGACACAGATGTACAAGCATGAGTGTGAGTGCTTTGTGTGTGTGTGTGTGTGTGTGTGTGTGTGTGTGTGTGTGTGTGTGTGTGTGTGTGTGTGTGTGTGTGTGTGTGTGTGTGTGTGTGTGTCTAGCCATGGGCTGATGAGGGGAGGCATGTGGTGGCCATTTAGAAGGATTAGAGCTGTCAGAGACATCAAGCACGACTAATTATTCTGTTAGCACACTGCACTGCGGGGATACAAAGTGTGCACGTATGTGTACATGTGTGTGTGTGTATGTGTGTATGTATGTGTGTTAGCCAAAGGGACTGTAGGCAGGCAAAGATGGAGGATGAGTGGGGAAAATAAGAAAAAGAGAGCTACGGGAGAGATGGAAGACGAATAGAAATGAATGGAACTCGGATTCAAGAAGGCAAGAAAAGGGACAAAGACAGGAAAACTGAGAGCTACTGTCTTTACCTAAAGACAATGCACTCTCTTTATGAAAGATGGATTGATAGGAGCTGAGAAAAGGTCAGATTTGGAGGTATACTGGTGAAAAGGCCTGTGGGTAAATATGTGGAAGGTACAGAGCTACGAATGAAAAAGAAAGACAAGAGAAAAGGAGAATCAGAGGATGTAAGGAGGGAAAGAGACAGAAGGAGATGTGAGCAAAAAAAAGGAGGTTTGAGGGAGACAGACAGACGAGGGGTGACCTACCTCATGCCTTCATGGATGGCTGCATTTGTATCCAAACATCCCAACATGCACTGCTCTGCCACTCGGGGCGAAATCAGCCTGCAGCACCCAATCAGCCGTGGCCTTTTACCACCTCGCCGTGAGGCAGAGTGTGCGCGACTGTGTAAGTGAGTGTATTTGTGTTTGCATGTGTGTGACTTCAAGCGTGAGTGCACACACACATCTGTTTGTATGTGTGTGTTTATAGATACAGACCTCCTCACTACACTGCCTCTCTGATTTATCTTCAAACAGACAGCTCACCCATCTCCTCACCCACACCTCCCCCTTCTCCCCGTCCCTCCATTCCTTCCCTGTCTCTCTCATGTTCACCACCAATCCATCCATCTTCTAAATACCTCCCATCTCTCAATCCAACGCTCCCACCCTAAATCCATCTCTCCGTCCTCACGTTTTACTCCTCTGCCCATTTCTCCTCATTTCCATCTATCCCTCCTTCCATCTGCATTTACTCCCCTCAGGGTAGACAATTTCCTGAATCTTACTGAAGTGGAAAGATTTCAGATTTAATACATCCTCCACTCATGTGATGTGCTCGGGCTTCAGAGGAAGGAGTGAGGGCTTCAAAGGAGGAAAAGGAGCAGAAGGTGTGAGCAAAGTTTTAGGATGACGAGATGGATGGATGGAAACGTAGCCTCAGGTTATTCAAGCACAGTTGCTCTTCTTCATCCATAATGTATCAGTGAAACCCACAGTTTAACGTGGCAACTAGCTACAGCTGCTAACAAACCTGTTCAGTTCAGCCTATGTAGTGCAAATCCACATCATAAGCCATTTCAAGGTGCTTCAAAGTAAGTAAATTTTTGATATTAGAGAAATCCATCAATCCAAAGATTCCCAGTGAGCAGCTCTGTGGTGACAGAAAGAGGAGAAAATGCCTTTAGGAGGAAGAAAGTTACACTTAAACAGGAGAAAGAAAAAGATTTCAGGTAGAAATCAGACAAATGCATAAATGAACCATAAAAACCTTGCAGGTTGGTGAATCCAGTAACTGCAGATCAGGAACATGAAACTCCACAGTCAGATACCTGCAGAGAGAACAAAACACAAACTATAAGAGGAAGAAGGCATCAAGTTAAAGACAGGAGTTTGGAGAAAATGTGGTCAGTGCATCATGGGAAGTCCCCCAGCAGCCTGGGCCTATAGGAGCAATACTAAGAGATGGTTCCGGGTCACCTGAGCCACTCCAAACTATAAGCTTAAACTTAACTTCAAAAGGAGAGAAGATGTCTGCAGCCCGAACCCAAACTGGGAGCTGATCTCAAAGGAGAAGAGCCTTGTATCTGATGGCTATTACTCTGCTTTTACAAACTTTAGAAAGCATTACAGAATAAGTTCTTTAGCAGACAATGGAGCTTGATCAATAATGGGATTTTAAACTTGATTGTGGATTTTACAGAGAGCCCATAAACAAAAGCTAATGTGGGAGAAATATGATCAGTTTTGCTCTGGTCTATACTCTAACTATAGCAGTTTAGATAAACTGGAGGTTTTTTTGGACGATTAGTCGGATATCCTCATTATAAAGAATTACATTAGCCCTGCCCGGAAATAACAAATCCCTGGACTAGTCTCACAGCATCATTGGTAACAGGAGTTTAATTAGAAATCAAGCTACAGCAGATCAAATCTGCCAGTGACAGCTGTCCTGTCAGCCAGAATAACCAGCGGTCACAAGCAGAAATGAGAAACATGATTTTGTCTACCTCCATCTAATATGTTTCAAAAAATTACTACAAATCTGTATCTACTCTCAGATGTAAGTTGCTTTGGACAAAAGTGTCTGCTAAATGAAGCTGTAGAATTGTAGAACTGTTAATTGCATCGGTAAAAGTGCTACAGTTGTCATACATGCAATATGAGAAGCTTGACAGTCACAGCAACAAAGTTTTTATTTTTACAATGAGAGCAGGAGAGCCAGTAAAAAGTAAAAACAGAAAGGATGAAAAGGAGATGGAGGGCAAATGAGAAGAGCTGAAGATCAATGCTCAAAAAGAAGGAAGTGAAATGTGTGTATAAAGTGGAAAGCTGCTGTCCTTGTATTCTGTTCTTTCCTCTGCACAGTCTGACACAGAGGGAGTCACGTCACATCACTTATTCTCCTCTCTTGCTTGTCCATTTGTATTTACACTCGTGGCTCTTTTGGTATACAGTGTCACGCATACACACTCATTAACACACAAACACATACACAGCAATCATGTTTCTTGCCTCTGACAGTTGTCAAGGTCGTACCGTTTGACTAACTGCAACACAAAAGCTAAAGAAAATCAGTTTGAGCCAATCACAGCGTCTCATTTGTTTGCATGTGTACATGTGGCAGGTTTGTCTTCCGCTGTGACAAGAAAGTTTCAATCAATTAGCTGCCGGCTGTTACACATTCACAAAACTGCACCACAACTGCAAATTATGATAGAAAATGTCAGTCTTCCTTGACAGCTGATGTTCGCTTGGTAGTTTCTGTCAGATGTGTGAAAACAAGGACAAACTTAACTGTGTTTTTCAGTTTTTTCATGTGATGTTCAGATGGCCGGGGTGATAAGGAAAGCCTACTGCCAGACATCAGCAGATTTACAGCCAGTACATCAAAGGCAAAATGGCGGTCATGAGGAAAACATGGTCAGTTGCTTTATGGTCAGTTAATAGTACAATAAAAAAGTTGTTTTGATGTTTGCATTTTCTCCCAAATGTGAAACGTGTCCTTAGGGCTGTTTGTTTTACATGACTCTACTTCAAGGTTAAAACATGTCTGATTCCGATGGAAGTGCAGAAACTGAGTCATAGATGAAAACATAGTGAAGGTAATGTTAAATATATTAAATGTCTGCATATCTACACATGATGTTTACAGTGTGTGGCAGCTCAGATTGTGCCATGGGTATTTATCATGCTTGTATGTGACCATGTAAGGTTTTTTTGGCACATTTGGATGCAAAATTCAGTTTTCTCTTGCATCTGTGTGTTATGCTTTTCATTTCATGAAGGGCTTTTCCACTTCTGTAAAGATTCAAAACCAGAATTTGACCACGACAGGAGGTAAATTTAAGTATTTCTCTCATCAGAAGTTCATCAGAAAATGACAGCACTTAGAGGCTCTCGGATGACACCAGTGCAGAGCAGGAGTAATGGCCTGGTTGTTACTGCTCTCTGCTGGTCAGCGCAGAGGATTACATGACATGTGACAAAGTATTGCTAATTCATAGTTTCCTCTTGAGCCACAATGTCTTTTATAAGGTTCATTTAGATTCTTTGTATTGTGACTCTCTCCCCATGTGCGTTGTTCACTTCTGCTGCATCTTCATTTTTCTTTAGTTCTGGCGCTCCCTCTGCCCCATACTAAAAGAAAATAAAAGAACAAAGTCACACAATAAATTGTTTTCTAGGCATGGAGAGAGGAGTAATACTCAGAGTAGAGTGAGCAATAGAAATAGAACTAAAGGACAACTGAAAAGTGCAGATGAAAACAAAACCTAGAGAACTGAGAGAACATGACTGCCTTCTCATATCCCCCAGTAAAAGTTATTCTCTGGAGAGAAAGAGCAGAGAAGAGCGATCTCAAAGAGGGGGAGATCAGCAAGGGAAGCAAAAAGAAAAATGACAGACAATTAAAGTCAAATTATGGGGGCATGCCAACTACATTAGCTACCAAAGCTGATAATTAATCATCATTGTGTGCCTTGTCAGTGGGTAATAGTCACATCTGTAATTGGAGCAAATTGGTAACCAGTGGGGCATTTAAACTTCAGTGCGTGTACATGAACGTGCTTTTATATTGTCATTAATGCAGGGAGGGTAAAATGAAAGCACCATCAAGGATAAACAGTGTCTACTTTTCATCCCAGCTAAACATCACAGCAGCTCATTTCACTTCTGTAATTAGCACCTCGTTATCCACAGAGGGGAACATAATGTGAGAAATGAGCAGCTGTGATGTAGCAACTTTAATAAAAACCATTGTGTTTCACTACATAAATAATACAGGAAGCTCACAATGAAACTTTTTATTCTGCTGAGAGTCACAGTTATAGTTCTTGTGCATTATTTGTCTATGGCCTGTTTTAGCTGCATGGTGTTTGTCTGAAAACTTTAAATTAACAATGCTTATGTTGCTTAGGACATATGAATAACAGTAACACAGTGCCAAAGATTAGAGAATTCCAATACATAGTGTAAGTAAACATGCTTACACTGTATGTATCCAACATAGTTTTTTTTCCCCATTCCATAGGTAACACCTCAACATCCTGATTTACATTCTGTAAGAGCACAATATTGACTGCACAGAAACACATGCACATGAGCTAACGCTTACTTCCAAAATATTTCAATGAACCAGTCATAAATTCATGACAGATTCTGTACAAAGGTGAACATAAATAAACAAATACCAATGCTGACTATTTCCTTGTTTCAGCAAAAATTACTTTTTATGCTTTTCAGAATTAAATTCCCATCATAGACCACCTTACACAAATACTAAAATGGAAGTTTGATAAGCAGGATTCTGTTTTATCATCTGTGTTTGACTTTGGATTTGGTGGTGATGCATTTGAAGATAGAAGCAAACCCAGCAGCTGCTCTAAATGAAGTTATTTGTCACATTCCAGACATTAATCACACAGCTGTTGGACACTTTGTGAGAACAGACTCCGATCCAAAGGAATCTATTGAACAGCAGCGTTTAATGTAGCTGCAAAACATGAGTAACAACCTATGTAATATAAAGCTTGACAATCAAAATATGTGTTTTTATTTCAAATACAATAATTTAAATGATCTTTTTCATGCAAGAATTACAAAAAATGACTGAGTTAGGACACAGAGAAAGAAACAGCACGAAAACGCTTCAAAGTTAGCAGAGTTGAGGAAAAACAAACCAATAAACTTGTTTAGGGCAATGTATCTGAACTCTTTGAATCTCAGTGTTCAAGTTGATCATAATGGGGGAATGAAACAATAATATGCTTGAAAACTTGAAGTCATTCACTGGATGTCTTTTGATGTCAAAGAAATACAGCAATTTAAAAATTACAATTTTGTCCCAGATATGTGAAGGAGTTATAGAATAAAATGATGTGAGTCAAGTAGCTGCATCACAGTTGTAAGTTGTTTAATGAGCTGCAGTATATGGCATATATTTATCAGCACTTCATCTGTGGGAGAACTGTGTCAGCTGAGGTGAAGAAAGCATGAGCAGTCCACAAAGATAGCAGTGTAGGTAACAGTAAACATGGGGTAAAATTAGTTGTAGCAGTTCTAAAAACTGTAGTGGCAGCATTAGTAATAAAAATAAACACAGTTTTAGTGGTAGTGATCACAGTGATACCAGTGTCTAAAGTTATAGCAGCAGTAACACGCCATGTAGCCGCTAAAATAGAAATATACAAATATAATCATGGGCATGATAAACCCCTGGCTCACTTTGCGCATGCGCAACGCGCCATTGAAGGAACTGGTGTGAGAAGTGAGTGAAGTGAGTCGGGAGTTGACACGAAATCTAAGAATTGACTCCGACTTGATTCGTGCTCCAGTTTAGAGGATGTAAAGCTACAGCTTGCGGGATTTGCGTTTTACCTCGTGTTTCTGTGAACAGTTGGTGGAACTTTAAAGCATATTCCAGGAGGTACTCAGGGTCTGCACAGCCCCACCGCTGGCCCCGTCGGCACGGCAACTCGGGACGGACACAAGCAGGGTCCGCCTGCTAGCCGCTACACCAGCTAACTCCAGGTAGCGTCAAGTCCAGACTAATAAATTCATGTTTTTAAACTGCATCTTGATATCGTACCTGTTTATGTTTTCAACAGTTGCATAGAACAACTTACTAGCTATCGAGCAAAGTGGTAAACGCATTCTTGAGCTGCGGAGCTGGCCATAATAAACAAACAGGTCTGCTAAGCTCACAGTAGCATGCTACGTTAGCATGTCCGCAATCAACAATCATCGGAGCTAGCTGATATTTCAGTAGCGGGCTGCTAGCAAACCACAAGTGAAGATACTTTCCGATATGGCTCTTCAAAATATAATGCATCAGTGACGGACCCGTGTGCTTAATTCATGTTCAGATATAGTTGAATCTGCAGATATAAATATTTCTGTAAGTGTGCAGTAGAAATTGTCACACAGCTGTCTTTCTTTTCTGAAAACACCGACAGCCTACAGTAAGTAGTTTTAAATTGCATATGTGTTACTATGAACTTTTGTAATCTGTCAAGCTTTTATAATTCGACAGAGGCCATAGAATTTTGTGGTACCGCTATACATTGAATCTCATATTAATTTTTTTGTATTAAAAATTAAGCAACAGTGAAGTCTCTTGTTTCGAATTCGCATTATGTGTAGATTAGAAGGTTCCACTCTTATTTTGAAGCCAAGTCCGCCCGTTCGCAGTAACTTCTTGTAGCTTTCTGGGACAAACGGCAGCCAGACTGGCGCCACTACTTAGCCACAAAGCAAGCGAACATAACAACGCCAACATCACTTTTATCCCAGAAAAAGCAGCCCTGGGTTGTAAAAACTCGATTGCAAATGTACAAACTGCTGTTTCTTCATGTCAGTGTGTAGTTGTTGAGCTAACCTTATCATTGTGCAGCTAACAACTTTGGTGTGTCACTACAGTTTGGGTCATGCCTTTTGCCAGCCATTCAGAGTCAAAACACAAACATTGTTGGTGTTTTTTTTGCTCGAAAGCTTATCTGTTATTCGGATTTACTCGACATTACAGCGCCAAGGTAACATGGCAGTAACCGGCAGCTCCTCAAAAGGAAGTGCTGTGAAGTCTGAGGTATTTTATTTTATTCATAGTCGTTGCACTGGACTAAGTATTATTAAATCCTCTCAGTATAACTTAATAGAACACAGCAAACGACGTGGCACAAAGTGACAATAAAAGTTAATCAAAACCTCACTAAAACCGTTTACTTTATAACCTGCATGTTTTTCTCTCCCTTCAGATCTTCTTGTCTTCCCTCCTTTTCAAAAAAAAATCACGACTCTGCCATAAGTACAGCTGAATAGTTTTTCAGTCAATCCTGTAAAGATTGTCTCTGTCCCGGCTTCCTGACGATGGTGTGAAACGGTGTCAGCAACAAGTATACCCTCTGAAAGTGCTGCAGAAACCCAGGTCAAGATGTCCATCACCAACACGCCAACCAGCAACGATGCCTGCCTGAGCATTGTGCACAGTCTGATGTGCCACAGGCAGGGTGGTGAGAGCGAGACGTTTGCCAAGCGGGCCATTGAGAGCCTGGTGAAAAAGCTGAAAGAGAAAAAAGACGAGCTTGACTCCCTCATCACAGCTATCACCACCAATGGGGCCCATCCCAGCAAGTGTGTGACCATCCAGAGGACACTTGATGGTCGATTGCAGGTAGGACAATAGAACTATAAATGTGCATCAGATTGAATAGTATAAATGTTTAACATGTATACCAGCAGCAAATGCCTTTTTTTTAAAAATATAAATTAGTCTGGCTATTTTTGTACTAAATCTTTAGTAGATTGTGGGGGAAAAAAACGCCCATTTTTCATTTTCCATTGTTCAAGAAGATTTGCTGCATTTTTTGGAGTCAAAATCCATAAAATATTCAGTTTTCTATCATATGGCAAACATAAGCATTAAATCCTCACACCTGAGCATCTGGAATTCATAAACATCTGACTTTTTGATTGTGTAATGAGCAAAACAAATAATTATGCATAATTTTGTGGTAGTTCAACTTAATGTATCAGCTCAATATTAACAACACCCGACATGTGAGATGATACACCCACCAGTACAAACGCTGCCAGCTCCGATTATGAAATATGAATAATTTAGCATCACACAGTTAACATGATTAAATGTGGGAAATTATTATACTTTAGAAAAGGTAGGAACATTGAGGAGATGTTTTTGAATTAGACCAGAGTAATGCAAATCTTTCGATCAGTGTGTGTTTGTTCTCAACAGTGGAAACGAGCCGCCATCTCTGGCTCCAAATAATTGATTTAACACTGTTTGTGACCTCAGCTGTAAGGACAGTGAGCCTACAAATGAATTAACTCAATATTCCTCTCTTGTGTCCCCTTTTGTGTTGTTGTTTCCAGGTGGCAGGACGTAAAGGGTTCCCTCATGTAATCTACGCCCGTCTGTGGCGATGGCCCGACCTGCATAAGAATGAACTGAAGCATGTGAAATACTGCCAGTTTGCCTTTGACCTTAAGTGTGACAGTGTATGTGTCAACCCTTATCACTATGAGAGGGTGGTGTCTCCTGGCATCGGTGAGTAACTGAACCCACTAAAATAAGCCCGAACTACGAAATACCAAAATATCTGTTTCACTTCTGTGTTTCCTACAGCGTACTGAAGTAAAATGAAACCAAAAAGCTGCCTTGAAAGAAGAAAAAAAATGTGATTTTGTGTTTTAGAAATTTACCATCCATCCATCCATTTTCTTCTGCTTATCCGGGGCCGGGTCGCAGAGGCAGCAGGCGAAGCAGGTTGTTTCAGACGTCCCTGCCCCCAGCGACGCTTTCCAGCTCTTCCTGGGGGATCCCGAGGGGTTCCCAGGCCTGACGGGATATATAATCCCTCCAGCGAGTTCTGGGTCTACCCCGGGGTCTTGTCCCAGGCGACGTGCTCGGATAACCTCCAAAGGAAGTCTCCCTGGAGGCATCCGAATTAGATGGCCAAACCACCTCAACTGGCTCCTTTCGATGCGAAGGAGCAGTGGCTCTACTCCGAGCTCCCTCCGGATGTCTGAGCTCCTCACCCTATCTCTAAGGCTGAGTCCAGCCACCCTACGGAGGAAACTCATTTCGGCCGCTTGTATCCGCGATCTTGTTCTTTCGGTCACTACCCAAAGCTCATGACCATAGGTGAGGGTTGGAACGTAGATGGACTGGTAAATCGAGAGCTTCACCTTACGGCTCAGCTCCCTCTTCACCACGACGGACCGGTACAACGCCCGCATTACTGCTGACGCCGCACCAATCCGCCTGTCCATCTCCCGCTCCATTTTCCCATCACTCGTGAACAAGATCCTGAGATACTTAAACTCCTTCGCTTGGGGAAGCAACTCCCCCCCAACCCGGAGGGAGCAGTCCACCGGTTTCCGGCAGAGAACCATGGCCTCGGACTTGGAGGTGCTGATCTGCATCCCTGTCACTTCACACTCAGCTGCAAACCGCTCCAGTGCGTGCTGAAGGTCACGGTCTGAGGACGCCAATAAAACCACATCATCCGCAAAAAGCAGAGATGCGATCCTGAGCCTCCCAAACCGAAAACCCTCCCCACCACAACTGCGACTTGAAATCCTGTCCATGAAATCCACAAACAGGATTGGAGACAAGGGGCAGCCCTGGCGGAGTCCAACACCCACCGGAAACGTGTCTGACTTAGTCGACATTGTATAGACGTGTCAACCAGGACAGTCCAACAATGTCCAGAGCCTTCAGCATCTCAGGGCGAATCTCGTCCACACCTGGCGCCTTGCCACCGAGGAGCTTCTTAACTACCTCGGCGACCTCTGCCACGGATATGGACGAAGATGCCCCCGAGTCTTCAGGCTCTGCCTCCTCCATAGAGGACGTGTTTACCCGGTTCCGGAGTTCCTCGAAGTGCTGTTTCCACCGCTCGACGATATCCCGACGATATGTGCAATTTCAAAAAATCCTGCTGTAGATACTGTTTCTTTCCTTTTCTTCTTCTGAAGAAAATTTTTATATTTATATATATATATATGCACTGTGTGCTTTCGGTGTGCTTCAATCTCTCTCTTATTCAATGTCCTATTGCTGCTGTACAATGGTAATTTCCCCGCTGTGGAATTAATAAAGGTTTAATCAATCCCCAGGTCGGGTCAACAGTTCTCCACTCCGACTGTACACAGCCTGAGCGAAGCCCTGCCTCCCTTTCCTGAGACGTCGAACGGTTTGCCAGAACTTCCCCGAGGCCAACCAAAAGTCCTTCTCCATGGCCTCCCCGAACTCCTCCCACACCCGAGTTTTAGCTTCCACAACCGCCACAGCCGCCGCCATTTTGGCCAACCAGTACCTATCAGCTGCTTCGGGAGACCCCCGAGCCAACCAGGCTCGAAAAGTCTCCTTTTTCAGCCTGACGGCCTCCCTCACCGCTGGTTTCCACCAGCGGGTCCTTGGATTGCCGCCACGACAGGCACCAGTGACCTTCAGACCACAGCTCCTAGCAGCTGCTTCTGCAATGGAGGTTTTGAACATGAACCACTCAGACTCCATGTCCCCAACCTCCCCCGGGATGCAGGAGAAACTCTTCCGGAGGTGGGAGTTAAAAACCCTACGGACAGGGTCCTCCGCCAGACGTTCCCAGTTCACCCGCACTACACGTTTGGGTTTACCAGGTCTGTCCCGCAGTCTTCCCCGCCATCGGATCCAACTCACCACCAGGTGGTGATCAGTTGACAGCTCTGCACCTCTCTTCACCAGAGTGTCCAAAACATACGGCCGCAGGTCTGACGATATGACTATAAAGTTGATCATCGACCTTTGGCCTAAGGTGCTCTGGTACCAACTATACTTATGAGCAACCTTATGCTCGAACATGGTGTTTGTTATGGTCAAACCATGACTAGCACAGAAGGCCAATAACAAAACACCACTCGGGTTCAGATCGGGCAGGCCGTTCCTCCCAATCACCCCCCTCCAGGTTTCTCCATCGTTGCCCACATGAGTGTTGAAGTCCCCCAGGAGAACTATGGAATCCCCGGGCGGTACCCCTTCCAGGACACCACCCAGAGACTCCAAGAAGGCCGAATACTCTGAACTGCTGTTCGGCGCATAAGCACAGACAACAGTCAGAGTTTTCCCCTCCGCAACACGAAGTTGCAGAGAGACGACCCTCTCGTTCTCCGGGGAGAACTCCAACAAAGCGGCGCTCAGCCGGAGGCTTGTGAGTATCCCCACACCCGCCCGGCGCCTCTCACTTTGGGCAACTCCGGAGTAGGAGAGACTCCAACCCCTCTCCAGGATTCTGGTTCCAGAACCCTTGCTGTGCGTGGAGGTGAGCCCAACTATATCTAACCGGTGTCGCTCCACCTCCCGCACCAGCTCAGGTTCCTTCCCTGCCAGTGAGGTGACGTTCCACGTCCCCAGAACCAGTCTATGCCACCATGGGGCGGCACGCCCAGGCGCCTGCTTCTGCCTACTGCCCGGTTGATATGGCCCCCGACCCCGACTTCCTGCCCTGTAGGTGGTGGGCCTACTGGGCGGCAATTTACCAGCATCACAAATTATATTTTGAGGACTATAACATGTAAAGAAACTGGAAAATAATTTGATTTGTGTTTGAAACTTGAACTTCATGTAGCTATCCTTGAAATAAAAGTGACATTGCATCATGCACATACCTGCTCAATTCTTCTTGATATAGATGCTGTTTGTTTTAGTCAGACTTATCAAACCCA
This sequence comes from Acanthochromis polyacanthus, assembly GCF_021347895.1. Taxonomy (NCBI): domain Eukaryota; kingdom Metazoa; phylum Chordata; class Actinopteri; family Pomacentridae; genus Acanthochromis; species Acanthochromis polyacanthus. The sequence continues at coordinate 17,552,116 of NC_067119.1, read as the reverse complement.
CAGCTGTCAAAGCTATGGATAAGCAGTTGGCACTGTCAGCAACTTGTTCCACCCTCTTCATCCTTTCTGGTTTCACAGACTTATCAGGACTGACCCTGACCAGCTCTGGACCCAGCTCGGCCCTGATGGTTAAGGATGAGTATGATTTTGATGGACAGCAGACCCTGCCCACAATTGAGGGAGGCCACACTCTCCAGACCATCCAGCACCCCCCATCCAGCAGCCGCCCCACCCCGTCTGAATCATTTGCAGCTCCAAACCTGCTCCCACCCACTGAGGCCTCCACCTCTGCCTCAACATCGTCCTTCCCTGCTATTGCTGCAGGATCAGGCAGTAAGATATAGTCGTTGAGTCTTCCTGTGTGTTTATGTGCTTGTCAGGCTTGTTCGTCTCCGTGTTTGGCTGTGTTTTCACATGTAGTGTTTTTCTGCTATCAAAACTGCTTTGGACATATTTTCTTCAGCTCTGTGAAATGTCGCTGGGAGTACTTGTGAAGTCAGCAATAGTTTGTACTCTTTGTTAGTCCGTCGGTGAATCTCTAACTTTTTTCCTTAGGTGCCAGCTCCACCTGGTCCAGAAACAGCAGCTTCACCCCCAACATACCCCACCACACCAACGGTCATCTACAGCACCACCCTCCTATGCCACATCCGACACACTACTGTAAGTACTGTTAATGCAACTCTAACCTAAACCTCTTAACCCTCTGGGTGTTATTTGGTCCTGTTGCATTTTCACTCACTCTTTGGCTTATTTTTCACTGCAATATATTGTCTTGCACCTCTGTGTGAAACAAGTGATACCAAAGTTTTAACACCATGAGTCATAAAAAAGGATGAAATGAAGGTTGATTTCACAAACTAATCACAACCATTGCTTTGTCGTTCTCTCAGGGCCTGTGCATAATGAACTCGCCTTTCAGCCTCCTATATCCAATCATCCAGGTCAGTACACGCAACCCACCAGTACATAAAGCCGAGACAAGATTTCCAGGTCTGATGTATTTTGGAAAGCTTTAGAATGCATTTCATGGCAGTACATTTTTCAATTTGTAAAGAAGTTAGTATTTAATTTCCCACAGAGAGATTTGTTTTTATATGTAAGTCTACAAACATACAGATGATGAAAATCCCCTAACATTCAACGTATGTCTTGTCAAATCTTTTCACATGCTAATCTAATCCACACATGCTGGCCTACTTCAAAATTATACTAGATGTAAAGGCATAAACAGAAATTCACAAATTTGTGTTGCAGCATAATCCGTGTATGGTTCGCTCATTTATTTTTCCGTTTCAAAATAAAATGAGAAAAAAAAATAATTGGCTTGTTTTTTTGTTTTTTCATTTTAAAGTGAAATTCGAAAAACGAAAAGCAGAGAAAGGAAAACGCTTCGTTTTTACAAATTTTAATGTTTAAACGAACAAAAAAAAAGCCTTTTCTCATTTAGAAGCGACCGGCAGAACCGGAAGTCAAAGTGAGAATTCGTGGCGACTTAACTTCACTTCTCTGTCAAACTCCGCACCATGTACTGTGAAAACAAGACGTGTTTGTCTTATTTTGAGTGAGTAGACGCATCACTCTGAGAACTCATGATCTCAGTGTGAACAAAATTGCTTTAATGGTCCAAGTAAGTATTTTTAAGTATTAAAATGTCAAGAACTCTGGCGATTCCGACCGCTGTTCCAGTTTAACTGACGATCAAGTTAACTAGTGATAGTTTCCGTCTTGTCTGCGGCTGGGTGCCTCTCTGTTTGTCCCGACCAGACCTGGTTGTGCGTCAAATAAACACACTAGACAAAGAAAACTTCCCCGAAAAAACGTCTGCATCAGTAGCCTACTTAATAAAGTCTACATCCATGTAAACATCACCTATAGACGGTAAAAAGAAATGTCTCTAATTTTATTTCTGGATTCCATCGTTTCCTCTCACCGTTGATGAAAATACGTGTTTTTTATTTCGCCAGTACATTTCTTTGTAATGTCTGTAGGTGATATTTACATGGATATTGACTTTATTCAGCAGTGATGCCGACATTTATCGGCGAGCTCTTCTTCATCTAGTATCTTAATTCCACACAGATCCAGGTCTGGTCTGGTCAAATCTGCTACAAAACATCTGGAGACTGAAACTATCACCAGTTAACCAGGGGCCTGTTTCACGAAGCAGGTTCAAGAAACTCTGAGTTTCTTCCTCAACTCTGAGTTGATCTACTCTGAGATAGAAAACTCTTGAGTTTTCGGTTTCACAACGGCTGATTTGAGTTGGTTTAATTAACTCAGAGTAGTTTGACCCGGAGTCAAGCGCGTGCACCGCATCTCTGAAAAGACAGCATCAATGGAACCCCGATTCGACAAGTCACCATGGAAACAGGGAAGCGAAAGGCTGTGTTTTTTAAATGGAAGTTTTTAACGCGCTCATATGGTGAGTTTGAACACGTTTTTAGAAAGAAGTGCAACACCGCTGCAGCTGCAAAAGAGAGGGAGACGGCGTGGAGAACACTGCTGCCCGGATCAATGCGTAAGTTTAAATGTAGTCCTTTGTAATCGTAATAATATTACAGGGAATAACTGTCTGAATGGTAGCCTAGTAAGTTATTTCATTTAGGTGAAGTCCCGCTGGGGAGAAGCGCACGGGGCAGCAGCTTAAGATGAAATATAAAAACATTGTTCAAACAGGTCAGACCTCATCATTATTTCATGGAGGTACTTCATGTTGATCATGTTTTACATTGTAAAGTAGCCTAAATATTAAGTGGCTGTTTGACTGTGCAGTTGTTTTATCCACACATAGCCTAAATGTCTGCATCCATATCATGTCCTGTTAAATAATTGAGCCTATTTAAACGAACATAGACTTCTGCTCAGCCAACAGAAAGAAAGCAGATGCCTGTAAAACGGTGGGGTCATGGATGCATATATATATATATATATATATATATATATATATATGATTATTTAGTTCTCTTTTGTGTCTTTTTTTGTCTTTTGGCCCCTTCACACTACAAAAGACCTTGTAACTGTAAGTAGGCAATACTCCAAAGATTTATCCAAATGGTAGTTTAAGTTTTATACAGAGGTATGTTACTGATGGTTCTCTTCCCATTCAGATTTTGGGTGGAATACAGAGTGTGACATTTAGCCTACACTGAAGTATTGCACATTCTCATCCTTTTTAACAGAGAATGGCTGGACAGCAGCAGGATGGTCCCTCAACTTCCACTGCACAGACTGACACAGTGAGATGGATGTTCAGGAAACACCAGAGCTTCATTCTGTGGAATTCATGTGCAACTGTATAATTTAATGTCCTCTATGTATTCCCAGTTATCAGTAAAACAGAGTTACAAACTGCATTTGCTGAGAAAAATCCAAAAAACAGATTAGGAGGGCAGATCTGGAAATTGAAATACTGGAGCACAAGTTAGAGGTGGTGATGGTCACAGGTGAATTATGTTAACTACTGGAACATGAACTGAACTATCTCTTTTATTTGTAGGAAATAAAGAAGACCAAATGAAATGTGTATCATGTCTTTATTTGCTGTGGTGGTGATGATGGTGACTTAAACTCTAAAATGATTATTGCATACGGTGTCTCTGACTGCTCTGCTGTCCTGGATAGCTGCAGGTGGATGGGGTCATCATCTGGGTCTTCAGTTTGTAGGGCAGGGTGTTGCTCTCCTCTAATAGTGGTAATATTATGAAGAACAACACATGCCACAGTAATATCACAGGCCCTCTCAGGGGTCACCCTGAGGAGATGTAGGCGCTTGAAACGGGCTTTCAGCAGACCTATGGTCATCTCCACCCAGGCTCTGGTCCTGCAGTGAGTCCGGTTGAAGTTCTGTTGGGGGCCTGGTTCAGGGTCAGGGTATGAGGTCATCAGCCTGGGTTGGCATGGTAACCCCTGTCACCCAGCAGGCCATCAAACTCTCCTGTAATGTATAGTGGGTACATCAGAGTATATTAAAAGAGGGAGACAAGAGAATTCTATTGTGAAAATCTTTAGGCTGCTGACCACGCTGCAGTCTGTTGCTCAGGTTAGACTCTCCATAAATCCTGGAGTCATGAACAGACCCAGACCACTTGGCCTCCACATTAGAAATGATGTATGCAGCATCACATATGATCTGGACAGTGCAGAGAATGACAGATGTTGAACTATGATGCAGTCTTTAACATTTAGAAACAGTAGTCAGTCTACTTGTAGCCTACCTGCACATTTATGCTGTGAATGGACTTCCTGTTCACGATGTGAGGGAGCTGTGATGGGGATGTGTGTGCATCTATGCAGCCAATCACACTGGGAAATCCTAAAAGAAATTAAAATGACTAATCCCAGTCTGAGGTTGCAGCACAATGTCATTAACAGAATATGATTTAAAATGAATTTAACAGCTCTCTACATCATTCACCTGCAATCCTGTGGAACTCCTCCTTGATGCTCTGACAGGTTTATATCCACAATGATGGTAAACGTCATTCCAGGGCCAGGAACACTTTTCTGAATGTCCTCCATACAGTTGCCTTACTCTGCATCTCCGACATTATATAAAAACTTCCATTTGCAAAGAACCACAGCGCAACACACAATATCTGCTGGATGTGAGAGCATGACTGCGGTCGGTAATGTAAATGTAAGGACGGATTAGGTTGTTTATGTAGATTATGGACTTAAAACGATTACGTAACGGTACCGCTCAAACAGATAATTGTCTGGAAATGCGAGAACATTTATGCTCGGTCTGATAACAATCTACCGACGAATATTTAATTATCTGTGCAGTAATGCTGCTCCTTTATCCACTGGATCGTTAATAGTTCTTCTACGCCAAAACTCGCTCGCTTACTGACCGAATGAATGAGGAAATGAAACAGCGTGTGTGGCTGAAAGTGGGCGGAGACGGAGAGAAACTCGAGGTTTTCTCAGATAAACCTGCTGGCGACCAGGTTAAAGTTATAGAGTCTGTTACTGCGGTAACTGACCGAGAGTTTAAGTTACCCCTCTTTGTGAAACAGGCTCGAGTTACCCCTCTGTCTCAGGGTTAAGTTACCTCGCTTCGTGAAACGGAAAACTCTGAGTTTCCCTCATTTCAGGGTTAAGAAACTCAGAGTTTTCAATGAACCTGCTTCGTGAAACAGTCCCCTGATCACCAATTAAACTGGAACAGCAGCACCAATAGATGACAAAAACTTTCGTCCATACGTCGGGCCTGTCTGTAAAACACACAAAAGTGAAACATAAGATTCTACAGTTAATGAAGTATGGCACTGATAACATATGTCGTTAATATGGAACAAATGACAGCTCTCTCAAAATCAGCAGCTGACACATGACTGCGTCTTAAATTGTTCTCCATGCAGAACCTCCTGATAATATAATATAATCTAATCTCTTTAATATAGAGCAATATGAGCTCCATGATTTCTGCGTGGGTTTTGTCACTCTCAAAGAGAATACATTTGGAAAAGCGCTCCATTAAAGCCATTCCAGATGTGTTCACGATCCAGACCAGCTCTTAACAGTTCTTCCTCAGCGACTTCCGGTGTTGCAACAAACTAAAACAACAGCCGTATTTTGTATTTCGGGTTAAAAAGCTAGAGCAAAAATCCAACACCGTCATTTTACCATTAGTTAAATAATACGTTTCTACATTTAGGTTTTAAAAACTGAAAAACAAAAAAACAACGTGGTTTATTGCTTTTTTTAGATTTTATTTTGAAACGGAAAAACGAATGAGCGAACCCCACACGGATTCAGCATACACTGCTAAAACAGTTAATTGAAATACTGCCAGTTTTAACGTTTTAGTTTCAGTCATCAAGATTTAAGTTGAGAGAAAAAAGATTCAGAAGCTCAGTTGTAATGACTTTTTTTTTTTGTCAAATATCAAATGAAAAAGACTTTTATTCATCACACTTTAGTAAAAGTGAAATAACGCTTGGTCTTATTTTCTTTTCTATAATTAGATTTTTAAAAAAGTCATAAAAGTTCAGTATTACTTTGACTAGGAGCTAGGGATGGCACTGTTGTTTCTCTCCATTTATTACTCGGTAACAGTGACCTCTTCTTCCCTCTGTTTCAGCTCCTGACTACTGGTGTTCCATTGCTTATTTTGAGATGGACGTTCAAGTCGGGGAGACATTTAAAGTGCCCTCTTCTTGCCCCATTGTGACGGTGGACGGCTATGTTGACCCCTCAGGAGGAGACAGGTTCTGCCTGGGCCAACTCAGTAACGTACATCGCACTGAGGCTATCGAAAGAGCAAGGTAGGTGACCCAAGTACCAACAAAAAGAATCAATTGAGATTTAGAATTATCAGATGGTAAATGATCTTCTGCCAGCATGCCTTATATAAGAACACCTTGTATAATAATGCTTTCTAGGTCTGTAGTCAAATCTGAGTCATATCATTTGACTGTTAATCTTCACATGACCTGTTTTAGTTAAATATTTGAAACTGGACAGCTGAACCACAATCTTGGTCAGTAGAAAGTTCAGAGCCATCAGTTCTTGTCTCCACTCCGTTCTATTCCCTCTTGTTTATTTAACGGTACCTCTATGTTTGTTTGTTTTTTGACTCCCCCACATGAAGAACAGGGAAGATGTAAACAAAAAATTATAAAAGGTATAGCAGCACCAGCCTCCTACAGCTTTCCAAATAAACAGAACTTTTACACGAATCATTTCAAACGCATGTCTCTCAGTCTGACCCAAAGTAAACACAGAAAGTTGCCTCCTGAAACAGATGTTTGGGCTCACTGCTTATAGATTCACATCTGTGATGGCTGTTCCAGACAGGTACTTTCTGTGGTTACTTTTGTTCAGACTCAGAGACAAGCATTTAAAGTGATAGATATAAAAATCAAATCTTTGTCTAAATCTCCAGAGCAGAGGTGGCAAGTGTCACTTGGACGTGACTCACACAGCTACAGTACCCACATTAATGAGAAACATGCCAGGTTGAAATGAACTGCACATACCCTATAAAGATAAACACAGTGTGTTTGGGTGAGAATCACTGACTGTTTGTTTAAACTGAAAACTCCATATGTTATCACTCACAGACTTTGTGTGTTTTCTTTATTCTTCGTGTTGTCTTTGCTCAGGCTTCACATCGGTAAAGGGGTCCAGCTGGAGTGTAAAGGTGAAGGAGACGTGTGGGTGCGATGCCTCAGCGACCATGCAGTGTTTGTTCAGAGTTACTACTTGGACAGAGAGGCGGGTCGAGCCCCCGGAGACGCTGTTCACAAAATCTACCCCAGTGCTTACATCAAGGTAAGAACACAGGCTTCACTCCACAGTCACATTCACTGAGAAATGAAGTCATTAAACCATAAAAGGACATCACTCAAGGTTGATATTTCAAAAATGTTTTTCGTTTCCTGGGAAACTGCTGAGCACAATCTGCAGACGCCTCCTCTCTGTGCCATTCATTCAGGCTTTCTACCACATGCTGGTGTAATTCTTTTGTGCCGTGGTTGTGTTTATTTCACACCAAAAAATGTCTCTCGTCCTGCTGCAGTTTCGGGTCTTTTGCATTCATGTGTCCTGTGCAGGAGAGGAGTAAACGTGTGCAGTATTCAAAGTCTCCTCTGTCCTTCTAGGTGTTTGACCTTCGTCAGTGCCACAGGCAAATGCAGCAGCAGGCGGCTACGGCTCAAGCAGCAGCAGCAGCACAAGCAGCAGCTGTGGCCGGAAACATACCAGGACCTGGATCAGTAGGAGGGATAGCTCCAGCTATTAGTACGACACACCAACTGCAAATACAGACACACATTCACACTTATTGATCCAGCTGGTTATTCTGTTCCCAGAATAAGAGATTACATTGATCGCTGTTGAATATTAGAGATTTATAGGCTCCAAAAAATGAAGCTGTCAGTTTAGTATTTTTATACCTTGCAAATTTCATAGAGAATGTGTTTTTATTTGGAACAAGTGTTAAATATTAGAGCTGCAGTTATTTTCATTTTTGATTCACCTTCCAATAATGTTCATGATTAGTCCCCCATCTTTACATATTAATATATCTGTTGTTGTTTTTTCTGACCTACTGACCAAAACCAAAAAATATTTTTTGAGTGCTCAAAGGCTTTGAAAACCAGTAAATGATCACATTTTAGAAGCTGGAGCCAACAAATAATGACCAAAAATGTACTTGAACTGTTAATTAATTCTCAAAAAATGTTTCATATGTAAAGCTTGTTGTGCGTTGAGTTTGTCACATGTGCAGCATCGTAGCAGCCCGTTCATAACTCTTTCTCTCCTTCCATCCTCTCAGGTCTGTCAGCAGCAGCTGGTATCGGAGTAGACGACCTTCGAAGGCTGTGTATTCTCAGGATGAGCTTTGTTAAGGGCTGGGGGCCAGACTACCCCCGTCAGAGCATCAAGGAGACCCCATGCTGGATCGAGATCCACCTGCACAGAGCTCTGCAGTTACTGGACGAGGTTCTGCACACTATGCCTATAGCAGACCCACAACCTCTGGACTGAGACCTGCATCGCTTTGCAGCATGCAGAGGCAATGGAAGGTCTTCCTCAGAGAACTGTTTGTAGTGGAGAGGACAGTGAAACTTTAACTGTTACACGTGAAAAATACTTTCAGGTGTGTTTAAGGCACCTTTGTGCACTGCGGCCCCAACTTTTGCTTACGCGACTAAAATGAGCCAAGGCCATATATCAAAGATGTTTGTGTATATTTTTGGTAGATGGCTTTGATTTGTGATGAATGGAATGGTCAACAGGACAACAAGAAAAAGACATCACAGATAATTGCAACGTGAAAATAGATGGCCTGCAGATCACATTAAACTGGAATGTAATCCAACACAACCACCAACTACTGACAGGCATTAAGCTCGCTGAACAATAGAAGAACATCTATGTGCTGTACCGCAAGTCTCGTATCCAGTTTCTAGGCGCCAGAGTACTGCTGCTTTTCTCTTGTCAGTTTTCATCCAAGCTGTTGCAGACTGCTTTACGCTTGGAATCACAAACATGTTCAGTCACCTCTTGAGCTGAATAGAAAAGCAGCAGCACTCTGAACCTCGATGCTCGCTTCCCAACTTGGTGCTTATCGCTGCCTCTCAGCCACTGGACAAGGTTGGGGACCACCCAGTTGGATCAGGTCATCCTAGACATTCTTAACCAACCACAAATGTCACAGAGAACGAAATGACATGCAGCGTGTGTAAAGCCGACTCCCATCCTCTCAAAAGAAACATGTCTTGGGATTTTTCTAGGTCAGGTATTGTCAGACTACGGGTTTGTACTTTAAAAAGATAGGTGCAGGTTTGTGCCTGGTGGGTGTCCAGTGACAAATCTTTCCTGTCCTGCTTCTCTGAGATGTGAAGCAAAGAGCGGAACACCTGTTTGAACAATAATGTACTCGTCACCACATCATAGCCTTACATGCTCTTTTTGGAGGGGTTAAAACTTAGAAAGTTTACTTTTTCATTGGTGAAACAATATATGTGTCACTCACAAAAAGTTCCAACCAGATGCTCATTTAAGGGATCATCATTAGATGATGCACCTTGGTCCCCTCCCGTCTGTTTCAGGTGTGGTTGCTGTACTGGGAAACACCCTCCTTTATGCTGCCACTATAGATGGATCTCATACGCCTTCTGTCAACGTCTTGCCTTTTTTCACTTTTACGCTCAGAGCAAGAGAAGAAAACAGCTTGTATGCTTTTGATTCAATGTGATTGAAGTAAGAAAGCAGGAAAGAGGCAGACAGTTGATTATTGATGTCTAAGATTTAATCACAGGGTCTATCAGCGTTTTGGCAAACCAAAGTACTAATAGCTCAGAAATGTACTATAAATGAGTCTACGAGGGCGAGAAGTCCAGCCAGCTGCTGGACTTTTCTCTAATTGAATTTTAAAGGCAATTATGTTTATTTGTATTCTTTTCAGTTTTTCTGACTTTTATCTGCAAGTATACCAGGCACTAGTTGAGAATCAATGTAATTAAATACCTTATGACTTGCAGCCCCCCTATATACGACTTGTTCCAGGTCTCTTGTGTGTAGTTTACTGACAAAGAGAAGAGAATTGAAAATGGTTCCCAGCAATATTGATATATTATCTTGGTTTTATTTTTGTTATTTTTAATAAGTGATTTGTATGTTTTTAGCACTTTACTTTTTTCTCGATTTAATTCAATAAACCATTATTTTGAGGTGATTGTCTTGCAATATTAATAAGGGAGTGATTAGGCTGGTTTATAGTTTAAAGTAGGATAGCAACGACAACATTGTGATGCATTTGTATTAAAAACACGTGTAACACTAAGACACCTTTTTTTTTCAAACCTATTTTTGCCCTTTCACCTTATAGGCATTTACACACCTCGTAGGATTTCTTTTGACAGTCGGTTTCTTCTGGTTTGGAGGGTTTTTTTCTTTTTAATCCATGTAAATAAATTTTGTTTTTGAAATGCATGTCAATGTTTGCATGAATTTTAATGTCAGAGACTCCTAAATCCCCACCCCTTTAACATGGAGTACTTCACTTGCCCTGCATTACACAGGGAAATTATCTGAAGAGAATAGAAACCAGTACCTGCTGTATACTGGTGTTTGTGTTGCTAGTTTATGAGAACAGCATTAAAGGCACATAGAGGGAATCTACGTACATAAACGTAACTGATGTAAATGATCCAATTATATAAACTCAAAATTTTAGCAGCAACGCTCCTACAGAAAGCACCTTACCTTCCAAGGTGTTATTTGAGTTTAACAACTGCTTCAGTTTTTGTGTAGTCTCCCGTTGAAAGTAAAGTACAAGCACTCCCCGAAACAGAGGAGGACAATTTTGAAAAAGAGAAACAATTTGATTCAAACACAAGTCTCTTCCTCTCTTCTGCATGTGATATGTTTTGTTGCACTGTTTTTAAAGGCATTTGTTGTAGGTTATTTACTCATTTTAAAAAGTCATCAACCTGAGACTCACAACCATCAGATTGTTAGTTTTTTTCCCACTGTTCATTCACCATTCAGCATGTTCTCTCTGATCCTTTGTTAGCATAGCTGTATGAGAAGGACTTTTTTTCCACAGTGACTTTGAGTACGTCGTTTGTTACGGTTTTCGTCAAAATTCAGGGCCTTTGCCACAAGGGTTTTTGCTATCCAACAAATCAGGCAAAACTATAAGCAGTTGGTTGCTCTTATTCTCATCACACCTTTGATTTGTTTGTTATAATTTGAAAAGTATTGTTTCAAAACAGTCAGATTTTTGGATTTAATCACTTAATTATGTACGAAACGGTATATTTTATAATGATTACTGTCACTGAGAGAATTTATGCTGAATTCTGTCTGGAGAAAAAAAAAGTCTGTTATATTCTGTTGTGCTTTAAGGTGGACAGATGTTTTTCTATTACTTGCAGTTATTATAGGAGCCAAAAGACAGCTCAGATGAGTTGATGTTGACTACTATGACAGATTGCAGATATTAATTTTACCTGTATTTCTTATGTGAGAGTCTATAATTAAACATGGCCTGATATTCTCTAATTGGTGCCCTTTTGTTTTCTCAAAATGGATTTTTCACTGTAAAGGTCTAGATATATTCACGCTCAGGCTGAAGTGAAATTAGAGCAACACTGGGAATTACATACACCACGAAACTCTGCGACCTTTTCACAGCTGACATTTCGACATGTCTCAGCGTGAAAACCACAGATGTATTTATCAGTATTAATGGTGGCTGCTTTCCACTTCGGGAAGGTCCTGGTGTTCTGTGTGCTGATTGCACCTCCTCACTAAAGTTCACAGTATAAACGGTCTATAGGAGTGAGTGAAGTGTTTTGCACTGTGCAGTAGGAGAGTGGGAGAGATGTCAATCATAGCACAGTGTGTACATGCCAGAACTGGGCTGATAAGAGACTATCATTACCTAAATTGAAATCACCTGTGTTTTTAGGTCAAATGCTACAGTAAAGGACTAAAACCTACAAGCCAGTGGAACTCCCTGTGTGTGCCCTATAGTTCTGTCAGGAAAAATAACCAAATTTAAGCTTGAAATTGTCATATTTCATCAAAATCACTTAATCCTACATGTCTCAAACCAGAAAATAAGCTTGCACTGAGCAAATAGTATAAAACAAAACCCTGAAGCCATGATTTTATTTATTTATTTATTTGATCAGGTACTGTTACAACTTGGCTCCCAAAAGTCGCAACAAAACCAAGAGACAGCAATGGTGTGGTGACTAAAAACGGTTTATTGCCACGCAAAAACAACCAAATGGGCATTAAAAACCCAAGCCAAAACCCAGAATCATGCTGCTGGAGCTCCACACGGCAGCAGCTCCTGTCAGAGAGCCTATTTGAATGGAAGTGGGCCAGATTAAGTGCAGCTGAGCCACTAGATCGTGGGTGTGGCTCAATCAGGTGACGACTGGAACACACACCTGGTGTCCAGGTGGAAGATCGTCACAGTACCATGCAATCAACATAGAAAACATCCGATGTATTGCATATAGAGTGTACAGCAATAAGCTGCTTTTCAGTAAAACTAAATAGAAGACCAACACCAGCAATAAAAACAACACAGACAACATTTTAAACTCATAACACATCACAGTCAGCCAGATCTTATAGATGTCATAGGTGAGTCCATTCTTGTTTTTCTCTCAGCCAATACTGCTTACTTTTACTGTAAAAGTTAGTAACTGAGCAGTCACTAACAGGCATGTGATGAAAATTTCTGGGACTACTATTTTACACACAGCTGATAGTGGACAAGTATGGAAACAAATAAAAATGTAGGTAATAAAATATCTATAGTTGTGGAGCTGTCTTTTCTCCAGCATTAGGAACACCTGGGGAAAATGCTGGACTTGGATTCCAGTTTTGGGAAACAGATACTCACAGAATTTATGGCATTCTAACTGTCATGCTGACATTTTTTTAGTTCTCACTACTTCATGGCTGGGCTGTTTCTATAAAGGTGCAGGACTTCATATTACATTGAAAAATGAGTCCTCAGTGAGTGAAAAATGTGACACATTTCAATTATTTTGCCACTGACAGGCTGTTTGGCATCTCTCCTGTCTGCTCTGTTGAACCCGTGAAGGCAGTAAAGTTACACCTTCATCATTTCAGCCTTTTTGCAGAACATGAGGAGGAAAATTACAAGTTTAAATAATTAGGGCTGAATTTCCTTTGGGTCATTCAGTTTCAAGGTGCTGGGATTGATTGTGTGTTGTCGCCTAATGACACACCTGACTGGAACAGAGCAAGACGAGGTATGTCTGCTGTGAGGAAGCATATCTCCACCTGGAGCTGATGTTTAGTCAGCCTCAGCTAAAAGCACACGAGTGGGTGTGAAATGCCTTAACAGACTACAGACACAGTGTGATCTGCTTTCCATCATTCAACTTTAAACATATATCAAATACATTTGAGGCCCAGGCAGGAGGGGAATTTATTGAAATCCTAACTCAGCATAACCCAGCACACTGAAAACTGCTGGGATATGCCATGTTTTTGTTGTTTTGTTTTTTTTGTTTAACAAGAGCTGTCACAATCAAATTTGGATTTCAAATCTGGTGTTTCCTCTTCACACTGGGGCCCTCAGGTGCAGGTTGGAGCAGCCGGACTAAGAAAAATCACACCATTGCCATTCTTTATTGGTGCAAACATAAACCAGATAATCTTAATATCCTGTAAGGCTCTTACAAGCTGATAATTCATAAGTGTGTTGGTTTGCTTCTGGTGGAACTTAAAAAAATAAAGTAAAAAAAAAAACCTGGAAAGGATCCTGCAGAATATAGAACCAGGATCAACCATTCAATCTTGCGTAATCAATGAATGACAGTAGTCTGACATGGCTTTAAATGAAACCGTCTTTATTAAGTAACTTTAATATCAGAAAAATAAAACTCTTAAATTCTCTTTACAGCAAATATATAATATCAGTGCTTTGGCCGCAATAACTTAAAAGGCCATTATAAAATATAGTCTGCTTTTAAACTCCTGACTCAATTTGAAGAATTTATATGCCATAAGACTCCCCCTACATATACATAACAAAAGTGTAGTAAAATTAGCAAATACTTTGAACCGTTGGTACAGCTTAACAATATATGTATTTATATATAGATAATCTAAGATACATTTTAATAGTATACCGTTCTTAATTTGGTGGTGTACAGACAGGACAGGCAGCTTGAATCCTTGGCCTTTTTACATTTGCAGTGTGATCTTTTACATTGGCGGTAAATTATGAAGACATGCTCGTGATGCACATTCCATTTTCCACTAGGTTTAAACGGCAGCTATCAATACTATTATCATCAATACTGTAAACTATTAACTAGACTACAAGCAGATAGCACTGACACTCTCCTGCAACATTTCTGTGTTTTCCAACTCTTCATTTACTTTATCACTCAGAGAAAAGTAAACAAAAAAAATTAAAAAATCTTATTGTAAACATTTTAATATAGATATATTTATGTATATATATGAAATGTAACAAAATAAAAAATAAGTTCTGTATATTTATCAGTCATTAACAGTAATATTATATAATACATACACAAAAAATGTCAATAAAGTGAGGGCCGACAAGTGTATTGCGTTCCCTCAGAGAGAGAAAGAGAGCAAAAAGAAATCGACCCTTCGTAGAGCTGAGAGAAGTAAAATAATGGGACGGATAGAAGACCCGAGGGGACAGAAGCAGATGGGTTTTTTGCACTTTGGGGACTCCGTTTGGTTCCACTTCCTCAGGAAAGCTCAATCACCCACGAAAAAGATCATATTTAAGAAACACGGCTAAGCGATGTAATATCTCCCAAATACTGTTTACAGCTGGAATGCTCGACGGACTGCAGTCCAATGTCCACACAACAAAGCAACAGTATTGACCTTCTGTAGTGTCCGCACAGTCCAAGATGAAATCATTCCAGCTGCTTCCCCTTCAAAACGTTCAGTCGACTCATTCAGTCCTGAAAAAGTCTCGAGACAATGGTGTTTAAAGCTAAGATTTGAGATGATTTTCACCAATTTGTACCTCTTCTCTGCTTTCCAGGAAAATGAACGGACAGATGCATGCACCGAAGGGAGGGAAAAAAACCAAAAGAAATCATGATGTGCTTGTCCCAAATAGTCAATAGTGTGATACGACATGGGTAAGGCTGTGCTTAAGTAGTGCACAGGACGACAGCATATGAGATGAAACACAGAAGCCACGTGTGTACCATTGAGACATCTCGTCAATGCATTAAAGCAGGTATTGAAGGTTAACACTGAAACGTAGTAGAAAAAAAACGGAAGGGATGTGTCTGTCTGAAAGTTTAAGCTCAAGTTTGTTTGAGCTCTGTAATTAAAACCCGAGGAGGTGAATTTATAGTGCTTCATTGAGTGGCAAACACACGGAGATGATTTTTGCATAGGCCTGGCAGACAAGATGTGGGATTACAGAGCAAAGCAGCGGATGGCCTTCATCTCAGTTTTACATCCCAATGGAATTATTTGACTGATTGCTTACCAACTAGGTGTGACGAGACAGCCACAGGGCGGAGCAGTACACGGTTCAACATTCAAGTCACAGATTATTAAGGTGGTGAAAAGCAAATCAGCAACCCGCCTGTGCAGAGCGGGGATTTGTTCCAGATCACAGCTGTCTTCATATCAGCTCTCAGGTGAGGTTTAAGTAAGCGTAATTAGCTGTACTCGTTTCATCTGAGAAAGTGACTGCAATACCAGGGAGGAGGAATGTTACCCAAAGCACAAGCTGTGCACATATTTCTGTCTGAAAACCAGCACATTGTTTCCCATACCAAGATGTAATCGAGATATAAAGAAAAAAGGCAAAAGAAAGAGACAGGAAAAATATGAAAACAGAAAAAAAAAAAAAAACTAAATGAGTGTTTGGTGCGGGTAAGATAAAGCAACAGGGTACTAAATATTTAAGAAAGGCTCAATAAAATAGGAAGCAAAAGAAAGCATCCCTGTGATATAACCTTTGTTCCAGCCAGATGCTTTTCAGAAACGGAACTTCGTCAAATACATTAAGACTTCAGTCTGTCAGCTTGCTTTCTTTCAAGCCCAGATCTGGATTTGTAGATAGTGTTGCCAGTTAAATATAGGCTTTCCAAAAAAGGCCACAAGTTTGTCTGAAGACAAAGCAACACTGTGTGTCCGCTGAACCAGTTGTTTCTTTTGTTTACTCAGAACGGAATTAGGCACAAGTTTACCGTAAACAGCTTGATTTTAAGTATAAATGGAAAGCAACGGGGCGCTCCTGAAGTGGGGTAACATCCTGGCACAAAAAGGAGCTACCCACTGGTTGGTTCTATTACGGGAAAGAAAGAGACCTGAGGCAACAAGAGGTTGCCATTGGAGTGTGACAACTTTGCGGTTGCAGGTTTGACCCGCTCGGTTTAAAAACTCATCCGGGGGTGTGTGTTCATGCTTATTAATACAGCGGTAATATCAGCAATTCTGAGTTATAATCTGGAGAATGTAAACATCATAGAACTTTAAAGTAGCATAGACACAAGTCAATAGCCTGATAATGTTTACATAAATTATCTGGGATAAAGTGAAACCTGACAGGATGATGTAGCATGTGTACATTAAATCGAGTTAACTGCAGCATTCAAATGTTGTAGTAACCAGGAGTATACTGTTAATTTATACACAGTCATATGTGTGGACCCACTATATGTAAACGTGCTCGCTGTTTTTCCTTCCCAAGTTTTCCTGCCATGAGCACAATAATTGAGAGGCAAAGGGGCTGGGCCGTAGTTCAACACATAAACTGTAGCAGCAAAAAAATTTTTAAAAATGGATAAAACTTTTGAGATGTAGACAAAATAAACAGTGACCAAAAGCCAACAGTATGTTTCAAATAAAATTCAAAATAGATTTAAAAGAAATTCAAATTATAGGTAGCCAGAAACTGGTAACTAAATGTTTTAAGGAGAAAAAAAAAGATAAATCAAAGATCATGATGAGCAAAAAAAATAAAAAATAAAATAAAATAAAATAAAATATATATATATATATATATATATAGATATAGATATAGATATCCCAACCCACCCAATGCTACATAGAGGGCTTCCAACCCTCCCATTGATCAATCAATCAATCAATCAAGGAAGAAGACTTCACAATAGCAGGCACATGAACGGGCTGAACACCCTAACCCATGCCCTAAATACACATCATTGCTTATTCACCTACTCTTCCTCACCTCTCTCAACCAAACACCAGCTTAGACAAAGCTGGGGTGAAGTCACACCTAGACACTGATTCGGGGTCAGTTTTGTAAGTTCCCCAAACATAAGACGTGTTGAGGAGGCTGATCCCTCATCATCTATCAAATTAAATGGATTAAAATCACATATTGCGGAGCTGAATGGCCTGTGTGGCCGGGGACAGGCACACAGGGCACACAGCTTCTGGACCCTGGCATATCTGGGTGGCACAATCTAGACAGAAAAGGTTATGGCCGCAAGGAACCAAGGCAGCGATCACCTGGTTATCCATACAGTGGATGCATATCTCCTGTCCTCTCCCCGCTAATCCAAGCCCCGGTCGGTAGGAGAGAGAGGATTCAGGAGGAGAGGATGATGAGGCGGTGCTTTCACTGGAAGAGGAGAAGGCTGAGCTGTAAGAGGGGAACCTGTGGGCGTCGAGGTTCCCGGCCGAGCCGAAAGGCCCTCGGTGGACACGCTGGGCCTGAGGATGCTCCAAGACTTCTGTCCCCGGGAAGGTTGGAGAGAGCCGGGGTGTTCCAGGTTGACTGGTCTGAAACAAACAATGACAACCATCATATAAACACAACCACATAAAAATACAGCACATTTACACTTTTAGTTTAAGACTAAAAAAATTTTTTTTTTTCTTAAATGTGATGCATTTATTTTTACTAATGGAAAAAAAAGGTTAAGTAGATTGAAGTGGTTACTGTCAGAAACCAAACTTTAGGTTAAACCTGAAGTGTCGCACACTACCAGCTATCTGATGTGCACATCGCAGTCAGGATATTAAATTACTTTGGCCCAATGTACTAAATAAGCTCACAAGATTTATAGAAGTAACACAGACAGGCATAGTCATCATGAATTTTAACCCTTTAAGCTTCAGTCATTTCCAGCCGTTTTCAGTACAAAAAAATCGCTAATATTCTATTTTTAAATAAAAAAAATTACGAAAAATACGGGGAATATTGGACGGGCATCGCGAGGTGCATTTCCTTGAAAAGGACCGATTCGGGGATTTTATACCGACTTCAGGACATGTTTTGGATAAAATAGTTTCCTGGCTTGTGTCATCTGATGTAAAAGGTTGGATTATGACCGTTTTTTGTGGAATCTTTTTTTTTGTGTATAATAATGAACCCGGAAATGTAAGTCGCGCTGTGTGCGTTGAAGCCGTGTATAGAGAACGGATGGATGAATATTTCTTTTTGTCGGACAAATGTGTTTTTCTCACCCGCTGTGGTAATCGCATCTGAAAGTGGTTTATACCGGCAGATTCATGAGAATCTAAGCTTTCCATCGGTGTATAGTGTTTGTATAAGCGCGTTTGCACCCGTCGGACATTCTTGAAATTCCTATGCAAATTAGTAGGTGTACCGCCGGCGGTACACTGAAGCTTAAAGGGTTAAAAGGGACTTAGAGGGGCTAATGTATTGCCAATTACACTTCTTTAAAATAGGTATATTTGGGTATATTTTAGATAAGTAATTTGCTATTTAAATACAATAACAGTTTGTCATTGTATATGAGACAGTTAATTGGATTATCCACTATTGCAACAACAGGTTTGATACTGCAATTTTCAAACCAGTTCACACCGTCACGTCGTCAATAAAAACACAAAACATTAACCTTAAATTGCTTTAAACTGCAGGATTTTTTATTACTTTCTGCGCAGGAGACCTTGATGTTCCAACTGCATTTCACCTACCTGAGACTGAAGAGCATCGAAGGCCTGGAGGGACTGGTGATCCACAAAGGGGCTCCAGATGTGTGGCTGTGCAGGAGGGTGAGAGGCAGCGGCAGTGGAAATGGTTAACGGGTCAAATCCTGAGGAGGAGCCGCCGCTGCCACCTCCAAGGCTGACCAGCTCCTCAGACCCAACAGGAAGAAGGTTCTCTCCAAACCAGAAACTCGTACTGCCACCATTGCTGTTGTTGTTGTTGTTAGCGTTGGCATTAAACCCGCAGGTTGGGCTGAAATCTGCCATTCGGTTACCATTCCCAGTGCCGTAGAAAGAATCAGCTGAGCTGGAGCCGCTGCCCAGGGAACTGGAGCTGTCATTGCGGTAGGTGGAAGACATCTTGACACCACTGCTAATATTGCTATTGACTCGCTGAGTACCGTTGATGCTCACTGGCAGCAAGTTACCACCACTCGGTGATGATGCACCTGCGTGGAGCCACCCGGCCTCCCCCAACCCAATGGCCATCGCAGAGGTCTCAAAGCTGACATCTGTCCCGTTGAACTGAAAGTCATTGTTGTCAACACCTGGAGCCTCAATGCCCCCGCAGGTTCCAGTGCGGAGGGCGATGTGCGCCTCTATCTCCTCCCTCGCCCGGTCCACGTTCTCCGGCATCCCGGTGACCTCAAACACTGGCTCTTTGTCACGACTCGGCGTCACGATGTAGGTGTGGGTCTGCTGCTGAATACGTTTGATGGTTGCCCCTGAAATATAAATCAAATCAACTCTGGTACTTAAAGGGGAACTTCGGTTTTTTGTCAACCTGAGGTTTGTTTTCATATGTGATTTCATACATGTGAGTGATGGAGAAATGAATTTTTGACATAGCTCCAGTATTTAACCAGGCAGGCAGCTTAGCAGCTCAGCTAGCGAAAAGTATGGGGCAACTGGCCCCCCACGTCAAAGTCCGCCCTAACGTGCTTTTTTCCCCACACTGACAGCTTGGATAGCCTCAACGAGTGTCCCACAACATACTAGAGATGAGAAGTGAACGAAAACCTCCACATTACCTGGCGATCGCTATTTGTTGTGGTCTGTATCCAAATCTCGGGACACTAGAAAACAAATCTCATTCCGAAATCGCGCGATAGCTCGCGCCAAAACACCAGTGGGGGAACAGCTGTGTGCCTCAGGTGAAGAGAGATGAGTGGAGCGATTTTGTGTCAGATTACAGAACAGTTAGTTTTTTCTAAACCTGGTAAAACTAATGGGTCGTCAGTGCGCATTTTCGAGTTGTGGCAACAGAATGGTGTGCTACACTTCACGCAGCTTTCACAGACTACCGTACTCAGAGAAGGAAACGCTAAAGTTGTGGCTAAACGTTTTACAAATGGACCCTGAAACTCCAGTTGATGCACTTCGACGTAAAAACTTCGGCAATCCGTTCACTTCTCATCTCTAGTATGTTGTGGGACACTCGTTGAGACTATCCGAGCCGGTCAGTGGGGGGAAAAAGCACGTTAGGGCGCACTGTGATGCGGGGGGGCCAGTTGCCCCATACTTTTCGCTAGCTGAGCTCCAAAGCTGCCTGCCTGGGTAAATACTGGAGCTACGTCAAAAATTAATTTCTCCATCACTCACATGTATGAAATCACATATGAAAACAGACCCCCAGGTTGAAAAAAACGAAGTTCCCCTTTAAAAATCTTTCCATTGAATACCAGGTGTGTAACTGCTGTGGTCACAATGCCACATGGCTGCATCATTACAATTATTTACAGATAGTATGTAGATCATTTCTGAAAGCATGAAAAAATAGAGAAAAGAAGTGAAGAAGCTAAGCGTCAAGAACAAAATAGTAGTAATATTTATGAATAATTCACATTAGAAATTAAAGAGAGAACAGAAACAGATCAATGTGCTTCATTGTCACTTATTCACTGCGGCTTAAAAGACAGCACAGTCACAACGACAGCATTATAGTTTGAGTAATTATACTACACGTTTCGTTCCAATAATAAAATCTGACTTTGAAAGTGGAAGAAGTAATTACAGCACTAAACTGCAGCTGTCCTGGTGACTCACGTGGCTAAAAGGCCAGCACCTAACCACAACACTATGTTCCAGTCTAGTGAAGTAACTTTTTCAAATGTCAATACTTCATATATCTAAGAAAGAGAGAATGTCTTTCTAGAGAAGCACAGAAACCAAATTCAGGTATCTATTTGCAAATTCATGTGCCACAATTTAATGAGCAAACAATGCTGATTTCAATCCTTGCAATGTTAAGTATTCAAATTCCAGTGTTTTTGCTTCTGTACGTGTGGCACACTGCTTTTTCACCACTTTAAAATCTGTCATCATTTTCACTTGCTACCTCACTCTCAGTGCTTTAATGGCACATAGATGAGAACCGCTGAGGTTCAATTACAAATCAACCACAGGGATTTCTGACCACTGAGGTGACAATGTCAACAGGGCGAAGGGTTAAAGAGCAAAACGCAACCTTCTGGAATCAAGCTGTAAATATTAGACTCTCTCAGAGGCAAAAAGCAGCTAAAGACTCACTTGGACATCCCTTAGACAATTCACAATTCCTTACATGCTCAGAAATAAACAAAGGGCTGTTCAGAAATGTAAAAGTACACTTCCACCAGACATAATGAGATTTGATCTGACACTATAAACAACATTTGCCTTAAATTACAATGTGCTGTTGTTGGTCTATGTCCGCACACACCTGTCCATACATATATTTGCTAGGATCCTCTGTGCCTGTATTTCATACAATCTCCAAACATCATTGATGTCCAGCAACTTGACACACATCATATATCTGAGTAAAAAACCCACCTTTGGGACCCACGACCAATCCTACAACACGATATGGTACCCGCACCTGTAGAGTTGAAATGACATAACCAGTCACTATACACCACTTTAAATGACAAATACATCCAGAACAGAAGACAAACACCCATTTTCACTGAACACAATTCACTGATTCTGTGCAAAAGAATGTCACAAAATTCCAATACGATTCACTTGCACACCTGAATGGTCGTCTGTCCGTGTAAAGCAGGGGCCCCTAAACCGGTTACAGCCGACGGAGGGCCCGGCTTGCTTCGAGAGGCTCTGATGAGGGAGAAGTGCTCAGCTGCTGACAGGATCTCCCTCTTTGCCATGGCCACATCTTCTTTGCGGCCCGTCACGACAAAGACAGGTTGCTCGCCCCTCACCGGTGTCTTAATATAGGTGTTGGTTTTAGCTCGGAGCGCCTTAATCTACAGCCTGCAAGGATCAGTAAAATAGAAAAAGTTGGACTATTTCCACTTCAGTTTAAAGGTTTGCCACATTATATGTATATTAAACTTTGAAACCCGGTATCTCTTAAATGAACTAATAAAAGATAATGACAAACGCATTTAAGTTTCCAGTCATTAATGGCATTTAAAGTTGGCATAGCTTATAAATTAAATATTCCTTTCAGCAGTGGTTGAGAGTCCAACATCATTAGCAGAGCCATTTCCCTGTTGTTGTCAACATCGCAGGCTGTGCACCCTCCCCCAACTGCTCTCCACACGACATAAAACACTCTCCCAACACTGCCAATGATTTATGCAAAGTTTGAGTAAAGGCCCCGATAAAAGGCGTTTTGATGTTTAATAAAAACGAGACGTGTTCGGTTAAAATCATACGTCTTGTTCATGTCACGGGAGCTAACCATAACCTGCAGCTGATGTGGCAAAGCAATGGTGACCACACACTGCTCTTTATGCTCTCCTCCGAGACAAAGCCAAGCCTGCTTTAGCACGACAAGGCACGGCCGAGGATAGAGCACTGTCAGCGAAGCGCAGATATAACATCCATAATACAGAAGAGCTGTCAAAGCGCGGGGTATCTGCTGGTTTATAGAACTTAGGTAAACTTTTCTTCGAGGGTGTTGGGCGAGGGTGGTGTTGACCCAGTTAGGAGGAGTGCTAAGCTAGCAGCTCTCAAGCTAGCTCAACTGTTGTAGCTGAAGATGCTAAATTGCAGTCTGGTTTAATTAGATAAGATTTTAAAACATTTTAAACTACATTGAGCTATTTAGAACCCCCATAGCATCAATGGCGATTTCAAAATGCTAGCCAATTAGGTAAAATAGCGCGTTAAGAAAACTGAGGATGGCAACAATAAGTTTATTACTAACTAGTTGGCTAACAGTAGTTCTCACTGCGAACAAATAAACGACATAATTCGTTTTTATCATTGTGCCTTTTCTGTAAATTCTAACATGACTTAACTAACCAAATGGACTCCTGCGGTTTTAGGCTTATTTGTGTCATATCTTGCTTTACTCCTGCTTGACTTATTTACCCCAAGAAGTTTCGTCCAAACTCAAGTTAGCAATTTATGTTAGCTCATGAATCCAGCTGAGCCACCCGACGGACAACTCACCCTGCCTGCCCACGATCTCCGCGACGTGCTCGGAGCTGGGCACGGCCACACACTCGGTTGTGTTGACGCTCTTCGCCGAGACAACAGCGAAGGCTCGGCCTCGTAGCCTGACTCCCCGTCACGCCGGACGGCAGCATCGCCATGCTGTTAGCCGGTGGTAACGCGCCACCGCCGATCCCCGTATCATCCCGTTCGTCCCGTTGTACACAACACTGTCTCGACGTGCGGGGGCTCCATTCCGGACGGCATCAACGGAGCCACCCGGCCCCGATGGGAGGTGTCGGTGGGCCTGCGCTAGCAACGAGCCAGCGGTGCAGCCAGAGGATCGCGGCTACAGCTTCTGGCTCTTCGTCTTCGGGCGCTGCCGTTTTGTTCACTTCATCTCCTGAGGGCGGCCGATGCAGGGGCTTCAAGTCGAGGACCGTACCGAGGAGGCTGAAATGGGAGACCGATGGGAGCTGGTGGTGATGAAAGGAGAGGCTCTCATCTGCTTGTTCGGAGGTCTGGCTCTGGGTGCCGAGGTGCTCCCTCAAGGCCCATACCGGCGAAAGCAATGCACTAGCGGCGGTGGGGACCTCGGACTCTCCCTCATCGGCCTCCAGCAAAGACGTGCTACTGGGCATAATGCAAAACTTTCGTAATATTGCCGTTGAACTGAAATCTATATGAATAATGGATGAAATTTGTTTTGGTTTACAAAAAAATAAGCGACCAGCGCCTGTTAGTTGAAATGTGTGGGCTTTTGTTTTGTCTCTCCAGCTCTCCATGCAGCCCTCCCTATACTGTAATCTCGTACTGCTAGATCACGCGAGATTTTTGTTTTGGGGTCAGTCGCGTATTCATAACAGTCAGGAAGACGGCAGGCAGCGCGCATCATGCAGGGGTGGCGTGTGTTAATAATAACACTGTAATGTTAGCCAGATGTTTTTCAGTAGGTTACATACCCCATTGTAATGCTGTAGAAAACCCAGATATCTCATTAAAGAGACAGCTATTGAAGCATCTACCCTCTACACAGAGATAAAAGCAGAGAGAAGTACATTTTTTTATATAATGCATGGATTGAGGGTAAAGATATTAAGCATTAGTCATGCAAAGGCAACAAACACACCAATGTGAATCTGACCTTATGCCAACCACAATGGTTGTGTGTTCATGTCTATGGAAATGTCCAAAGATGCTGTTTCCTTCTAATTGGAAGTAGATGTTGGTCGGAAGACAGCTAACCACGAAGTTCAAAATACAAACTGCCCTCAACTTACTTTACTGGGAAAAGTGATCTTGAATAAAAATGAGCTTCTAGCGAAGGAATGAAAATTTTTTACTTGTTACATAAAAACTGTTGTCAATGGAAACAATAAACACATCCCATCCAATATGAGAAATCACAAGGGTTTAATGTTACCACCAGAATTGTGCACACAGATTGTTTTACAATATTAGTTTATTAGACTATACAAAATGCATCAAGAGACTGTTTTTTGTCAAAAGATGGTGTCGTGGTGTCTCAGAGTTTAAGGCTTTGAGCTGGGGTCAGAGGTTTACACGACAGTATCAGCTCCCAGCTTCTGAACAAACTGGAAACATGCAAAACAGACAATTTCGCCTTGGAGAGTCAATAAACTATATAAATGAATATATCAAATAAATAAGTGACTTACAGATGTGTTTTTCAAGACTGATATTACTACCAATTATTAGTAATCAAGACGACTGATAACCAATATTTGGAACCGATGTAAATTTGCAGTAGAAATCGTTATATCAATACTTTGAATTATACAAATTTCTGCTTAACACTTGTCTGAAATGTGTTTCTTCATTTATGTTCAACATAAGTTTCATTAAAAGAGAAGTTTTAAAGTTTCGTTTTTTAATGTTGATATCAAATAGTATTGTGGGTGACACATTATTCAAGCTCACAGAGTGGTGACTACAGACAGAGAAAGGTGCATCAAAGGCAAAGTAGAGTATTATCAAATTATCTTTTTATTATTTATAAGTGGCTTAAACAATGCTGAATATAATTGATCGACGGCTACCACAAACATTACAGAAATGTTGTGCTGATGTAATATTGCCCACTGTCTATGAATTCTGTGATGGCTGGAATCTATATCAAGTTATGCTGATGATGATTCTGGACTGCTGCTACAGATCCATCATAAATTATTTTATATTGTGCAGTGTTATTTAGTTAAGTTTTCAATATGTCAGTCTTTTAAGGGAAATCCTGTTCTTGTATAAACTACCAGATACAGCGTCATTTTCACACTTGAAATAGCATCCACGGAGAAGGAAGACACGCTTCCTTCTCATCTATGTGGCAAAGGCTGTAAATGAAAGGTTTTTTTCTTTTTTTTTTAACTTTCAGTCTTTGGTATGTGGACGTAGCCCACGTGACGTTACGGCTCCCCTCCTTTGATTTTATTGACCAACGACAGACACCGTAAGGCGGGCTTCACAGTGATGATATGCCAATCCCGTTTCACGTTTGTAATACGTAGCTAAGCATTAGTCGCATCCGGGTGAGGACTTTGGGGTGAGTAGGTATTCTGAACTGATGCCAAATAATGAATTAAGAAATGTAAACGTTTGAATTTACTTTAACTCCAGTGACTACCAGTGCTACGATAATATACGAACACACTAACTATAGAAAAATGTTGAAAATTCCAAGCTGCTTTCTGTCTATAAATACAAACGCCAGCTAGCTAGCTAGTTAGCTTTATGCTAACAACTTGTCGTTGATATTGCACGTCCGGGTTTGCTTTGTCGCCTTTATCATTTTTGCCACCGTCAGTATCGGTTTTGTCTGAGGTCCTCCAATGTTTTTTTCCGCAGGTTTTTCTTTGAAGGTCTTGGCTGTCGGTCTTCAGGATGTACGGATCGTTTCGGGTGCTGTTTCAGGTGCTGTGGGCCACCTGCTCTGTGGGTGGTGCTAGGTTCTGAGCTAACGTTTGAGCTGCCAGATAACGCCAAGCAGTGTTTCTACGAAGATATCATCATCGGTACCAAGTGTACACTGGAGTTTCAGGTGCGTGTGTTTTCTTTCGACATGAAAGTGAACCTTCCACCCTCACTATTAGTCCTAATGGGCAGTTTGCATTTTCAAAAAAGTTGAACTGAGTGTAGCTAGTCCACTTCAAGTCAGATTTTAAAGGTGAACACCACAGGGCAATGAGCAACCTTAAATCTTCAGCTATTCCATTGACGAATACATGGTAACATTCTTGATAAACAAAACAAGAGCTGCATTTGGATATTTGGCTGTCTTGTGACAGTAATCATGTCAATATACCATCATACTCAGTGTTTTGGCTAAATATGTCACATTATATGTCAAATATGTCATTTTAGTAAAATACAGGCAGTCATCATCTGGTCCATGTTGTCCACTCATCATCTTTGACACTTTTCTCCTGGGCACAATAAATAAGTAGTGTGAAAAAACTGATGTTATACCATTGTGTTACTGAATAAATAGTCCTCTGTTCTTTGGATTCCCAGTAGTGACAGGTGGTCATTATGATGTGGACTGTCGTTTGGAGGACCCAGATGGCACTACGCTCTACAAGGAGATGAAGAAGCAATATGACAGCTTTACCTTCACAGCATCCAAGAATGGCACCTACAAGTTCTGCTTCAGCAATGAGTTCTCCACCTTCACGCACAAGACAGTTTATTTTGACTTCCAGGTCGGCGATGACCCTCCACTCTTTCCCAATGAGAACAGAGTCACTGCTCTCACTCAGGTACGCTACAGTATGTGTTTGTATGTAGAAATGTGAGCTCATGTTTTGTGTGGCTGTGTGTAAGGGAGAGAATGCAAGTTGTTCTATTTAATCTAAAGGAGAAACTGTAGACAAATCTTAGAGAAAATATTTCTTCCATAATGAGATCAGATGAATCAGAATAACTTAAATGTTATAACCTTAGAGTATTTTGCTCCCAAGTCCCTTTAAGTTTGTAAAGTTAGCACTGTTAAGACTGACTGTTAAACATTTCAGTTACATTCCAAAGATCTTATTTTGGTCTTGTTTTTCACCATTCCCAGATGGAATCAGCCTGCGTGTCCATCCATGAGGCTCTGAAGTCAGTCATCGACTACCAGACACATTTCCGCCTTCGAGAGGCCCAAGACGCAGTCGGGCAGAGGACCTCAACACCCGCGTTGCATTCTGGTCCATTGGAGAAGCATTATCCTTCTGGTGGTCAGCATCAGCCAGGTGGGTCCTGCTGAGAAGCTTCTTCTCTGACAAAAGACCACTACAACACGTGTCGGCTCATAACAGTCTCTGAGCTCCGGGGTCTGATTCATCACTTTGTTTATCTGCACCTGGGATGTGAGCATACAGTGTTCAAGAGCAGCCAGTGCTGATGTGAAAGTGGATCATATCAAACTGCCAGATCATAAAATCTGACATCATCCTCATTCAGCACTGCTGCTCTTAGAAACTTTATGCAAATAAGTCTTGAGGAAAAGCTGTGGGTTTAAAATGTTTTGAGGGGTAAAAGGAAAAAAACAGAAGGCTTGGTAATTATCTGTATTTGAGCAATTGAGTACTGGTCATATGGTTAAAGCAAACCTTAAGTAATTTGAATATTTAGAATAATTTCTAAATGTTTTCTTATTTTATTTTTGTCTTTTTCTGTCCCTGTCTTCTCATACCCTCTGTCTGATCCTTTCCATGTTTTCAGCCCTAACCGTGCTCTGCAAAAAAAAAACAAGGGAGTGGAAGTTAGGATTAAATGTACTCATAATGTAAACATGCTGCAGACATTTTCTTTTATCTGTGGGCCCTCAAACCACGCTTACAATGCAAAGGTGCTTCTCCACAAAGGTTGTATTTGGTTCAAAAAAAAATCTGTTGCATTTTTCTTTGTTCTTAAACCCACTGTTAAGTGAGAAATAGTAGATGCTGTGTTTGCTTTTATCAGCTTTGTCATTTTAAGTGAGGTATTAGAAGGGAGTGTGCTATGCAGAGAGTAACCCATCCTTTAATCAATGTTAGCTTTCAGACGATTGTATTTGGGCTGAAGGATTAAAGTTAGAAATGCTAATTGTCTCACTTGAATAACAGCAGACCCAATTCCTTAAAAACAAATGAGTCCGTTCGTTGTGTTATTTTTATTTCCATTTGCTCTGCATGTTATACGTTGGGGTAAAGTTCAAATTGACCACTTTGAGGTGAATTATGATATAAAAGGTAAAGGTATGCCGTTCTTTATTACATCTGTGTGACCTAATGGGAGCCAAGCAAAAACAACAAATTTCTTGGATTTGACAGTGACATTTGTGTGCTATGTGACAATGCCAACAGTTTTAAATGCACCAGCTTCTAAAACCTTTGTCTCTGTTGGTTCCAATGCAATGTTATATGTAGTTCTGCCTTTCTGTTTGAAGTGTAACAACTTATTTATCTTGTGAGTGACACCTTTTGTTCTTTTTTTTTTTTTTTTTACAGCACTGTTGTAAAGTTAGTTGCGTTGCAGAATTTTCTTGAATATACAGTAATTCTAGTAACTGAGTTGTAATTAGGTGTTTTATCTCTCATTGACTGCTCAGTTTATTTCAAAAGAACAAAGTAAGATGTAGAGATCTGTATCTAACATTACTGGTTGTGGTATTTTCAGTTTTCACAGTTGATTCATTTCACAATGTAGAAAGAAGGATTCTAAACGTGTAGTGATATACTTTCACTACATGTTGTAGGTCACATAGTAGTTTATTCTAAGTCATGTTGCTTCTGCTAGAATCAAAGGTTTCAGTCTTTTATCTAATTTAAAATGACATCTGACTGTAAATTTAGTTCTTGGAGACATGAGAGAATCATTCAATACCCGAGACTCTTGGAACCATGTGAAGTTCACCTGTGGAATTTTAACTGCATAACATCAGTGAATGTGGCTGAGATCAGATCACTTCTTGACACAGAAACAACACTTAAATTGTCTGAGGTTATTTTTAATATTTATGTCAACTTTTACACCTAACTCACTGAAAACAACCAAAACTCACCCCTTTCATGATTATACTGTTCAGTGCTGTTGGTCAGAAGTGATTCATGAGGCTGTATTAAAACTACTAAAAGCTTTATTTTTTTTGCCATGGTTTATTTCTGATTTGGCTTTGCTTTATTGTTTTCCTCTGCTCACCATATGTTGTCAGTTTTGATATGTGATGCAATGTTGGTATTTCCCAAAAAATTGTTTGCTGGCAGGTCACGTTATTACACAGTTCTGCTCCGAGACATTGTGGGGATTTATTAAGTTATTGGGATGGCTGAATAAAGTTCCTGTTTAAAATGTTAATACTTTCATTTATTTCATAATTATTCTGAATTTCAGTGAGGCATTAAGTATGACCAGAAATATATGCCACTAGAAACTAGCTGAATCCTTTATTTCGATTTTAAAGTGCTTAAATTGGAGAGTTACACTAAATAATTGTATTTGAATTGTCAAAACCGAATCTGAATTGTGATTATTGAATCAGATTTTTGAAAATTGGAGTTTAATTTTTGTGAGGTTCAAATACAGTTTGAGAACGACCTTCAGTTTGAGTCTGACAAATTCACTTTCAATGTATGTGATTCAGATACGTTTTTCGTATAATTATTCAAGTTGAGTCATTCAAATTCAGTTGCTCATGGAACGTATTTCTTCTAAAGTGAAGTTTCTGGAAACTGCGTCTGGTCATGCTTCTTTTATCCTGTAGGGAGTGATATAATCAAAGCCGTCACAGTCAGCTTTGCGCCCATACATAATTTCCCAAAAATTAATCCAGCAGATACAAAGGATGTATTTAATCTTTCTTTGTCGTTGTTTTTTCTTTTTTGGGGTTGTTACTTTTCCCATAAAGAAAAGTCCCTGCTACTTGTACGGGAGCTTTTATCCCTTCGCTTATTCCTATTGGCTACCTAACTAGCGAGACGCTCTGTGATTGGACGGTTCACATGTCAGTCATTCGCCCCACTAGAGAAAAAAGGCTGCGTTGGGTTGTGATTTGACAGAAACTGAGTCGTGATCATCCGGTCGAGCCGTGGGTGGTTAGCCTTCCCTATTTACCTTCTCTATCGGCGAGATTACTGTCGTGCCCGCTTGCTGAGTGGCTACACGGACGACTATTACTCGCCATTTTGAGGGTAACGACTGACGTTTGTTTGTGTATGAGAGAAACGCGGCTTGGATATCGGGGATATCCCCTCCTCGTTTGGGCAAACAACAGAGCGAACGTCGTTTTTCCAGGCTAAGCTAGCAGCAGCACGGCGTAACGGGTGGGGGTGGATTTGTACGTCTCGGCCCTCGGAAAGCGAATATAAATAACGTCTCAGGAGCAACGTTATGTTGTGGAACAATGACAAGCGAAGGAGACAGATCTAATGAAGGAGGGCTCCTTGGAGGGGAAGAAGTGTCATCGGATGAGTGTCGGTGGAGCGATCAATAAAGAGGTGAAAAGTAGTTCAAGCTAAGCGAAGCTAGTCGGTTAGCTCAATTGATCGAGGAAGTTGACTAGCCACCTTGCTAACTCGGCGACAAATGTATTACTGGACCAAGGGTCGTCTCAAACGTCTGAGTCTTTGATAGAGTTGAAGATTCACAAAACCGACCAGTGATGCCAAGTTCAGAAAGCCGAAGTTTTAGAAAGTCACGTATTGCTGTGAGTTTTTAACCAAGAACAACAAAAAAACGTTAACTAATTGGTTTAGCGAGAAAGTCGGGGCTGGTTGTAAACAAGGGTGCCGAGCTCTACATGTCCACAGCTGAACTACACCTCGACTGA
Organism: Acanthochromis polyacanthus; assembly: GCF_021347895.1. Lineage (NCBI taxonomy): Eukaryota > Metazoa > Chordata > Actinopteri > Pomacentridae > Acanthochromis > Acanthochromis polyacanthus. Next base: position 17,520,978 of record NC_067119.1, on the reverse strand, counting down.
TCGTTGACCCATTACTTCACGGATATAGCTTCGTTTTTATAAAGTGATCCTAACTCTTAGACATGGATTTAAAGACAGCAGTATTTAACGCGGCCAGAGACGGTAAGCTCCGGCTGCTTCAGAAATTACTGGAGAACAAAGATGGACACGAGGTGACCAAGTTAATGGGCGAGAAAACAAACGGAGCCACCCCCCTCCTCATGGCCTCCCGGTATGGCCACCTGGACCTGGTAGAGTACCTACTGGAGTGGCTGCAGTGCTCCGGTGGAGGTCGGGGGTTCGGTGAACTTTGACGGGGAGACTATTGAGGGAGCGCCGCCTCTCTGGGCTGCCTCTGCGGCGGGTCACCTGAAGGTGGTCCAGTCCCTCCTGGGTCACGGAGCTTCCGTCAACAGCACGACCCTCACCAACTCGACACCCCTGAGGCAGCCTGCTTTGACGGTCACCTAGACATTGTGAAATACCTGGTGGAGCACAAAGCAGATCTGGAGGTGGCCAACAGACATGGCCACACGTGTCTCATGATCTCCTGCTACAAGGCCACAAGGAGATAGCTCAGTACCTGCTGGAGAAAGGAGCAGATGTCAACAGGAAAAGTGTAAAAGGTGAGTGACATACAGTTCCATGAAAATACGGCATCTCCTTTGTTATTTTATAGTTATTGTTTGCATTTCTGAGTTGAGTAGGGTTTGGTTCCATAGTCCACAGCTCCTCTTTGGTGGTGTGAGGCACATGATTGATAAATAGATGATAAGCTTATAGATCTTGTAGCAAGTACTTTCTGTAAGAAATGACTGATTTAATCAGGGTGATGTTTAACCAGGGGAAACTCTATTCACTTACAGACATGTCATTATGCACTTTTTGATTTCTAGCCAGGAAAAACAATGTCAGATGACATAATCAAGCATTTGCGTTTTTCTGTCTGGAAATGACTCAACAGAGTAGCATGAACTTCTGGTTTCACAGTCAAAGCCGAAAAGTTGGCTACGTCAGCATGGACGTGTCTGTTGGGTGTGTCTGAAAGATCTTATTTCTGCCGAGATGGTGTTTTCCAAATCCTGGAGAACCAGTGTCAATCAGTTGTAGGTTATTTTTAGTTCAGATTACAAGATTAGTTGTAAAGAAAATCATTAAAGTGTTACCTGTTATAAAGTGTGTACTGCAGACCATTGTGAATTTATAAGATGGCTGGAAAATGTGCATTGTTCCTGTCATCATGGACTTCAACTGATGTGGTGGGCTTGAATTCCATGTTTTTGTATTAAATTTCAAAAGTGACCAGGAAAAAAACTATCAAGATGTCCTTACAAAGACTTGAACACTCATGCACTAGGGTCAGCTTCTCCTCAAAATATCTGCATGCTCAGTGTCTTCCAAATGAATATACATTAAAAATCTGTCTGTATTGTGTGGTCTCTGTGTTAGACCTCATACACGGCACAGTCAAACTTGCCAGTAGACACATACATTAGATTGGCATATTTGTGTCCCCACCTCCTACGCTACTACCGAAGTACGACAGTACTTAATTGATCAGATTTGTACTGTTGTAGCTTGTCCTTAGGTTGCATAATGAACCAAGCTTTAGCTAATTTGTGTCTGACACCAAATTGATTCATGTCCTGGCCAGTTCAAGAGCAAGAGGCATGTGCGTTTTTCTGCACAAACCAACATATGAGCCTGCATGAGTGATGATTAAGTGGAAAGCGCTCTTTAAAGCCCACCCTTCAAATTGTTGCTTTCCACATAACGACAGCTGAAACAACATGAGGAGCAAATGTGTAATATTAGATGTGAAGTGGAACCTCTTTCAAAAACAATAGACTTTGTGTTAATGGAGGACGGGAAGCAAGTTGAGGAGGGGGTACAACAGTCATGACAGAAGAATCACGGCTGACTGAACTGCTTGAAAATGATTAGACAATGCACTACCTGCTAGTGTGGTGCCCTCATGTGCTTAAGGTAGCCTAAATTCTGTTAAGAAGCCTATGAAGGGTATTTAAACTAATCCCTGCACTTGGAAGGCATTCCTGAGTTTCAGGTTAACTTGTTTGTTTGTGGAAATTAGTTATCATCCAGACAGTCAGCGTTCAACACATTTCCATTTGCAAAAGAAACCGTGTCACCTCTGGTGTCAGCAGGTTTTGAGGTAATTTTATGGCAATGCATGATAATTGTCTTTCTGATACCTGAAACATATTGAACATTAATTGTATGATCAATTGAAAGTGTTTCGTCATGTAAAACCATATCACTGATGATGTTATACCATTTCTTACATTGGTAATCCAGCTTGATTGTTCTTGAATTAACTGAGGAAACGCTGTAGTGTTGCTGCCCCTGACGTTTCTTCTCAAGAGTTGGCATGAATCAAAAGAATCTGATTATTGTATTTACTTACTTAAAGCATTTGCTTTAGGTAAATAATTTCCCCCAATGCCAGTTTGTGCATATTCAGTATGTACCAAGGAACCTTTTGTGAGCACTGTTTCTGATAGGACCTAATATTATATGTCTGTTATTGTTATTATATATCTGTTCTATGTGTAATAGATAATTAACAATCTCCACTTATTTTAGCATCAGCTGGAAAGCAAAAACACACAATTTTTTTTATTGAATTGTAAATAAATTCTGACATCAAGGGATAAAGAAACGTTTTTGTGTAGAGGAAGAAGCTGTATTTTTCCCCTTTTAACCAGGTTTTTGTTGAATTTTATGCTATATTTGCTGAGTGACCAGTATGTCTTTTATACTCACTGCGGTGTCATCTGTAAATGCAGTCATTGTGAAAATGGTCATGAGTCGTTGTAGCAAAAATTTCCCTTTAGCATCGACACTGACTGCATATATAGAGGCTAAAGTTTGCTTGTTGTGCATTCTCAGTGGGAAATGTAGAACATGAATACACGTGTTCACACATAGTTCAAAACATGGTTCAAAACATGGTCCCTTATGTTTGGATGCTGTTGTTCTGCCACACTGTGAATCACAGCCTTGCAAGGTTTCACCTACAATGTGACACACCCACCAGGTGAAAGCAAACAAGTCAAAGGTTGTTTCAAAACACTGCACACGAATGTGAAGCAATTTATGAATCATTGTAAACTTTGTCCCGCTATGTTGGCACAGATTGGAGCAGGTGACCTTATATGTTCAACTGTGAAGTTTTAAATTGGTGCTAGCGACTTAAACAAGACTGTGATGTTCTGTCTGAATGGGTGTAGTTTTAGCATTTTTACATGCACAGACTATGAGCGTGACACGTCACCTGAATGACCGAGCACAAGGTGGATAAGGAACTTGTGGCTGCATCAACAACACTTCTAATATCAGTTGATCTACGCTTTGAATATGTTTGGAATTCAGGAGAATGGTTGTCCTCTCTAGTGGCAACTTTAAAGAAGTTCTTCTCCAATAAACATCACAGATAGTCAGCATGGCACAAACATACAAAAAACCCAAATTCCTGCTAAGCCACTGAGAGGTAATGCTGTCTTTGACTGTGTCTGATTGGATATACATAACACAGCTGTACCTTATTGTAAGATGTGTTGTCTCTTTTCACAGGCAACACAGCGCTTCATGACTGTGCAGAGTCGGGCAGCCTAGAGATCATGCGGATGTTGCTACAGTATGGAGCGTCCATGGGAGCAGGATGGATACGGCATGACACCACTACTTTCTGCCAGTGTCACAGGCCACACTAACATTGTAGACTACCTGACGACGCACCAACAGGTGAGGCCTTCAGTTACCATAAAAACGTAGTCAGACGTGTGTGAGGCTGTGATGTTTTGAATCTATTAAATATTTGTCGTGGAGAAATGTACAAACAATAATGTTCTTTCCTCTGCAGACCAGCCACACAGAGCGCATCGATGCCTTGGAGCTCTTGGGGGCTACGTTTGTTGACAAAAGAGAGATCTGCTTGGAGCTTTAAAATACTGGAAAAGAGCCATGGACCTCAGTACATGGACAGCAACAACGTCGTCCATAAACCGGAACCCAAGCAGCTGATCATGGCGTATGACTACGCCAGGAGGTGAGTCTGTGTTTTCTCTTGTATTTAATGGCCTGACACTGTCACGTTTTGGTGAAAAACAACCTTTTCACCTTCTAAATCTTATCCCTAGGTAACGAATGGAGAAGAGCTGGATGGACTGATATCTGACCCAGATGAGATGCGCATGCAAGCTTTGCTCATCCGTGAGAGAATACTCGGCCCACAGCATCCAGATACATCCTACTACATCCGTTACCGAGGTGCTGTCTATGCTGACTCTGGAAACTTTGAGCGCTGCATCAATCTGTGGAAGTATGCGCTGGACATGCAGCAGAGCAACCTGGACCCCCTCAGCCCCATGACGGCCTCCAGTCTGCTGTCATTCGCTGAGCTCTTCTCCTTCATGCTGCAGGACAGGGCCAAGGGGCTCTTGGGGACATCGGTGTCATTTGAGGACTTGATGGGGATTCTGTCCAAGAGCGTGCTGGAGATTGAGCGAGCGTTAAACAAAGTGGACCAATGCCTCCCGACCCTGCCTCAGCTCAGCAAGGCCCTCTCAATTATCCTGCACCTCATTTGTCTTTTGGAGAAGGTGCCATGTACTGCGGAGCAAGACCACTTCAAGAAGGAAACCATCTATCGGTGTGTTTCTGTGTCAGTTTGCTTTAAGTGGGAAAATTCTGTCCAGAAGCACCTCAGTAATTTTGATGTTGAAGGAGGCTATGTTGGGTACAAAATATGGCGGTTGGGAGGGTATGAAGAATTTTCTGTGACAGTGATTTCCTATGACCCAATTCTGAAAAATGGCTCTGTCATCCTCTGCCTGCGATCTGCTTTGGTACTATGAGGTTCTAGTAGCTGGGATCCCAGAGCACATTTAAAGCCTTCCTTTCAGAAAAGAAGAGGGGATCGTTGAGCTAAATAATGCATTCCACCTCTGTCACAGGCCTTCTGTGAAATCGTGTCAATGAATCATTTACACAATGATAAGAGTCAAACGCACTGCAGTTAGAATTTGAATTGCTCTCATAGTGATGAGGATGTTTGCAGTTCATTGTCGCCTTGTTGCTATTCTTTGACTGACAAGTTGACATCTTTCCACATCTCCAGATTCCTAAGCTCCAGCCGTGTGGTAAGAACGGCTACCAGTCCACTACATTTGGCAGTCGACCGCAACACCACCTGTGTAGGCCGCTATCCTGTCTGCAGTTCCCTCCCTCACGGTCGCTTCGATCCTTCTTGAGTGCGGGGCAGACGTTAACAGTCGAGATGAAGATGACAACAGGTCTGTTTAGTTTGTTTTTTACCTGCTTGCTACTCACTCATTTTCTTTTACTCATCAGGGTTTAGCTTCATCCATATTTGACCATATATGACATAAATGCAAGAAACAACTTGGCTTCTGTATACCAAGAAGGCAAAGGAGCACAGTAAAATTACCAGCCTGAACCAGTCTGTGATGTAATGTTGCACACAATAATCATCTTACGGATTGAACGTCTGGTCCCCACCAGCCCCTTCACATAGCGGCATCTAACGGTCACCCAGACATCATGAACCTGCTGATTCCTGTGGGACCCCACTTCGACAGCACCATGCCTTCCAACAAACGGCCTGTGACCTCCTGGACAGAAGGAGCTGGCCAGGAATGTCATCCAGCCCATTAACCCACACCACGCCAGTGCCTAGCCGCCAGGGCGATCATCAAGCACAGCCTCGACTATCGGGAAACATTCCCGAGAAACTAGAGGCTTCGTCTTGCTCCACAGATAATAATTGTGAAGGAGTAGAGGGGGATGGATGGATGAAAAGAGAGGGAGTGTGATTACATCGGGTGGACTGAACAGATTAAGGAGCATTATAGTTGAACACCCGACCTGCAAGGTGTTTGAGAAGCAGAAGGATGATTATGTGGTTTGCAAATTCAAACTATTGGGAGAGTATGAACTTGAAGACTGATGTGCACAAAAATATCCTCATTTAACCAGGATGGACTGAAAAATGATCGGATTAAATGGAGGAATGAGTGACCATCGTCTTCTCTGAGTGATCAGTTCCGATCTGTGCCGATGTAGTATGAGTGGATTGCAACATGGACAAACACAGTTGTATCTCTGGATGAACAGAGCAAAGGGGTTTACGTATTTTTTGCTTCAGAAAGTTTAATTTTTTTTGCATATTCCACAAACGCTATTTATTGAATGAAACTTGAGAGATTTTTCTCCATGCTGGCTTCAATCCAAGTCTCAACATTGCCTGCTTCTCTCTTCTCAAAGCAAGAGTTGAGGCATTTCTACATATGCTGGGACTTCAGGTTTTTGTTTTTTGTTTTTTTTTGGTTTGTCCCATCACTGTTGCCAACAGTCACGGGCCCTTCCTCAGTTTGTACTTTACAATACATGTAGTTTTTTGTCATGCAAATCTTGAATATCTGCCAAGTGGTGTGGATTCTAGACTCATTTTTTGTTCCCACTTCAGTGTATAACAAAGCTTTACAAGAAGGGTTTAATGTGTGCGACCACCATAAGTGCTTTATTCTTCCTATGCACAGGCTAGGCTGTTGGAAAGAGAGACTGTTGTATCTGTACCGGCACTTGTCTGTGCAATATCTCTCATGAGTTTTTGTGTTTACCTCATTGCTGCGTTTTTCTTCGGTATCCACCTACTTCGCTCATAGAGGAGGGGATGCGAAACCATTGTACTAACTGTTGTGAGAAGAGCGAATGGATTTGAGTGATGTGTGTGTATGTGCGCGTTTGTATGTGTGAAAGTTGTGCGTGCCGCCCAAGTGTTTCAGGTATGCGGAGTGATTTTGAGCTTGCGCAAAAAGAGGACAGGAGTTTGGTGAATGGCATTCAGGAGATTCCATAATGCACATGACTGCCACTGGAAACCACAGCGGCCAAAGCGACTGTCGACGACCGCTTGAGAGTGCAGGCTCTGTACACAGAAGTGACCTCTTAACGTTCATACGTGGCCGACCTTTAAATGCCGTCGTTCTTTAATAACCTTGATCAAAAAGCAAAGTGTGGGTAGGTTACCAACATTGGCCCACTGTGCATGTGCAGCAGCTGCATATCAACCACCCAATCACTGCTGAAACCTTTCCACGACTCCAAGCCGGGCTACCGGCTAGGACAGTTCTGTTCATTTTGTACAACTGTCGTCCAATTGTATGAGAGTTGAAGACACACGAGTGGGAGGACGCCTCGACGTACAGAATAGTAAAGCTTTGTGAATTATCTTGTTTGCACATTAGCTTTAGATGTGTGGGTTGGAAAAAAAAGGGCTTTTCATATTTGTAGGATTTCATATTGCAGTCTATTAACCTGACAGCTCAAAACCAGACATAGAATGTATGAGACTCCAGGCAACTTGATTTGAATCTGCACTTTATACAGCGGAGTTTAAGATTTGATATGGCATTAATCAAGTTCATGTCTTTAACAACCAGTTTGACAATAACCCATGTTGCACTTGTCCCTTGTCCAAATGTCTTTATTTCCTGTGTGGGCTAATATTGAGGTCGCTGAGCTGTTGGTGAATGTCTTAGCATGTGTGGGTGTCTGCATTTAAATTTTGAATTGGTGCTGCTTTCAAATGGCTAATTAGGATGAAAGGCAAAGTATATTTATCTTTTCTACCGTTTACGGGGGGAAAAGGCTGCTTTTAGGCTGGCTGAAATTGAAGATAGAAGCCACAGTAGTGTGGTTAATGTGTACACAAATGCACTGCTGTGAAAGTGTGTATGCATTACAAAACCCATCCAGTTTTACTTTTTGGTATTTCCTATGGATTCCTTTGAACATCCAGACGACGGAGTCCATGTTCCTGCTGCTTTTCCTGCAGACTCACTGAGCAGTGGACTCATTCCAGATATCTGAGCTGACAGAAAATGCACAACGGACCCCTCTGGACTGGAGTGTGTCCAGAATCCCTTTTGACATGGCAGGACGGGCTACTCACGCTGTGCATCCAGTTGCTTCCAAGACTATCCAAATAAAAACCGCTGGATGGATGGCTTGTTTGTTCGGTTTATTCGTTGATTGAAGCAGTGGAAACGGCAGCGGCTGACCATTTGACTCTGCAGAGATTTGAGTGTTTATATGTTGTTGAGCTAAGAATTCCCATGAAGAACCAAAACCAACAATGAAGTGAACCCCAAACAAATATTCTCTGTGCATCTAAAACCTGATATATCTGTTGTACATTATTTCCTGTGCTTATTGCTCAATGTTTGCCCCAAAAACATTTAAAACGGGTCCATTCTGCTGCATTAACCTACAGCTGAGAGCAGTCCTGAAGAAACATCATGGCTAAATTATAACATATAACTATTTTATGGAAGAAAAAAGAGCTAAAAGTCTAACATATTCGTTTCAGTAGGAGCTAATAATCGTGAGGCTGGGAACCACGGACAGTTGTTAAATACAGTACTTCGGAGTAGCACGGTGCTGGTGTTTGGCTGTATTTATCTTTTGACTGCCATGAAATTCAGTACAGGTATCCTTTGTGCCCAGTCAGATGATGGAACCCTGGTGACTTTGGTGAGATTGAATTTTCCTGTAGGCACTGCATGAGGTTCACATTTGCGGTTTTCAGAGATGTGTCGACAACAATTGGAAGGATTGTATGAAATCTGTTGCCACTTGGAGCTGAATATGAATCACATTATAATTTGCTCAACTTCAATGACTAAAATGGAATGGAACGACATTAATGTGAAAGTGAGTTTCATTGCATTTAAATAATTCAGTTCCATATTTAGTTTACAAAATTCCAAATTTAATTCTTGTAATTCATATTCAATTCATTTAGACACACATCTGCATCATTAAGGAAGAGCAATCGAGTGCAGATCCTTAGACCTCCTTTCCAGCCAATCAGCACCTTTGACCAGGTTCACTCCTGGTTGTAAAAAAGGACAACTTCCAAGAACTAAACTGGAGTTTTAAAAACAATATGAAACTGAATTCAGTTTCAAAGTAATAAAGCAAATTTCAAATTATGTGATTCAAGTACACTTTCTAGTGGCACATATTTTGTAATTTGGTACACATTGCCCCTTCCCCGTTTGGTTGAACTGTAGCAACTTTTTACTTTATAGGTGGTAAATGGCAACAATAATCAGCAATGATGTGTTAGAATTTCACTCAAAGCATCGCTGTTTAAGTACAATCACTCAGCCAAAAGCACAGCTGTAGATTTCTTTATTTCGAATATATATATATATTGACTACCATTACCCCGACTGTTCTTTGTTGGGAAAATCTCTCCAGATTTGAAAGTGATCCTTGCTGGTATTTCAGTTTAACACTGTGAAAAAATGACAAATAAAGAACAGCCAGATGATGGAGTTTCCTCAGATGCATAAAGTTGAGCACCATCTCATTACAAACGTATCTTCATTGTTAACAAATTCAAATGCAAAGCTGAATAAGGTTTTTTTTCCTCCCCCTTCTTCCCTCACAGTGAGAATCTCACCACCTGTTTCAGCAGCAGTCAGTCCCAGAATGTCACACCTATCCTGAATGTTCTGTGATGACTCACTGCCAGGATCTCCAGCAAAGGAGAGAGTGGGAATTTCTTAATGAGTCATGAACACTGTCGGTATGTGTGGTGTACTGTCCCACTGAGGCAGGACAGAGCAAGTTTGGGTAGATTTTATTTTATTTTTTCACAATTTGCATCCATTTTGTGGTCTACAAAAACTGGGATTTTGCAACTTTGGGGGATTTTTTTCTTCAGACAGCCTCTCCAACAAGTGGCTACAACATCAACCAGTTATTCTTACATAACAGAAAGCCCATCGGATTTCTGAAAAAGAGTTCAGTTGACCTAAAAACCAGTTGGAACGAGAAGGAAAGAAAACAAATAGGATTCTGTTTTTAACGTATTTACCGACAGAGCCTCTCTGAAGAGTGTCATTGAACTGTGCTGTTGTTTTATCATACCTCCGCCCAGCATTACCTGCTAAAAATAGCACAGATGTGAGGTGAAAGAGGACACATGTTTATTTATTTCTATCTAGGAGGGAGAGTGACGTATTCCATATCAGCTGGAAAATCAATCACACGTTATCTCTTGCTTTCTTTCCAGTCTGTTCTAGCAGTTGTGCACAGCGCAGTTAGCCTAGATTGCCTCCAGCAGGAAAGTTGACATGCCTCATTGATGGTAATTGTGAAGTATGTGGCGGAGGTGTTTCTGGGTCTAAGTGCCTGGAACAAGTCGATGCTTGTCACAGCAGCATGTGAGTGTTGGTGGTGGAGCAGGCCCACTTATACACCGACACTGGAGGTTAACAGCGCTGGAAACCCTGTGTCGGACAAGATGTTGACATAATGAGGGAGAGATCAAAAGGGTCGCAGAGAGAGAAGGAAAAAAAAAAGAAGCAGAGCTGAACTGATGGAGCTGGGTTTGGACAGTGTGTATAAAAGCCAGATCTTCTAGAAAATTGCTTGTCGGCTCAGCAGGGAGGAGGTGTAGTGAGTCAGAGGGTTGCCCATGAAGTCCCAATAATAAAATCTAAATGCTGAGCTGTCTTTGAGGAAGATACCGACCCTCTAGCAGCTCCTATGTTCCAAGATGGATTAAATGTATATTTAAAGGATAGAATTCTTCAAGTCTGTTTGCCCATAAATACATTAAAGAAGTTCTTTTTTCCCTCCATTTATTTCTCCACAAAAAGGACACTGTTGACATTAACATTGTTCTGAGAGGCAGTGTGAGTGTTTTTTTAATATAAATATAGGTATGCAAAGATTGTTTAAGGATAGATCTATCACTATTGATGCTATCTTTTATTGTGTTTTATTATATCATCTAATGCATTTGAACATTTCCCAATATTAGGAGAAGGATCTATGAACATAGTCGCCTAGAAAAAGTGATCACATGGGAAATAAAAGTGATTCTGACAAGCTCTGTATTTGTAATTGCTTTTAGTAGTATGTTTAATGCTGCATTACCATTTCAAAGTGAGTGTATTCATAAGATTACTGGTTAATATACTCCAAATACACTTAAAATCACTGTGTGGGATGCAACACTGTACACACCTTTGTATGTAAATGCAAAATGAAACAAAATGAAAATATATTTGTTTCTACCTTGACCGTATCACAAAAAAAACATGATATATTTGTTTATTTAGTACAATAAGAATGCTTTATTTTCTTGTATTATCATATCAGCAGGTCAGTTTGCAGCAACTGGAATAGATTCCCCTTTAATACTTTTCTTCCTACTGAGTTTTTTTAAGGGCAGTAGGAAGACTTGACATTTAAAGGATCCTGAACAGAGAGAAATAAAAACCACAAAGAAGTGCATGTGTCAAATCTAAATCTTAACTCACTGTACACAAGGCTTCACATTATGGCTTATTTTTATGGCCTTTTGGCAGTGCTGTCAGCTCAGCCTACTTCTGTCCTGTCTATATTTAGGGCTGAATAATGCCCTGTTGGAAAGCTGTCCTACATTAAGTGTGCTCCTCCGTCTCTGAATACCTGCAGGTGAATGCGCCTCAGTCACCAGACACCTTCACTTTGCCCGTGCCTCAGCCCGTCTCCATGTGCCACCCAATCCATTTTCATTCCATTCACTGAGGTTTTACCAACATAACGGATGAATAGCATAAAGCTACAGCACAAAAGCAGATACTAAGTAAAATGAATAATGAAAAATGTTGCCTCTTTTTAATGTTTTATCTATTTTTTCGCTAGTCTACACGTAGTGATAAAGGTTTATAGAAAATGGATGGATATATTGGTGAATGTTAGTCTCCTAATTCTCTGTCTTTTCTGTTTTTCTCCATATTCCCCTCTCTGTCCTTGGTCGCCACAGCAGCAGCAGCACGCTCTACAGCTTTTAATTCTCTTCATAGACGAGTTAACGGATCACGACTCAAGTAATACTGGACTTGGAGTAAAAGCATCGAACGCAGCAAAACTTAGGGCGCCATGCGTCAGACCATTTGTCAGGGCAACAAATTGACTTCTTTTTGACTTTGCATGGGCTAATCTGTGACTCAGGAGTGTGATGACCTGCTTCGTTCATCATTTCGACAGTTTGATCAGGCAAAAATGTGCTTAACAATGACCATTCTCTTCTTCTAGCTTCTCCATGTGGTGGTTTTCCTCAGCTTTATGTCACTGTGCATTGAAAATTTTCGACTTTTAGTACCGGTAAGTAAAATGCTACACTGGACTCACAGAACTAGTGACAGGCATCTGATTGACATTTTACAGGGTTAACAGTTAATCATTGAATTTCATAAACAGTTGCAGATTAATATATAACAAATGTTGTGTTGCAATCCTAAGTACATTGTGACAGGAGCTTCTTTCTTCTTCATTATGTGCTGGACTTTCAACTGTTGGCTCTTATATCCTTCGTACCTCCTTTTTCTGTGCTCTTTACTGTATTTCAGATTATGTTCCTCTTCCTAACATATCACACTGTCACATCACTCAAACTTGAAAGAGCACTCAGATCCCCATGTGTGTTTTCAGTGCCAAAGTGCTGCTTTGTTTGCTTGCCCACATGGACTAATCAGTTGAAATACACTTTGTAAGTTGCTTCCTGTTAGCCTATGTTTCTCTGATTAATTTCAGGCCACCAGCCTTTGAACAATAAATCCATCATCATTGTCCCTTTGGAACAGCGTTTAAATAGAGATGGGTTTATGCTCTGCACTGATTCACTTTGGTTTTCTTGTTTACTTTGATGCTCTGACACGGCATCGCTCTGGCTGAGAGGAGCACCTGCTGACTGTAAAATAAGAAGGTGGTGACTGAGAGAGTGGTGTTGGGAAAACGTGGCCGATTACATAAGAGCCCCTGCAGCTAAAATAGATAGGCAGGGTATTAACATGGGGATCACTGTGGTCTGAATCTGATACTGGTCTGGGCTGGACGCCGTGGTCTCTGCCTTGCTCTTTTGCACACACATGCTTGCTGATTGCACTCGGGGGTACTGCTAATTGTGTGTGTGTGTGTGCAACTGTAAAATGACTTATCTATTGTGCGATGCATGTGCATGGATGTGTGATTGTCGCTCGCCATGCACACTGGCACCAACACTTTCCACTTTGAGTCAGCTGTCAAAACAACACATATAAATAGAAGAATTAGCTGGCATGGCAGTGATTCTAACAACACAATACACAAATTCAACACAGTGTAAACTACACACACACTCAGCGGCTGGTCCTCTTTTGATTGAAGCTGTGACAGTCACTCAAGCTAATTACTGTGCAGTGTTCCGGGTAATATTGAGATGTTTGAGGAATAATTTGAAGACAAAGACAGAGAAGCACAAACACCTGCAGCTCCTTATCAAAATTTGTTTTTATTTATTAGGATTCTTTCCTTTATTGGCAGATGTGGGGAACAGAAACATCTGTCTAGAATCAAACCAGGGGATGTTGCATCTCAGACATCGGGACACCTTCTTTAAGGTTTATTCTAAAACTATACTTCAAAGAAGAATTTGCTCATTTGCCTTGTTGCTAGCAGCAATAGAGGGACTTGTATTGCTTTTACTTTGTGAGTCTGCCTATGTGTGTCATCCTGGCAAAATGTGGTTCTGCAGACACCTCCTGTTGCCGGAAGGTGTGGCAGGTTTTCATATGTCTTTCCATGGACTGATTTGTGTCAACGCAATGGGCAGCGTCACAACCCTAGATACGAGCACCAGCCTATGAAGGTGTGTGGGTCACATCAAAATAAAAGTTCAAAGGAGTTCAAAGATGGGTGTGATCCAAATTAATTAACACGCATGCACAAGTAATTGAACAACAAAGAAGTAACTTTTAAAATCAGTTCGCAATGATGTTCTATAAAAAACACTCCCACATTCTGCATCAGCTGATGTTCTTTAGGTGAGGCTCTATCGAGCAGCCATATCCTCCTGAGAACCAGCCGTTCATTTGTGTCCTCTGCAGTGGATATTTGTTTTGATATATCTTTTGACTCATCTGAGCCACCGTACTAAATTGTGATGCACTCCATAGAACATCCTGGCCTTTCCAGTGATATCTCATGTGATTGGGTGAGTTGAAGGGAACTTTGTTTTCATGCTGATACAAAATGGAGACCGTTGACAGTTTAATTTATGTTCAGTTTAATTCAGTTTCTTAAAGCTTCATTAGAAAATGGATTGATGTTCTTGTTTACTTGTCAGCCTATTTTGATTTCGAAGTGTCGCTGTTTCTTTTTTTTTTAATATATAAAGGAAATTATTTTCATAAAATTCTAATTTGTGAGTTAGAAAAGGCAGGAAATCCTCCATAAAAGTTACATTGAAAGATACTTTTTTCTTCAGTCCTCAGGAGGATATTATACACTCAGAAAAATATAAACACAATACTTTTGCTTTTGCTCTAATTTTTTATGAGATGAATTCAAAGATCTAAAACTTTTTCCACATACACAATACCACCATTTCTCTCAAATATTGTTCACAAATCTGTCTAAATCTGTGATAGTGAGCACTTCTCCTTTGCTGAGATAATCCATCCCACCTCACAGGTTGCCATATCAAGATGCTGATTAGACACCATGATTAGTGCACAGGTGTGCCTTAGACTGCCCACAATAAAAGGCCACTCTGAAAGGTGCAGTTTTATCACACAGCACAATGCCACAGATGTGGCAAGATTTGAGGGAGCGTGTAATTGGCATGCTGACAGCAGGAATGTCAACCAGAGCTGTTGCTCGTGTATTGAATGTTCATTTCTCTTCCATAAGCCGTCTCCAAAGGCGTTTCAGAGAATTTGGCAGTACATCCAACCAGCCTCACAACCGCAGACCACCTGTAACCACACCAGCCCAGGACCTCCACACCAGATGTTCACCTCCAAGATTTCTGAGACCAGCCACTCAGACAGCTGCTGAAACCAATCGTTTGTATAACCAAAGAATTTCTGCACAAACTGTCAGAACCGTCTCAGGAAGCTCATCTGCAGCTCGTCGTCTCTCATCGGGGTCTCGACCTGACTCCAGTTCGTCGTCGTAACCGACTTGAGTGGGCAATGCTCACATTCGATGGCGTCTGGCACATTGGAGAGGTGTTCTCTTCACAGATGAATCCCGGTTTACACTGTCAGGGCAGATGGCAGACAGCGTGTGTTGGCGTCGTGGTGGGTGAGCGGATTTCTGATGTCAGTGTGTGGATGGTAGTGGGCCCATGGTGGCGGTGGGGTTATGGTATGGGCAGCGTCTGTTATGGACCAAGAACACAGGTGCCAGTTTTATTGATGGCATTTTGAATGCACAGAGATACCGTGACGAGATCCTGAGGCCATTGTTTGGCCATACATCCAGAACATCACCTCATGTTGCAGAAGGATAAGCACAGCTCCATGTTGAGGATCTGTACACAATTCTTTGGAGCTGAAAATATCCAGTTCTTGCATGGCCAGCATACTCACCGGACATGTCACCCATTGGGCATGTTTGGATGCTCTGGATCGGCGTATACAACAACGTGTACAGTTCCGCATATCCAGCACTTCGCACAGCCATGAAGAGTCATATCGCTGTCTCTGGCTTTATTTAATCCGTTTTGCTCTCACACATATGCTAATATGATACTAGTAGAGAATGCTGATGTTCTGGAAGACTTGAATCTGACATTTCACTGATCTTCAGTGACATTTAAAAGAAGAATTATGTTTATATTTTGGCCTGAAAAATGCCTCAAGACTTGCACGAGACATCCTTCAGCATGATAGGGGATAAAAGAAAAAGTTGTAAACTGTGCTCCTAATCTGTAATGGCCTGTGACTTCCCAGAGACGAAGATTTTTTTTGTGGGTCCTATCAGTATGTGTTAGGTTTTGTTAGCAGAAAATGCAGTCATCCCCACTGACCCTGTCCTTCCAGCCCCTATTTACAAAAACAAGACTTTAATAGGATTACTGTCATCAGTTCATGTTTCACTTTGGCTGATTTGTGAATTATTATATAAAACATAGCACAACTCTTGTTTTTATGTCACCTGAACATGCTACTTTACATAGATTAACTTGAGCTTAGTTCTTGTAGATACATGCTCGGATTGCAGAGAAAGTAATGTCACATCATACAATACACTTCACATGCAAGAAGCAGTTTTACTACCTCTTGCAGTACATAACTACAGTTCTCCGGGTTAGATAAGAGGAAGGTGACATAAACCGGCAAACATAAAAAGGTAAATATCAAAGTCTGCTGCCTTGTTTGATGAGTTGTCAAAAAAGTGCCAGTCATGCTCTGATAGGCATAAATCTCATGTTTCATTGTTCTGTCTCCTGTAAATGCTGAAACATTCCTGTCATGGTTTGTCATGGATTGCATAAAAAGCTTTCCTCCTTTTTCCAGTGAAATGCATTCATAACTGAGAAGCATTTTACGCTCGCCCGGATAAAAACGCTTTCAACCCCCCCCCAAATGCATGCCTGGAGCGGGGAATGCAGCCTGTACAGCAAACTATTCTTCCTGATCAGTTTAAATGTTTGGCTGCGCCCACATTTGTTGCCAATGCCAAACCATCTGCCACAAAGCAACACTGACTCACACCCGCCTAACGCTCTTCTGAGATCCATAATTTCCACAGGTGCCATCTTTTCTATCTAATCACCATGTACCGTACCTTCCCCTGTATTTCACTGTGGCTCTGCAGTGTGAACAACGCAGACCTGACATGTGGGCGGCAGAGTGCGCAATAAAAGAGCAGCTATAAGCCAGAGCCGCAGTCCCATGCAACAAATATGCCAATACACAATGCGATTTTTGACGTAGCTCTTCGAAATTGCTTAATTTTATGGAGCAAGGTTACATTTCTTTTCTTATTCTATTCTATTCCTATTCTACTTCTATTCTATTCCTACTTCTAATTCTATTCCTGCGCTTTGTTCTCGTATTGTTCTCGTTTGCCTGTTGGACAATTAGTCATGCCTCCAGTGCCCAGACACATAATGACTCGCCATGTGTGAAAATGCGAGCACACACCATACACACACACACACCATTAACCACACGCACACAATGCACACACTCACACACACCACACACACGTACCACACACACACAACACACACACACACACACACACACACACTCTAACTCTCTCTCTCTGTTCCTGGCACCTATCAGCAGTTGATAATTTACACAAAGAGCGACGATCAGTGTTTGCTCTGGTTCTGGGAGCTGCCAGACAAGCACATCCAGATTCAGGTCAGAGGATAAACTAGACGCTCCGGCCGACTGGTGTCCATTTACTCATCGACCCACATGATACAGCTGATACCCTTAAAGCCTAATACATAATTCTTCCTCTCTTTTTTTTATTGTCTCTCAGTATTTCATTTATGCTCTGTATGTAAAGAACTCTTCTATTATTCCTTTGAATTATTATTTTTTATTTTTCAGTGCAGATTGTATTTACAATATATAATATTTAATGCCTCCAACATTTAATTTTTTTTTTTTTTGGAATGACTCTTTTGTTATTGCATAAGAGCAGCCAAACCAGGAAGTTTCCTGTTTGTTTTATCTTACATCACTCAAAAAAAAAAAAAAAAGAAGACAAGAAAAGCTAGATAAGGAGCACTTGTTTATAAAGTTAGCAGGTAGGTTTAAGTAAAATCTGAACAGTATGGGTAGTCATTATTAGTTAGTTTACTTTGGTCCAGATCTGATAAACGCTGCTTTTTGTAACCACTATCCTTACACATTAGGGGCGGCATGGCCAGGGGTAAGAGTGGCCGTACTTGGCAACTAGAAGGGTTGCTGGTTTCGATCCTCGCCCCATTGTGGTTCGAGGTGTCCCCGAGCAAGACACCTAACCCCGAATTTGCTCCTGATGGGTCGTGTGTTAGCGCCTTGCATGGCAGCTTCCGCCCATCAGTGTGTGAATGGGTGAATGTGAATGTATCATGTAAAGTGCTTTGGGTACCTTGCAGGTATAATAAACCGCTATATAAATACAGACCATTTACATATATTTCCTCATGTATAGAACAGATAGAAAGATAAAACTTTCTATAAAGCTGTGTGTTTCTCCAAAATTAGCTATGCAAAGTCTGATAAATCACCCCAAACTAAGTCATGTGAGTCTCCTGACTGGAAAAAAAACGTAGTCCAGTCCCCATCTTCTGGCATCAGTGAGAAATCAGGCTTTTGTTTGACGTTGCATCTCAAAAAGGGAGCGTCTGAGAACTAAAATCAGGGTGGAGCAGTAAATTACAGCACCGGTACCCATTGTCTTGTATGTCTGTTGAAGTTTGTTCTTCTGTCGCATGAGAGAAATAAACAAAAGGGAGAGGAATAAACAAGGGCTTGTGTTCCCACATGCCAGAATGCAAGTAGAAGCTCCAGTTTGCACATCAACAACTGCTATTAGTCAGATGCATTTCACAACACATCTACATCTTTATGTCAGCGGCTGATGTGGAAGCACCTCAGACACCCTCAAGGCACAAGATCAGATGAGACAAACTGTTTCCAAGTAGTTCAAAGGCTCATAGAAGTCAAAATGAAAAGATAAGTATTCCTCTTCTTCTAACCGATCTTTAAGAAGTGAACTTTCTCTTTGTGTAAATGCCACTTGCTCTGCAGCGTTCTGCCTCCTAATACACACCAGGGGTAGAGTGACACCAGCGTAGACTTAAGAGCAGCCAGACTGCTCATTAAACTGCACGAACACACTTGCACGTACCCAAGTATACTGTGAACCCTGAGTGGCAAGTCTGCAATCAACTCCTCTAAGCTCCTAAGGTCAGCTCTGTAACTTTAATACTTCTCTCTCTCACATGTACGCACAGAAATACAACAAAGGACTTAAATTTAGCTGTGGTCAGAGGCAAAACTCCCTATAAGTCCCAGAAGAGGAACCAGTTTTCTTTCAGTCTTTATTTCGTCAGACAAAAATGAAACAGGGATGATGTGATATGAGAGCTGTACATCAACACGAGTCTATTCAGACAGCACAAAAACATATTCAGAGTATTTCAAAGGTATTTTGCAGTTTGTGTGTCTTCTAGCATTAACTATTACAAAAATATGCTTATTTACTGTCTTACCTAAAAGTAAACGAGCCAACAAACAGTCCACAACCCGAGTCTCCTGTAAAACCATCACACACACTTTTGGCTTTTCATTTTTTTGTATGGAATAAACTGACAGCAGATAATGTGTTAACTGTCGAGCTTTAGAGGTGTTAGTAGCCAGATTTTGTTACCTTTGAACGGAGCCAGGTTGGCTGCTTCCCCTTGTTTCCAGGCTCAGAAATGTTGCCATGAGAGTGGTGATAATCTAGGTCTTGGCAGGAAAATAAATAAGATGAAATGACCTGAATATGTAAATTTAAAAAAAGGATTTTCTGTTACAGTAAAAAATGATGAATTCAGGTTGAATGTGGTTATTTCCCTGCTTATCCTCTCTGTGGCACAGTTGGCAGAGGGCTGCAGCAGTGCAGGTAACACGTGATCATAAACTGCTGGCTGACATCCTTTTAGAAGCCACTTCTTCTTCTTCTTCTTCACTGACTCCTAATTTGCCGCTGAGCTGTTTCGACCTCAGCTACATTTTGCCAGCTAAAGCTTTTAAAACTGAAAGTACAGAAGGCTCCACAAGCAAATGAAATATACCTATTAGTGTAAACGCTGCTGAGCACGTGACTGTGTGCAACCAGGTTGTGTGTATCCTGTGATGATAGATGATGGTCTGAGGGAAGGATCCCTTCAGTTGGAGCAGGAGCAGACACTCATCACTGACAGTAGGGGTGACCCACTTACAGAGGTTTCATTCTTGTTTTGTCTTTCTTAAATTAGATATGAAGCGTTCCATCACATTATTATTTAAGACCAAATTCAAATGATGGGAGTGTTTTAGTTATGTGAACAGTTAACATGGATGTTAGAGATAAATTGTTCTCGAAAACAGAATCGACTCACATATGCTTTAATCATTTGTGTGTATTTGTGCAATCAAATAGTGTAATGTGATATACAATGGATTGTACACTTGGAAACCTGAATTTTTTTTGAATTATGGCTTTTTTTGGTCAAAATTTTATTATACTTTATCTGAAATACTGACAAAAAAATAAAATCTTCATTCTAAAGGTGCTTTATCAGAATTCTTGTTCGCATTCTCTAAAAATTAAAATTTGATCATGTAATGCTATGGCAGCTGGTCGGACTCGGAGACTGATGAAGATGTGAGTTAAGTGCCACAAAAGGAATCTAGTGGTCTACCTGGTGAGATTATAAGTGTAAAAGTAAATGTTTCTGTTCTTTTTTCTCCACCAAGGAATGCGGCAGAGTTATGATGATCAGCGTATGTTTGTCTGTTAATCTGTGAATCAGAAATTATACAATAACTGAGCAGCCTTGGCAGAGTACTGTACTCTCTGGGTACTTATCTTGCTTTTCCTTGTGTAGATATAGATATGAAATTTACATGAAAGACACTCAGTTTTTACTCAGTGATAATAAATTTGATGCGTAAGTACAGTGTAATATACAGTTAAGCCCAAAATCATTTATACCCATGCCAAAATTTCATTTATAGTGAATTTGTGTGTGAACAATACTTTCCCTCTGGCTACAAACGACAAAATATGACAAAAGCCGGTGACAAAAAAAGTGACAAACACCACTATGTTAGTGATGCTGTAAAGAAATTGTTCTCAACTATATTTCTATGGTTTTTCTCAGAATTAATTAAAAAAAAAAAGTCATGTCCAAAACAATGCAATTTCTCTGTAATCAGCAATTAAATGGATATTTTTCATGCCTCCACTCGGATTAAGCTTTCGTGTGCTTGTTTTGAAGACGTGCAGTCCTGCTTGGTTGGTATTTGTGGAGGCAACCTTTCACTTTCACTCCCTGGAGGGTCTGACTGAGATGTTGCTTCCAGAATTGCTCAGATTCACCAGGATGGCCTTGGTGTTGATCCTTGGACTGATCTTGGCCTTCACTATTCTTGCCAGCACAGGGGTCACTTTTGGCTTTCTATCCTGACATTTAACTTTTTTTTTCACAGTGTGGAACTCCTTGTACTTTTTTGTTCTCTTTGCACTGTGGCCATTGGTACTTCAAAGCACTTGGATATGGCTTTATAACCTTTCCCTGCCACAAAGCTCAGCTCTATCTCAGTGATGGGACCTAACAGTAAGTTTACTGAACTCTTTGGTTTTAGCCATGCCCTGTAATTGACTAGTAACTGACGAGAGAGCTACTGCATCTGCTGTTCTCAGTTTATAGTGTTTGAGAATGCTGGTGGAAAGTGTAG
Source organism: Acanthochromis polyacanthus (assembly GCF_021347895.1). Classification (NCBI taxonomy): domain Eukaryota; kingdom Metazoa; phylum Chordata; class Actinopteri; family Pomacentridae; genus Acanthochromis; species Acanthochromis polyacanthus. Next base: position 17,499,691 of record NC_067119.1, on the reverse strand, counting down.
ACATGGCATTTTAGTAAACATGTAAGAACAAACAAATGTAGAAACAATTCAGCTTCACTCTATCTTCTTTTGTTGCCTCTTTAGATCATTTCCCAGATAGCAAACTATGGGTGAATCAATGTTGAATCTATGTTGAGACCCAACGTAGAAATTATACAGAAAGCGCAAGGTTGATAAAATGTTGAGTCAACGTTTGCTTACATAGATTACATGTTTACAAACATTAATTGAACATTAATTAAACATTGACCTGCCAAACATTTTAATTAAACCAAAATACAATCTAGATTCAATGGCATCTTTTAAACACAAACTTCAATGTTGACAAAATGTTGTTGAATCAATGTTGATCCAACCATCAATCTTCAACCGTAACCAAAATTCAACCTTCTTAACCCTAATTCAACATTGATTTAACATCTTTTGCTATCTGGGAAAAGTGCAATTTATGGTTGAAAAGCAAACGTTGACTCAACATTTTATCAACCTTGTGCTTCTGTATAATTTCTACGTTAGGTCTCAACATAGATTCAACATTGATTCACCCATAATTTGCTATCTGGGTTCTGACTGGATAAACCCTAATAGTGAAATAAAAATGCACCATAAATCAAACACCACACCATTCTGTACCAGGCAGGTAAAGTCAGAGCGTATAACTCTGTCAGTAGGTCACTTGAGGATCGCTGTTAAATGCCTCTGCTGTACATCACCATGTGGAGTGTGGGTGATTTAAGCACTCCCTGTATGTCACAGTGAGAGGTCCTCTGGAAGAGAGCATCACTTAAATGGTAGATAATTTAAGTAACACGACTGTCAAAACAGAGCTGCTGAGCATCCAAATGGTGGCAGGTTTGAAAGGTTTTCAAAGAGAAGCAGAATAGATGGTTTCCTGATCACATTGAACAGATACACATCACATGACTGACTCTCTGTTTAGCCCTAAGGCTTCTATTAATTTCACTTGGACTTCCTGGACACACTTAAATAACTTTAAATTCAATAGCCTGTATTTAGCAGGATGTTCATGAGCAGTAAAGTGAGTTTCAGTGGGTAAAGAATAGCTGAAGGGAAGCCTGTATCACCACTTTAACTCGATATGCACCTTTCACTGCTGCTGTTCTATGGAAATGTTTTCACAACATTTCCAGCTACCCTGCTTCTTTTTTAAAATGATGATTAGACATATTTGAAAAATGTTGAGCTACAACTTATCCAACATAGAAATGCCACAAAACAAACATTTTAAGATGATTACATCCTTGAAACTGTTCAAAATAGTGTTTTAAAAAGGAATTTTAAGGAGTGACACACAAATAAACTGAATAATCCATCACAATGTTAGTTGTTCAAGAAAACCTAAATATTTTGCAATATTTCTTAGACATCGCATCAGATAAAACTGAAGGCAATGATGTAATATTGCATTAGCAGTTGCTCTTGGCTACATACGCACATTCTACAATAGCTTAGTCATTCCCTGCTTGCGTCATTCTGTTTTCCTTTTAAAATTATGCTTCTGATAACATTTAAGTCATAAATGTCATGTTTACCAAACCTGCAGCACAAAGGTTGCAAATTTCATTTCATTTTGGGAAATTTTGGAATATTTTGAGAGCACCTGACAACACTTCTTTGTTATTTTTTATTTGCGATTCCAGTCAAGCAGTGGACTGGCAACCTGTCCAGAGTTTAACCACCTGCCACCCACTGTCAGCTTCTACAGACTCCAGCTTTCTGCAGTCCTATACAGGAAAAAGTGGTGGTAGCTAATGGATTGATGGATGTGAACAGTGTTTTTTTTTGCTGTAATAATTTGAAGAAAACCTTGGACCATTTAGAGGAGCAGTAGAGCGGTGCTGTGGTGAAATGGTGATTCTAAATTGGCCATAGGTGTGAGTGTGTGTGGTTGTCTGTCTCTTTGTATTAGCTTTGTGATGTCATCGTTCATGGATGGATGGATGGATGGATGGATGCATGGACACTAAAAAGGGTTAGGAATATGAAATTCTTTTTTGAACACCAGTGCATGTGGATTTGATTACACTAATGTGACAATATAAAATGTTATCAAAACGTCAAAGGCCTTTGTGTGGAGGCAGATTGCATGTGTAGGTTCAGCTGTGGCTGTTCCCAGAGTCTCTCCAGGAACCCCAGCTGCAAGCCATTCCAACTAACCACTGCCTGTTGACAACCCTGCAACCTTGTTCTCCCCGCCTCCCGACTTTCCTGATTGGGCCACCCTCCAGCTCCCCTCCTCCTCTGACCAATCGGACCAGCAATCACCACACCTGCAGACACCTGCAAGCATGCTCTTAGTTTGGAGGCCTGGTAGCTGTGACCAGTCCGCCCTGGTACCTCTGTGAGTGATTTATTTGTGTTTCTGTGAGGTGTTTCGGTCTGTAGATACTCGTGGTGGGTTCGAGCGACACATTAGGTTTCTGTTGGCGGCTGCTACTCTGGTGTGGAGCATACAGTCTCAAGTGGAGACTGAGGCTCCAGGTAGCAGTCTGTCAACTGAGTGAAGAAGCCGCTCGGTGTTTAGAGTCTTTGTGAACTGTGTAATCAGTGAGTGTCAGGCACCAGTTTTGTTTAGTTCATTTTTGCACTTTTGGTATTAGTTTTTGTTACTTGTGCTGGGTGTTGCTGATGCACTTATGTTTGGCTAGGGAGTTTAGTTACTTTGTGTTTAGATAGGTTAGAAACTCTGTTAGCCTTCATTTGGCTTTATTCTGTTCTTTGATTTAGCAACACTCACCAGTCTTGTGTTCTTTGTCACTTGTGTGCTCCATTTGCTACGAAGCAATAAATCCCTTCATCTGAACCAAAAACATTCTGGTTATTTTTGTTGTATCCAGCCAACCCCTAGAGGCTGGATCGTAACAATTACACATAACTAATACTGTCTTTACCCCAATATTTACATTTGTTAGATTATTTTTGTAAAGCCAATAAAAAGCTTTTTTTATTGGGAAGCGCTTGTTGTTGTCATAGACATGCAGTATAAATGCTGAATTTACTTGATCTAACTGCTTTTTATTGCATTTTTGGGATCTAATTTATTTAAAATTTGTTTTATTGTAAAGCACTTACTAATTTTGTTACAGTGCCATAAAGTGCTATTCAGATAAAGATATGGATTACAGAAACAGGAAGAAAGATGGAAAAATCAAACCTCAATCTCTAAACTCTGCCACATCCAGAACATACATCCATAAAACACCTAAATAGTCATATGAACATAAATCCTATCATTTCATACTGTTCTGTCTGAGCTGAAGTGCTGGACGAGTGGAAACTTGCTGCTGGTGGTGTTAAATGAAAGGTCAGACGAGAGGATCACTGAAGTGTCAGGATTCAAACTCTGGGAACCATTAAGGTCTCTCTGCCAAAAATTCAATCTGTACAAATGTTATCACATTATTTCTCTGTAGAACTGGTATTGCCACCATGTCTTGACCTATTCGGACTCTGAGACGAAGCACAGTGAATTTAAAAATCCTTCAGCACACAATACGTGATTAGAAAGATTATAACTGTGTCCTGTTTCATAAATACAAGACAAGGATAAGAAGCAAGCAGGGGGAATTTAGGATTATCTAATTATCTCATGTCATCTCAAATTTGTTTTCTGATCACTAAAAGTTAGGACCATTTACCTGTCTATTGTGTAATCTCTAAAATAAAACTGTAGTCATACAAAGCCTGGCTGCAGAAAGTGAATGCAGGTAGGATGAGGACAGCAGTGACAGAAACTAATGGGCAGAGGAAACTCATAAGTTTTGGCATTAACACATGCACACACATTGAATTACCTGAATGTGTCAGTTACAGGAGGCAGGTTCAGTTAGAATCAAAGGTTCATTCGCAGAAATGTTGACATGTTGACGTCACAGTGCGAGAAGGTACGAGACTGATGCACAGCAGGAAAAGCAATTACGCTGATCACTTTCCCACTGCCTTCCCTTACTGCTCGCATAATTTACTGATACGTATACACACTCATACACGCTCGCACACCCACAGATGCATGTGCGCACACTGGCTAGTAGCCTGTCTGAGTCTAACATGCCCAACATGCGCAGGATGCAACGAGATCATGTTGCTCACTAACACCATATACTGTTACAGCAGGTGTCAGAACAAGCTGTGCGTGTGCGTGTGTTTGCATGAACAAATTAATCTGTTAACCCTCCCCACCCTGTCTGATGAAAAACAACTTAATATATTTGAGATATTACCAGTTTTAGGAAACACAACTTTATCTAGGAGTATAAACATGACCACAATACACAGTAAAATGACAGAAGTCTCAAAACAAGGCACTGTATTGTCCTTGAGTGGCTCAAAAGAACTAATCAGACTGGCAGCCCTTTGGTGATGGATGAACTTGTGGCTTTTGGGGGCCCCTCATGGTCTGGGACACCTGGACAGTTGCCCACTTTGCAAAGCTGGTAATCCAGCCTTATGCACATGTGTGTCCATGTGTGAGTCTGCAGTGTGCATTTTGGACCGTGCATGTTGTTTGGATCTGGGAGGTCTTTATGATCTGTTTTTATTGAGAGTTAAAAGAGAATTCCTTTTACTATTACAGTGACTTCTCTTTTCCATCAGACCAAACCCCCAGACAAAGACCTCCCTGCAGAGGTCAGAGCACTGGAAGCTTTCTTACAGAGGACAGGAGGGATCTTTCTGCATGGAGTTTGCATGTTCTCCCTGTGCATGTGTGGGTTTTCTCCGGGTACTCCGGCTTCCTCCCACAGTCCAAAAATATGCTGAGGTTAATTGGTTACTCTAAATTGTCCGTAGGTGTGAATGCGAGTGTGCTTGTTCGTCTGTATATGTAGCCCTGTGACAGACTGGCAACCTGTCCAGGGTGTCCCCTGCCTTCACCCGAGTCAGCTGGGATAGGCTCCAGCACCCCCGTGACCCTAGTGTGGATAAAGCGGTGTATAGAGAATGGATGGATGGATGTTATTTATGTGTGTTTGTCCATGTCGTTGACCCATATTAAAGCAGGCATGTTAACTGAAAATGCTTCCATATAGCCACAGGCTGACAGGCAGCAGGACAGCACATGTAAACTCAGTCACCTGTTGAATAAGAGTAAAATGAAACTTACACTGGAAGCTCACACAAACACACAAACAAACACACACACACACACTCACACACACACACACACACACACACACACACACACACACACACACACACACACACACACACACACACACACACACACACACACACACACACACACAAATAAATATGGTGGCAGATGGCATAAATAACCATGTCTAATTTAAAGAACTGGCTGAGGTGAAGCTCATCCATGAATGCAAAACTGACCTCTCAGTTTACAAGGATCACGTCTCATAATATTTCCCAACACCTCATAAGAAGAGGTCAAAGGTCACATCTCCCTTTCTTTCCTTCTTACTTCCAATCAAGCCTCTGTCGGCTTCCACGCTGGTCTCCTCGGGTCAAGGATAAATTGTTTCGCCTGAAATTTTAATATGAGAGCTCAGATGTGGGAATTCAAGGACTTTTCTGAAATAAACTTCCTTTCACATTATCAGAAAAGATGCTTTTCTTGGGGACAGATTTAATGCAAAGTAGGTTTTAACATATCTGATGATTTAGCAAAAAACAGACAATGCTGAAAAGTAGAATTTTTTTTTAAAAGGGATAAAAGATTTATATAGACAGCAAGCGTTGCAAGTCAATAGACGCTGAGTGTCTTATTTCTTTAAAGAAATATAAAGGTGCAAATGTATTTTTATTTCATTTACTGTCCTTCATGAGAAGATCACTTTGACTTTTATCAGAGAAAGTGTAAAAAAACAAAAACAAAAGTGAACCAAATTACTTGATAGTTTGAAAGAAAAAATTGAACTTTCTTACTGAGCCAAAATTTGTGTTGACTGACCACATTTTTAAAAATACAGTTATGAGGTATTTGTACTTGACTTGAGAGTATTTCTTCTTCACTTTACTTGTATAATGCAAAATAATTTACAGTTAAACTGCTGTCATAGAGCTACTGATCAGTATATCAAGCAGTTAAACATTGCAACTTTACCAGCTGCAGCAATAATGATGCATGCACTTTAACACATTATACACACGTGGACAAAATTGTTGGTACCCCTCAGTTAAAGAAGGAAAAACCCACAATTCTCACTGAAATCACTTGAAACTCACAAAAGTAACAATAAATAAAAATGTAATGAAAATTAAATAATCAAAAACAGCCATTACTTTTGAATTGTTGATTAACATAATTATTTAAAAAAACAAACTAATGAAACAGGCCTGGACAAAAATGATGGTACCTCTATAAAAGATTGAAAACTATTTGACCAGAGTGACATGATTAACTCAGGTGTGTCATTTAATTGACATCACAGGTGCTTCCAAACTCATAATCAGTCAGTCTGTCTATTTAAAGGGAGACAAGTAGTCACCCTGCTGTTTGGTGAAAAGGTGTGTACCACACTGAACATGGACAACAGAAAGCGAAGGAGAGAATTGTCCCAGGACATCCGAAAAAAAATGATAGACAAACATCTTAAAGGTAAAGGCTATAAGACCATCTCTAAACAGCTTGAAGTTCCTGTGACAACAGTGGCTCATATTATTCAGAAGTTCAAGACCCACGGGACAGTAGCCAACCTCCCTGGACGTGGCCGCAAGAGGAAAATTGATGACAAATTGAAGAGACGGATCGTTCGAATTGTATCCAAAGAGCCCAGAGCAACCTCCAAAGAAATTAAAGGTGAACTCCAAGGCCAAGGTACATCAGTGTCAGATCGCACCATTTGTCGTTGTTTGAGCCAAAGTGGACTTCATGGGAGACGACCAAGGAGGACACCACTGCTGAAAAAAACTCATAAAAAAGCAAGACTGGAATTTGCAAAAATGCATGTTGACAAGCCACAAAGCTTCTGGGAGAATGTCCTTTGGACAGATGAGACCAAACTGGAGCTTTTTGGTAAGGCACATCAACTCTATGTTCATAGACTCAAAAACCAAGCATACGAAGAAAAGAACACTGTCCCTACGGTGAAACATGGAGGAGGCTCAGTAATGTTTTGGGGCTGCTTTGCTGCATCTGGCACAGGGTGTCTTGAAAGTGTGCAAGGTACGATGAAATCTGAAGACTATCAAGGCATTCTGGAGAGAAATGTGCTGCCTAGTGTCAGAAAGCTTGGTCTCAGTCGCAGGTCATGGGTCTTCCAACAGGACAACCATCCAAAACACACAGCCAAAAACACCCAAGAATGGCTGAGAGAAAAGCGTTGGACTATTCTAAAGTGGCCTTCTATGAGCCCAGATCTGAATCCCATTGAACATATGTGGAAGGAGCTGAAACATGCCAGTTGGAGAAGACACCCATCAAACCTGAGACAACTGGAGCTGTTTGCTCATGAGGAGTGGGCCAAAATACCTGTTGACAGCTGCAGAACGCTCATTGACAAATACAGAAATCGTTTAATTGCAGTGATTGCCTCAAAAGGTTGTGCAACAAAATATTAAGTTATGGGTACCATCATTTTTGTCCAGCCCTATTTCATTAGTTTGTTTTTTTTAAATAATTATGTTAATCAACAATTCAAAAGTGATGGCTGATTTTGATTATTTAATTTTCAATAAATTTTTATTTATTGTTACTTTTGTGAGTTTCAAGTGATTTCAGTGAGAATTGTGGGTTTTTCCTTCTTTAACTGAGGGGTACCAACAATTTTGTCCACGTGTGTAACACAACAGCACCATGTGTTTTATTCTGCAGCATCCATTCTGTTTAAAGACTACTTTATACTTTTGGTGCTTCTCTGCTGCCTTATTGTGGCTCTTACTTGAGTAAAAGAGGTGAATCCCTCCTCTACCATTGTGACTACAGGACATAAGTCATTGAACCACCTGTTAATTCAAGTCACTTGATGACAACTGAGCTATCTCAAGGAGCAAACTCTAGTTGGTGAGAAAGAAAGCGACAGCTACAACATCTGTTACCGGGTAGATTTTGATTTAGGATTTTGTTGGTTTTTTTGTCAGGCTGGTGTAAAAGTCAGCAAAAAAAAAAGTTATCTAACATTGGGAAAGAGTAAAGTATTAATAACTTGGTGACATTTACATTTTTATACACAAATACACCCGGTCTGCTCTGGAAATCCCCCACTTTGTACTTCCATGTTTGCCTGATCTGTTATGCCAACCGGCTGAGGGTTCATCTGTTTGTCTCTTTTATCACATTAAATGAGTCCCTTGGCAGAGGATGAAGACAGGAAATTGTAACACTCTTCATTAAGGAGAGCGGTTGCTATTTATGTTGCGGTGACAACTCTGCCTCTGCACCCATGGGAGAGACCATCCCCAATATCTGCACTCAATAATGGATTCAGGTTTCTATTTATACTCCCTCCACTCTCACACTCTCCTCCTTTCTCTCTGACTGTCACTTAGCCAGCTCTCTTAATAATTATAGCTGTTGGCCACCATAAAAAAGCCATTGCAGAAATAGCTAAGGCCTCGGTGGATTGGAGAGGCAGTTATTTGAGAGAGTGGGATGCATAGGTAACTCTAACCTAGTTGTATTAGGATACACTCAGATGTCTCTATACCTCAGAGACTGAATTATAAAACGTATATTTAAACACAGTGATGCAAAAGGTAACCCAGTCTGATTATTAACCACAACCGAAGACATTAATGTCACGATCTAGGAGTAGTTAGGGTCACAAATTAAAAACTTGCTGGGCATTTGATAAGCTGAGTCTGGGATTTTTAGATGCATCAGTTTGTATATATCATGAAATATATAGTGATACTACAATTGGGGAAAATATTAAATAAAATATTACATTCAAAAAACTAGTGGATGGACAATAAAACGACATATTTAGCAGAATAAGAAGGACACACTGATGGAAAACAAACCATAAGGTGAAACACTTTGGAAGACTGTTGTCATAGTTACAGTCTCCTGGTTACATTAGGTTCGTCTCCCATCATGTAACCTGATGGGAGCTTGTACTGTACCGATTTGTTCCAGTCTAGTCCAGTCTAACAGCTTCATGTACCCACAATCCACTGATGATAAGCAGCGCCCTCTGCTGCGATAAACCAGTAACTACAGAAATATTTAGGTCTCTTTTTAAATAAAGTTTTCTTTGTTTAGAGGGTCGCTTAAACATGGCCGCCCTAGCAACCACGGGATGCGAGGATAAACTGTGCTCGGTAGCTTTTACAGAACTCTTTGCTGCATTTGCTCAAAAATTAACTTATAATAACCACTCAACATCATTATAATTATCTGAGATGTTTTACAGTTTTACAAACAGGAACAGTGGACGACTGACGAGCTGGCATCCGTTGTCAATGCTGGCTAACGTTAGCAAAGTTAGCGATAAGAAAGGGAAACTGGTTGCTAACCTTATATTTTTGTTCCAGGCAGATGTTACTGGCAAGCTGTAATGATACACACCCGAAATTCATCAATACATGTGTTTTTGATTCATATTTGGTATTTTGTCAGAAGACAAGCAAGTCGTCGTTTTGTCCGATAATGGATGCTGCGTGTATTACATGGTTACCAATGCTTTTAGCTGTGATTAGACGAGGGGGCTAGTGATCTATTAACGGACGCGAAGCTGATGAAGTTTTGAATGTTGAAAAGTACATCAAACTACACTTGCATACTACTGCACTGTGCCCAGCTCTTGTGTTTTGCTTTTATTGTATGAATTTAAGCAGGGAGATGGAGACTTCAGTTTTCAGCACTGCTGCACGTCATCCCGAGTAAACAGTGATGGTTTGGACCAAAGGGAGGCCAGACAGAAAGCTGCACAGTTTCTCAGTGAAGCCGAGAAGAACAGGAGACAGTAAGTGAACCAGACAATTAATGAAATGCAGCATTACTACAAAGAGATTACAGTTTCAGCAAACAATTTTGACTGTAAGACCTATGCATTGTTTTGCATAATGTGGTGAGAAGTTTGTTTTGTTCTGTGTTTGTATAGTACTAAGAGCCTCAATTATTTCATATGCATGCTATATTTTGTACTTTTTGAGAAGTAATATAATTGCCTTATGAATAGCTTCAAATGCAAAAACCATATTATGCTGACAAGTTTAATGTTATATATAAGCTAAAAACACTAATGTGGGTCACACTAATTATCTGTGCTGTACAATTATTAAACCATATAACTTTTTAAATTAATAATTTCTCCTTTCACAGGATTGAGAAATTGGAGAAAGAGAGGACGCTGACTGCTCAGTGCAGAAAAAACGGCTGGACAGATGTTTTATGGGAACTAGAAGAATACGAGAAGGTGCTGGAAGAAGAACGAAACGCTGAGAGTGAGTCTTTTTTTTGCATTTTTCTAACATAGCCTCTTGAGATTTCATGTTGCAGACTGAAAGGTCTCTCAGACAGCACTTTACTGTGAAGACGCATTTTATATCTAATTCCTTTCATCTCTGAGGGCACTCTCTTGAATTGGAGTCTTAGCAGTAAACCAGTGTTAAAGGAAACATCCATTTATCACTGTGATGAAATTTGTTGTTCATAAACCTCTGCTTTTTTCTTCAGAGGTGAATCTTCAAAAGCAGTTATTGAAGATTCACAATGGCGTGAGAAAATTTCAGAGACATCTGATTGATGTGAAACCAACTCCTGAATGTAAGTTTTGTGTCTGGCAGTGTTTTTTGTAATATGATTGAATTCTTTTTACTGTCTTGTGAGACATCCATTATTGTTGGTCACCATTAATATCACTACTTGTGCCATTCTGTTACATAAATATGACAGATGCTATTGTAAAGTTGTGCACTGCTCAATAAATGGCTTATGAATGTAGTGTTTTATGAGTACAATGAAAATAAGACCGTTGCACATGGTTAATTATGTTTCTGCATTTCTGCTTGGATTTTCAGTGATTGAAAGACTGAAGGAAATAATGTCAGAGGTGGAAATCTCAATTAACACCCTAAAGGAGGAACAGCGGTCATGGTAAGGGGATACAATAAGCAGCTTTAGTCCACATTAAACAGAAAAAAAGGAAACTAGATTCTCTTATAAAATTTGACGCACTTGAACACATTGATCTTTGAAATAAAATACTGCATTTATCTTGTAATGTTAACTACATATGTGCAGAAGACAATATTTAATAAAGTATGTAAACAATACACATTTAGGCTAGAAAAAATGCTATATAACCCAGACCAGTGTGCAATGATTAAGAAATTGCAAAGTAGAGCAAAGAAGGCAGGTGATTCCACACAAAAGCAACAGCCACTCATCAGGGATTGCTCTATGTTGGGAATGAGTTAAATCAGAATAATCATGAATAGCCCTTCTTTGTTTTTCTTTGCTCCTCTCAGCTTTGAGGAATTTTTAAAGGAGGAGAGGACGTGTAAACAGGAGATCACCGCTTACGAGAAGAAGATTGAAAATTGGAACTTTGCTCTCAAATCAAACCTCAAACTACCCACAGCTCCCACTGTTAAGGTCTGTCTCTCTCTTCAGTCATCCTTCATCTGTATTTTCTCCTTTGCTCTTCAGTTGATCAATGAAAAGAGGAAGGAAAGACAAGTTTTTGAGTATAGAGTCTTAGAGCGTGACAAATCTAAGAAGACAATACTGGAGACACACCATGTTTCTGCACACAAGATTGTTTCCAAAATCATAAAGTGTTTATGATCTGTTTTTATTGAGAGTTAACAGAGAATTCCTTTTACTAGTGCAGTGACTTCTCTTTTCCATCAGACCAAACCCCCAGACAAAGACCTCCCTGCAGAGGTCAGAGCACTGGAAGCTTTCTTACAGAAGACAGGAGGACCTTATGGTGGCTGGGACCAGTATGACCACCAAGCCTACCTTAAAGTAAGTAATGTTTTTCTCACTGCCTTTCACGGTCAGATCATTGTATACAGTCACTGAGTGTCACTCCTTAAACTAGCAGATTCTTATTTTTGCCTCTGGCAGCTTCAGCAGATGCCAGCCTTCAAGTAACCTCCAGATTGTTGTCTGACTCACTTTAATCTGTTGGATTTACAGGTCTGGACAAAACACAGTGGGAGGCCAAGCTACAGGAAAGAGGCCAAACTGTACCTGCCTGGGAAAACTGGGGAGGAAATAGAACAACATGAGGACTGGCATCAGGAGCTGATCTACCTGCAGGACAGAAAGAGAGAGGTAGAGGACTGTGGAGAAACATGTCTGAGCTCAACAGAAAAGTGATCCTCAACACTCCTAAATGAGCTGTGAGCATCACAAGAGCAGTGTGATGTGAAGACACCTCACTATGGCAAGGTTTTCGTGATATTGTAAAGCCACAGGACTGTGTTTTTAAAAGGTTGATTGAATCCTGATACCGCCATTTCAAAGTTATAGAACAAGTTTACTAATATATATATACATATATCAAATGTATGTGAATCTATAAATTTAGGTAATAGTTTATACATGGTATTTGCTCATACTTTAATTCATAAAACTTAAATTGGAACCATCCTTATTACATTTAACTATAATATAGCCAGGAGCTCAGAAACTATTTTTGAAGCTGTTGTACTGTCTTAAGTAAGTATAAGTATTTTGTTGTGTCCAATTTTCCGCCTTGTCTCGATCTCAGGCCATTCAGCGGTGGAAAGCCAGCAAGCATCAAGAACGTCAGACCAGGATACAGATTCAGGAGGAAACAGAGGAGGCCGAGAGGAGGGGGAAGGAAGCCAAAAGCCAGGCCCAGCAACACAGGTGAGTAAAAAGTGAAACAGAATAGAAAGAAACTGGTTAAATGCCGAAGTTATGAAATCTCACAATATGACCCAAACTGTTTGGTCACATAAAATAAATTTTTGTGCATTATTTGCTCATGGTCTGTCTCATTGTCTCTTTTATGTCATGTCTTTTTAGTGAGTTCTGTCTTTTTCTGTTTTAGGTCTGAGGAGGAGAGGAGGGAGGCGGCACGGCAGCTGGAAGAATGGAGGGAGGAGAAGAGAAGGAAAGAAGAGCAGGAGGAGGAGCAGAGACTGGCTGAGGAGATACAAAACCGGAAAAAGGCAAAGGTGCACATGTGTGCCACTTCACTATAGTTGTAGTTATACGTCATCAATACTGCATGTACTTATCTGTGAGAGTATGGTGTCATTTATTTTAGTTGAAAAATGAATAGTCAAAATCATTAAATTTGAGGTACACAGTTTCATGATTGGTGCCCTCAACAGATAATTATCTTTACCAGTCAAAATGATTCCTGGTTATTAGGAAGAGCGTCGCCGCCAGCTGGAAGTGAAGCTGACCATAGAGGAGCAGCTTCGACTGAAGAGAGAGGAAGAGGAGGAGAAGGGGAGGAGGAAGAGAGAGGAGGAACAGAGAGAGATGGAGGAAAGGAGAAGGGAGGCGACAAAGGGCATCAAACGCTTCACTGAAAGGGTATGAAATCTGAGAATCACAGAGACACAAGAGCTGATGTTTGTCTTCAGATTTCACATCTTAAACAGGACATCTATATGGGTTAGAGCACAGTTTTTGTTAAGTGATGCTTTGATGTCATTGTACTCTATAAAATACAAAGCTGGACTGTGCCTTTTTGCAGGATCTTCACAAGGTGGAAGCAAAGCTTCATGAGAAACAGCTGAGGGAGAAGGAGGAAGAGGAAAGACAGAAGAGGATCGCTGTTCAGTTGAAGGAGAAGGTAAAGGTTGTGCAGTGAGCCGTCTCAAAATGCTTCAGAAGGAAACCCAAGCATTTAAATGACTAATTCTGATCATCTTTGAAGTCTTATATTAACATGATTAGTGTTTTTTTAATTCCTTTTTCAGGTGGATGGTCATGTCAGCAGAGACCCCTCCAGACTGACTCGTCCCACTAAAGGATGGCAGGAGAGAATGAAACACGTCGGACCTTCAGGAGGAGGACCCGTGCTGCAGATGTTTCACAGGTCTGATCTCCTGTACTTTTCCTTTTCTGTTATGCTTTGGATAATAAAAAGATATTTGCCTGCTGAATCATTGAAATCTTGTGTCATTTTGTTGCAGAGCTGTTCCCACTTGGAGACAAGGCCTGTGATGAATCCAACTGAACAGTCCTGAAATCTGTTCACACAGTTTTGTTGTTGTTTTTAACAGAAATTAGATTAAAGTAAGATTTGTGATTTTTTTAATGGTACCTCAATACCAAAATGTACCTTTATGAGAATTTTTTATGTGGTGCTGTTTGAGATTTTGTACAATTCGTGAATCGAATGCACTTGCAATTTAGACTGTGAAACTGCTTTATTAATTAAAAACTTGTCGTTATAGTATTGTGTACATTTCAAGAATTTGTGTCTTGTATGACTTTTGATGGATGTTGAAAAGATATAATCAAGGGTACAACCATGTAGAAATCTGTAATCACTTACAAGTCAGAAGTTTGAAAATCACCATTTGTGTGGAAGGTCTTGGTATGAACTCTGCCAGACAGCTTAGATCACATTGCTTTGTAAGAATCATGTGCGTCATTTTTGCCTGCTCAGAGGACTGCTCAAGGCCACAATGTTCAGAACTCAAGACAGACGGAACAGAGATTGTATGAGACTTTTACGTAAACATGCAGCTGCTGAACATAAGGAGAAAATTAGGAGATTATCATACATTGGTGGGCCTATAAAGCACAATGAACAGGGCCAAGACTTATTTAAGGTGATGTATTCTGTGACAATGTTTATAATCAAACAACAAGACAACTGATGATTACTGGCTCCTCTCATGTTCCTCTTCTCAAGTTTGTTTGAATAATTCAGTGAATGTGGGGGCGAGAAAATACACCACCTGGACTGTTAATAGTCTGTGTTTTTGGCCAGTTTTCCACCAATATTAATTAATTTATTCAGAAATTTCCCACAAGCAATATACAAAAAGACAACCTGTGTAATATGTGCAGGCTGTATCTCAGTACAGCTAAAACATCAAAATTCCGTCTTTTCTGTACATTACGCTGTTGTGGGAGCTTTTATTTCGAAAAGCACACGTACCGGACAAGATTCCTCATAGGTGCGGATGCAAAGATGGCGGAAGAGGAGAGCCAGTTTGAAGAATTTGAGCAAATAGACTTTTTAAGAGATCGACATGTACGATTCTTCCAGAGGACGCTTCAAGTGCTGCCTGAGAGATACGCATCGCTGGAAACAACCAGGTTGGTTTACTGGGGTGGAGAAAGGCGCTGTAGTGTAAATGTTTTGTTGGAGAACTTGATTAGCATCCGAGCTAGCTGCTGTTCACCAGCAGTTTGAATGGAGGCTAGTGCTACTTAGCTTAGTACATATGCTAACATCAGCTAGTTAAGTTGTGACAGATAGAGAGATGTAGTAAAATAGGGAACAGCGAGGCTTGGCGCCCTGTGCGGTTTATTTGCCAACGTTAGGTTCATATTTTCGTAGGAATAAAAGTCATTTCGAGGAAATGGAACCGTTAAGTTACTCAGGTTGTCAAAATTTGTATATTTAATACATTTCCCTCCACGTGCTTCAACTGATTTTACAAGCTGAATTTAGCTCAATCAACAGTTAGCGTTAAATCATAGCAAGCCTGGCTAAGTTAAAAAATTTTTGAACAATGTTTTGAATTAGGTTTTAGTATTCAGAAATGCTCATTGTCACAGTTTTGCATAGTTGTATAGTTCTGTCAATGCATTCCTGGTTGCTGTGGGTCTTTGTGTCCTCCAAATATAAAATATTTGTCTTCTTTCCAGGTTAACTATCATCTTTTTTGCCCTGTCCGGTCTCGATGTGCTGGATGCCCTTGATGTGATTGATAGGAACACCATGATTGAATGGATCTACTCACTACAGGTTCTTCCCACAGAAGATCGTAAGTCTAATGTCTTCACACAGTTTCACAGACAGTTTATGACGTTGATTTACAAAAAAGCAGTATTCTTTGCTAATAATAATCACATAAAAAAATCTTAGCTTGAGTTGGCAAATTAAAATATAACTGTCAGAACAAGTAACTACATCATGAGTAAGTTTCATGAATCATAATTACTTCAGACTCAGGGCTTTTAAACCGGGTGATGTGATAACAGCAGCTTGAAGATATTCTCTGAATACCTTATTGAGGCTGGAATTGGCATTTTCCTACACTTTCCCTGGGGTCATCTTTTGCTTATATATGCTATCTATCTATCTATCTATCTATCTATCTATCTATAGTAGAAGACAACTGGACTTTCTGCTTTCTTGAAGATGTTTCACTTCAGTTCAGAACTAAAAAGTAGATTTGTCTTCTGTTTAAGCTCTAAGGAAAATGGTTGTCATTTTCTCTCCATCAAAATAGCAGTTTTTTCAGTATTGTTGCAGCTCCTGAGTAAAATGGGTGGTGTTGTGTGTATGACCACATAAGGAAAAGCACAACTAACAAGCTTTGTGTGGAAACAGCCAAAGTTAAAACAAGGCTTCGACAAGTTAAGGTTTATTGCCATTGTGAGACTTTCTTTAAGTATATATTTCAGGATAGTTTCGTCCAGTTTGTTAACCTAAAAATTGTAAAACTTGAAAGCCTGTGAAGCATTTTTGTTACTTTTTGAATTTTACGTGCAGGTGTCCTCCTCACTTAACCTGTTCCAACTGTACTTGTGTTCATCAGGGAAATTTGGACTCTAAATATTTAATTGCTTGAGGTTTCTAACAAGCCACTCTGTGCCATCTGTTTACATGCCCATTGAGTTAATTATTCAAGGCGTCAACAGAAATCATAGAGCGATAGCTGTGGCTGTGCTTGATTGGTCTCAGTTTTGCTGCTGCCATATGTTTAGTGTCTGGCTGGTTTCTTGTCATTAGGAGTGAAAATACAGCCCTGTAGGCACCTGAGATTTCCTAATGCGTCATCAGTATGGAAATATGTTTCTTAGTATGAAACTGCTAAGACTTTTAGCAGTTATTGATGGATGTGTTGTTGCTTTTCACCCAAATACAGGTGTGTCGACTGAATAAATTTGTGTAGCATAATTTATACTTCATGTCTATCTGCATCTGCGAGCGATCTTGGAAGTAACACATTCTACAGCTTTTGGCGGTAACACGTAATGCAGTTAAATAACTTCCCCAATTAAATAACTCAATTAAAATGACTGAAATTTAAATGGACTCGTTCCTGATTGCTTTCGTCTCAAATGAAAATGGTCAGAAAACTGCAGCCTCTCCCTCAACTTCCTGTTTATGACCTAACTTCATCTGACTTTATGGTGGTGCAGTGAATGAGTGAATCAATCAGTCAGTATAAACCCACATAGTGGTCAACAGAGAGGCATGGGAGCTTGCTGTACTGCATATATGGACATTACTTATCTGCATTAAAGCATAGTTGTTCTAACCATTAGAGTCAGATCGTAAAATGACACAGTTCTACAAAGCTAATCACAAAAGTGCTCATGATCGCTGACAGAGAATTCACTCCATCCAAACAGCCAAGCCTTGATAAAGGCATTCTATTCTATCCGACAGACTGATTTGCTGGATGTGTTGTCGAAGACATCAGCTTGGAAAATCCACACTGAATCTCCATGTAATCTCCTATCTCCATGTTAGGAGATACAGGAGAATCAGTTTGGAATTGGGCGAATTGAATCGCGTTTCCCTCCCGGGAAAGTTTGGTACGACCAATCATAGCACGGGAGGCGGGAGTTAATGCTGCGTCATCTTCAGCGCCTGGATTACCCATAAAACACCTGCGCACCTCCCGTAACCAAACACAAACATTAACAAAGTTATTCCTAACACCGCTAATCGTTCAGAAGGAGTCTTTTGTTGCGTAGCCTTTTCAAAAATAAGTGTTGTACTTGAGAGTACCCCATGTATTCGCAGATTTTTGTGACAAAAACAGCAGTAATCATTCACCGCGACACTTTCTCACCTGCATGCCATTGTTGTTTGGACTACATGGACTTCAAGGTCGATTTGTTTGTGCGTCGCATCCGTGTTACGCTGATTGGTTCTTTCTCGTTCAAGCTGCATTCGTTAGCCCCTCCTTTTTGAAATCGTCTCCTATCATCACAATGCCAGACTGCCTTTATTTGTATTTATATTAATACATAAATACAGTCAGTCTGGATTTTCCAGGCAACGAAGGCATGCAACCTGTGTCAGCAGTTAAATCGGCTGCCCTCAGACACCTGATTTGCACAATATCGGTGACAGCTAAAGACTGATGATGGTGATAATGAGTACGATGGTCAGCTGCGCTAAATAGTAAAACTACATACACTCACTGGCCACTTTATTAGCTGCAGATTTGTCGGCTGCACATCCCGTTCCACCACATCCCAAAGGCGCTCTATTGGATTGAGATGTGGTGACTGTGGAGGCCATTGGAGTACAGTGAACTCATTGTCATGTTACAGAAACCAGTTTGAGATGATTTGAGCTTTGTGAGCTTTGCATTATCCTGTTGGAAGTAGCCACCAGAAGACGGGTACACTGATTATAAAGGGATGGAAATGGTCAGCAACAATACTCAGGTAGGTGGAAGTGGTACTAAGGGGTCCAAAGTGTCCCAGGAAAATATCCCCCACATCATTACACCAGCACCAGCCTGAACCGTTGATACAAGGCAGGCTGGATCCATGCTTTCATGTCGTTTACGTCAGATTCTGACCATCTGAATGTCGCAGCTGAAATCGAGACTCATCAGACCAGGCAACGTTTTTCCAGTCTTCTGTTGTCCAATTTAGGTGAGCCTGTGTGAATTGTAGCCTCAGTTTCCTGTTCTTAGACGACAGGACTGGCACCCAGTGTGGTCTTCTGCTGCTGTATCCCATCCTCTTCAAGGTTCGACGTGTTGTGTGTTCAGAGATGGTATTCTGTATTCCTTGCTTGTATCGAGTGCTTATTTGAGTTACTGTCACTTTTCTATCATCTCCAACCAGTCTGCCCATTCTCCTCTGACCTCTCACGTCAACAAGGCATTTCATCCAAACAACTGCTGTTCACTGGATATTTTCTCTTTTTCAGAGCGTTCTCTGTAAACCCTAGAGGTGGTTGTGTGGGAAAATCCCTGAAGATCAACAGTTTCTGAAACATTCAGCCCAGCCCATCTGGCACCAACAACCATGCCACATTCAAAGTTACTTAAATCCCCTTTCTTCCCCATTCTGATGCTCAGTTTGAACTTCAGCAAAAGTCACTTTCTCTAGCTAAATACTTTATATGCAGTAAAATATTTAGTTAATATTTAGCTTTGAAACTGTAATTTTCAAACCAAAAATTTGTCGGCAGACAGCTGCGTTCACAGCGAATTACAAATACAGCAATGTCATAATGGAGCAGGTATTTTTCTGCAAGTTTACCAGCACAAACTCAAGAATAAGTGAGAATGGCACTTCATATCGTGTAGTGCTGCATGATCAATAAATTACAAGCCAGGCAGTCTGCTACAAATAGTATTATAATGTGTTCCATATAAAAATATTGATCACAGTGGCTTGATTACCATTATACTGAAACTCTTTGCAGAGTGATGACATTTTATCCATCGATTTCTGCTCTATGTGGTGTTACTGTGTCCAGGAGGTGGCAGCAGTGCACTTTTCTGACTTGAGTATCTTTGCAGCACCTTATGAAGGTCAATGCCAACTCAAGGAGAACTCCTTTGTGAGACAGTAAAACACAGTCTGGTTTTCTCTGTCCCGTTTCTTTATGGTATTTACTAGTGCTATAATTCTTGCATCTCAACCTGCCCTTCTCCTTTTATTGTCTTCCAGAGTCTAACCTAAGTCGTTGTGGGTTTCGAGGATCTTCACATATTGGAATTCCTTACAGCACTAAGGTACTGCTATTTCCCTCCCCCTGAGTGTTTTCAGATTTGACCAAACATTGGCTTTTGTATAGAAAATGTTTTCAATTTCAGGACATAGTTTTACAGCTGTGATCCTATTTTTTTTCTCCATTTGCATTAATCTCTCTTGAAAAATCTTAAACCTGTTTCAATCGTTACACTTCCTTATCCCTGCAGCTGAAGGATTCGCTGTTAACGCCACGACTGTCACAACTACAGTCTCTTGTTTTGTCTTTCCATTGCATTTGTGTGAATAATACCTCATTCTAATGTTTTGTTCAGGGCCCCGGTGTCCTCCACCCATACGACAGCGGTCACGTAGCCATGACCTACACTGGGCTGTGCTCACTGCTGATTCTGGGAGACGACCTGAGTCGGGTTAATAAACACGCCTGTCTGGCTGGACTCAGAGCGCTGCAGCTGGAGGACGGCAGGTCAGAACACACTAACAGACTTGCACTTACACTCCTATTTACACTGATGCTCTTACTCTGACTCAGATACACCTGAGGTCATGTGAACACAGTAGTCTTA
Source organism: Acanthochromis polyacanthus (assembly GCF_021347895.1). Lineage (NCBI taxonomy): Eukaryota > Metazoa > Chordata > Actinopteri > Pomacentridae > Acanthochromis > Acanthochromis polyacanthus. The sequence continues at coordinate 17,479,330 of NC_067119.1, read as the reverse complement.
ACGTAGGCTGACATTAACTTGGATTGGAGCCTACAGTGGTAGTAAGTCAACGTACAAAAGCACAGAGAGCTTCATCATGTATCATAAAACTGTCTTGAGACATAAAAATATCTGAGTTAACGCTTCAGCTGACGGTTATTTTCACTTCATTTGACAAATGCATATCGTGAATACAAACACTGAGCTAGTTTCCAGTTGTTTGTGTTTATGGCGGCCATGAATGATCAATTGGTTGTCTGCTGTTAAATTAATATGTGACGGTCAGCGAATCAGTCTGTTGGCAACATTACTCAAAAACGGACAAACGGATTTGGATGAAATTTTCGGGAAAAGTCAGAAATGACACAAGGACCACCTCATTAGATTTTGGCAGCTTATAGTCTGGATCCACGGACTTGCTAAAGATTTCCCATAGCGAGGTAGCAGCATGGCATCACTGTAACCATGACAACAAGTGAACGTTACATCAGCTGCCTGCTGACGATCACATGATTGTGATCCTACTACAAATCGACCATTGCGGACTTATCAGGACTTATCTGTTGGAAATTATACAAGGAACACTTGATTAAATTGTTGGGTGTTTCTGAGTCCCATCAATTCATGTCGCCTGCTGCATATTTAGGTCATATGATTCAGTATCCATACATCACGTACACATGCATAACACACACCAGTGGTCATTTTTTATTAAAGATTTCATCCGTAGGAAATGATACAAAGACTGAGCACCCTCGACAGAGTACTGCCCTCTCTGAGTACTTTTCTTGTTGATAAGTGATTAATCAGTTTGGGTCAAAATGATCTGATTCCAGATTGTTAAATTAGAATATTTTCAGATGTCTTTACCCCTCTTTGATAAGACAATTGGCCAAACACCAGTCAGCCATTTCTGGCCTTTTATAGACTGAAAAACGAATTGATTTATTGGAAAAATAGTCACTGGATTATAAAACGGTAAAAATAATTGTTAGCTGCAGCCCTGCTTTTGTAACTCTTGTCTTTTTGGCTGTCTGTGTTTTCTTGCTTTCAGTTTCTACGCAGTGCCAGAAGGAAGTGAAAATGACATACGGTTTATCTACTGCGCAGCCAGTATCTGTTACATGCTGGACGACTGGTCAGGCATGGACATTCAAAAGGCCATCGAGTACATCCGAGGAAGTTTGGTGAGTGGATCTTAAAAATGCAGAAGTAGGGGGTGTTACACTCTGGAGGAGAATATGATTTTTTTCTCATTACCCCCCTAATGAATGAGCACAATGAATCCAGGCCTACAGCACGGCCCCCTAAGCATACAGCCTCTGATTCTGCGCCATTCAAAACAGGGCTGCAACACTTGAATGAGGAGAATAGGCCACCCACCTTCAGGAGGTGGCACTCTGCCTAGAAATGCTTCATGTATTATAAATGGAGAGGACTGAGCAGTGCAGCATAGTCTTAAAGCTGTAGTAGAGGTTTTTCCATCCCATCAGAAGAAAAACATGTTCAGTTCAGATTATTGGCAGATTTTTAACTCAACCCTTATGCTAGCCTCTGTAAAGGGATTAGACACATCAAAGTGCTCATTGGCATTGTCTTCTTGTACACCTCTGGTCCCCAGAGCACAGAGATCATCCCATTCACTCCTAAACTTCAGCTTATATTGAGTTTGGCATTTAACACAAGAGGGTTTTATTACATAGTTTATTCATTGTTTGCATGGGTGTGAATGCAGCATGCCCTCTCTCTTTCACACAGTAGGAAACTGAGAAACGTCTCTAAATTAGTCAGCAGTTAACTGTAAATCTTGACTGAGAGTATATTTATCCACTGGTGGGTGGATTCCAACATGTTTTTGGCGAGGCAGGTTAGCTGTTGGTGAATGTAAGTATACAGAAAGCACCAGATGATGGATGGTTATGTGTCACAGGGCCTGGAAAAGTTTGCCAGCCACACTGGAAGTTTCACTTACAATTGGATGACTGCAGGTATCCATTTACCAACCTTATTGTTATGGTCTGATCAGAGCAGACAGACAGAATCACAGTTAGTTTTCTCATCTGCCAGCTGCTGTGGCCTTTGTATTTTTGGGAACTACTGCTGCACATAATAGATAGTTATTTTCTAGAAAATTGCTTCGAAATGTGTCACAATTTCAGAGTAAATAAGTTTCTTCTGAAATAAGCGTTCATCCAGCTTTATGAAACCTATTCCAGGTGCTCATTTTGTAATCTTGAAATGAGGTCACAGTGCCTGTTCATTCATTATTTTCAGTTATTTTTAGCTCCCGTGTTCCACAAAAGGTTGGTTTCAACTGAAATACAGGTAAAACCCACTTGGAAGCACTGCTGCTTCTGTACTCGATTCTTTAAAAAAAAAAAAAAAACGAAATTGATGCTTAAAGAAAATATAGACTACAGCGATATGTCATTCACCTGGCTTATTTTAAACTGGTTCTGTTAAAGCTGTGCTCTCTCTCAGTGTGTGTTGATGTATCCTCAGTGAGATTATGTAATTTTTAACTGCTGACGTTGATTGCAACACAAGCTTAAGCAAAAAAAGAGCAAAAAAGTTCACATGCTGCTTGGTGATGCGTCTGGTTGTCATAAAATGGGAAGAGTTGTTCCAAAGACACTTAAAGCTGCTGCTGGTGTCTGTTTATGGTGACATTCTTACTTTGAGGTTTAAATGATGGGGTTCAGTGTGAATAAATACATGCATGGAGTAAATGAAAGTGTTTCAGCCTCTTCTGGCGCTGATCTTTGTTCGTGAATGGAATTGCTTGCAGTTAAATGCTATATTTTTTTCCCCCCTGTGTTTCTGAACAGTCATATGACAATGGTTTTGGCCAGGGAGCTGGGCGAGAGTCCCACGGTGAGTATGAGCATCTTCTAATAATGCACACTTAGTCACGGATATTATGAATGTGAGTTTGAAGGGACCGCATGTTAAGTCACAGTTGTAAGACGGCAGATTTACACGCCTGGCAGCCCTAATGTAAGAATAATAATTACATTTTGAAGTTCAAATCAGATCAAAAGATTTATTGGCAGTGTAGCAGTGGAGGGCTAATGGGAGCAACTGCTTTAAAGGATTAGCCATTAAAATCCATCGCTATAGATACAGTACATTGTTCTCATTAATCCCTCCCCTCGCTCAAATTAAACCTTGTTATTCCCGTACAAAAGCCTCCATCCTGCTCGTGCGCACACATTTCGGAGCGCTGCTTGGTAACACATCCACAGCCACCTTTTTGGCACAGAGAGGGAAGCTTTTCCTGTTCATTTTTCAACACACTGAGAATGCATAAATTAAATCTATAAAATTGAAATTGCTTGAAGGAGCGGATTGGAGTGCGTCTTAGTAATTTCCCTCCTTGCGATAAATTCGACTGCTGTGATTACAGGCTTCATGGAGACTCGGCTTTCTTCTGCAAAGCAGCCAGTTTTCTTTCCGAGGGCTGATTACACATCAGTAGAGATATATAGTGGATGCCCATTACCCATCCTCCCTTCAAGTGTGTGTTTGTTCAGCAGCAAGACCTCCCACACTGCGTTAAATGTAAACAGACTCCTGCAGCATTTGGTTGATAACCTGTGCTTTAGTAGTACCTGAAACATCGTATTATAGATACTAAGTGCTACTTTAAAAAAATATTACTTTCTCTCTCTTTATATACTCTGTGTCATTGTCTTCTTTCAACGTCTTTCGGCTGTGCAGGATTGTTTTCTGAAGACAATGCATCTATTGTCATTCCATACACGTGAAAATTTCTTATTGTTACTTTCCAGTGATTGTGCACTGGGACCCATGAAGAAAAGATGCCTACATTCAGGTGTGATTAATTGTCGAATCACCCAAAACAAGAAATATAAAATAATAAAAAAAGCAGCATTCAAACCTACAGTCAGGGTAAATGCTTTTGGATTCCCTCCAGTTGCATTCAATTCAGATTTATATTTATCTGCTCTTATCCCCTCTTCCTGTGCCTCCAGCAGATAGTGAGCTTGACATGGTTGATTAGAGGCAAGTGTAGCACGCTGACAGATTCACACCCCTGACCCCAACCTCTTTGTTTTCCTCCCTCACACATGAACACACACGTACACAATCTCAGATAAGCAGGCAGTGATGGTGGCAACATTTGAGGTTAGTTTAAGGCACGATGATAATGCAGGCAGGGTTGTAGAGGCTGATGGATATTTGCTGCTTGTCGCTGCTCTGATAACAACCTGTCATCAATCAACAGGCACTCTTTGTATGTCTCTATCTGTAAAGGCACTCTGCATTTAGTCTCTGAGCTTAACCTTAAAAATCTGCTGAAACAAGATACAATCTTAGCACTAACTTGCCTAAAGCTTCTTTATTCCACTCACAAATCAAAACACAAGGTGGCTCCATGTTGTTATAACTTCCAAGGAAAGTAGAAAGTAGCAGCATGCTATCAATTATTTGGCAGTAAATGGGCCCTCATGCAGTCATGCCCTCTGTTTTTGCTGCAGTTCCTTGTTATCATCTTGTTGTCTGTCATCAATACATGTCAGCGTGAACCACTGGAGCCGCTTTTTCAGTTTTAGCACATCGTCAGAAAACAGTTGTCGAACTTCGCTGGATTTATCGGTATTATTAACTGTCGATTTGTGGCATGCCGCTGCCTGTCCGTGTGTCCAGGCGGCTGGACGTACTGCGCCATAGCGTCTCTGTGTCTTATGGGTCGACTGGAGGAGGCGCTGAGTCGACGGGAGCTGGACAGGATCCGACGCTGGTGCATCATGAGGCAGCAGAGCGGTTTCCACGGGCGACCCAACAAACCTGTAGACACATGCTACTCCTTTTGGGTGGGAGCTACGCTAGAGGTACAGATCAGTCTAAAACCCACCTGCAAACATTAACAGATTTAGTTATTTTAATATTTTGCAGTTTTTCATGCATTTTCACAGTTAGGAAGGTAAAGCTTTGAAGTGTAATGTGGTGCACTAATAACATTCAGCATCTTTTAATCACTCATTTTGACTCGTAGTGGGTTAATCCCCCACATCCACACAACCCTAACAGAAATCTGTGAGCAAACCTTTCAGCATGTGGGTCATAACTATGCTAGAGGTACATACGTGATCACACGTGATCCAGAAAACTGTGAGTAAGCCAGGGATACAGCCATGCTTACACACGCATAAGCAAACACAATGCAGAAAAACTGTGAATTTCTGGGTCAAAACTGTGCCAGAGGGACAAATGTGCACACTCAAACAAAATATTTGTATATGGCAAGAGTGCAGTATGGCAGCCATTGAGGTTTGATATTTTCTCCACTGGTGTGTGTGTAGATGGAAAATATAAAGTGTGTAGTTAACCCACTGTGGTCACATGAAATACATTGATGTGTATTGGCACGCTCTGAACAAAGCATGCATCCTTGGAACAGAATTAGTATCATAATTGATTTTACAATTGCTTGCAAATGTGATGATGAAGCTTCTCCTGTGTTTCTCTCTCGCACACCTCCCCCACTCTCTCTCTCTCATGCCCCAGCTGTTAGATGTATTCCAGTATACGAACTTTGACAGGAACAGGAGCTTCATCCTGTCAACGCAGGATCGGTTGGTGGGGGGCTTCGCCAAGTGGCCAGACAGCCATCCAGGTAACTGGTTTGACTCGCAGAAGTGGCTATTGCAGGAAAATCTTGTGATAGATGCACACCAGTCATAGATGGAATATAAACACAAAGTCAGAAAGACAGTTATGGATTAACACCGTAGTTGTTTATATGGGTTTTGTGTCGTTATTGCTGTTTTTTGTGTCTGTGGAGAGGGACTCTTAGTACAAGGAACAAAAACACTGGAATGGAGCTGAATAGCAAGCTTAATATTTAATGACCATGTAGAGGTTGCTGTTTATTTTTTCTGTAGCTTCAAAGATCCACCATTTATTTGTCATTAGAACAAATAGATGGTGGATCTAAGCAGTTTCGGTTCCTTTAGTTCTCCTTCTATTTGGGCTGAACAGTTTCTATCTGCCCTCTACATGCTCACAGAGGTCAGGGTGGAGTTGTGGTTGGCAGTTCTACCCGAGTTCAATGGAAAAACTTGTGTAACCCTAAACTTCAATGGTCTACCTGCTTGTGTGTGTTTGTATGTTCCTGCTCGCCTTGTAATGTGTAATTGATGAGGCGATTGTTACAGGCAGCCCGAGGACACGGGAGCTTGAGCTCCTCACGTTACGAGAACAAGGCAGGGAAGATAGGGTGGAGGAAACAATGAGCTAAAACAGACAATGTGACAACAGTGAGTTGTCAATATAACTGAACAAAGGGGAGTTTTAGGAAATAAAAGGAAGTCTACAGCAGTGTGGGTACAGATAGCATTGGACCTGGAGATGTGACGGAACTGGTCTGGGAAGATGGGAAGGTAACAATGACATGGATCAAAGGAACATCCTGTGTGTTTAAGTACATCAAATGTTCAAATGTTTGACACAGCCTGGCTTTGTCACAGTTAGTTTTAAAATGAGGTCAGGTCATTCTTGCCAGGAATATTTGGGATTACATAATGCAGGAGTGGCGAAAATGTCAGTTAATTGGATCTCATTAAGAACAAATTATTAAAAACCCTCAGAGTCTACAACTCTTTCCCTGTCTGACTTAATACTTGTGGAATGGATAATTAAACACCCGAATGATGGACCATAGATCAGAATATCATAAGAACTGACTGTTGCCATCAGTCTTGTCAAGAATGATGCTAATTTGAAAGATTTCTATGTAGAAAACCAACCTTGTGTTGCTCACCCCCATAATAATGCTGTAGTATCTTAATCCAAATCATAAGACAGTTGAATAATACTCTGATCCACTACAAGGTGATAACTTTGTATTTACCTACCTTCAATAGAATCCTCAGCTGCACAAGGAATCAAATATTTATCACGAGCCACGATTTCTGCCTTTTGTGCTGTTAACTCGGCACACAGAAGACTGAGCACATAAGAAAACAAACCCTCTAGATAAAATCAATGGCATTCAACTTGGATAAATCTGACATCAGAGCATCTTATTTCATTCTTTTCTAAATAATATATGGTCACGCACAGCTGGAAGCTTCTCTGCACAGCTGCCCAGCTAGCATCTGTCATAGACTGTATGTGTGGCGCTACTTAAACCTGGTAAACTGTAGTGTCAGTCAAGAAGAGGTTATTCAGTATGTGAAGGGTTTGGTTTATTAAGAAGCACTTAATTTAGCCAAAGCAGAAACGTAATTTGAGTCTCATATGCATGCACATGTCTGTAATTAGCACTCGTGTAGGATTGCATGGAAGTGAAAGCATAGAGAAAAAAAAACCTATGAATAATTGTGATCTCAGTATTGATCCAAATAAACTGATTACCATATTCCTGCAGGCATAGTGAAACCATAGTGTTATTCATTTGAGCTACGTCTCAAATTCATGATGAAAATGTCCATATTAATTGAATCCCACTCAAACCTTGGACTAATGCAGACCTCCTCTCTGTACATCCTTGAGTTCAAATCCTTACATCTCCTGGATTGATTCAGCTAATGGTGCTTTGATTGATTCTGATGTCTGTGTCCAATCATCTGTCACTTCATTATAATTCAATTACTGCTCCATTTACTGGCCTGTGCAGCTTTTACTCTCGTCCCAGGGGAGTAAAACGGCCACGGGACGAACCTCTGTGCATTATTTATATCTGCTTCAATGTGCAGTACAACAAAAGCAATAGCATGCATAGTGGAGGTTTTTATTTGAAATTAAATTATTGTTTTATTGACGCATTAATGGAGAGTGAGGTGACAACCACCATTTTCGTCTTATCTCTGATTATTGCAAAGGCTACAGAGCTGACACATACAGATGCTCCTGATCTGCTCCCTCCCTTCTCCTTCCTTTCTTGTCTTCATTCATCTCTCATTGTTGCCTCTCTAATAGACCCCCTCCACGCCTACTTGGGGCTGTGTGGTCTGTCTCTAATCGGAGAGCCCAATCTGAGGAAGGTCCACCCAGCTCTTAACATCACCCAGAGAGCCTTTCAGCACCTCCAGCAGCTGCAGCAGACATGGAGGGACAGCACTGGCAGCTGTAGCCGACAGCACTGACAGCAGGATGATCCACAGCGCTGCCTCTGAACAGGTTCAGTAATCAGGAACATCTAGCGGTTATCAGTCAAAGGCAGCTGGACCTTTGCTGTGTGTCTCGAAGACGTTTGGCCACTTATCTGAGAGGCCTTCTCCTTTCAGGAATCAAGGAGGTGTTTTTTTTTAAGACTATAGTTACGAATCGGTAACTTTGGAGAGCTCCTTTAAGTCCATCTAAAGCAACTTTTCTGTTCAAGCAATATAACGCCACACTCTTTTGCTGCCTTTTTTTAGTGCACAGTAGTAAATAGCAGTGTGCAATGTGGTTTGTGGGAATAAAACGATGTGCCAGAAAGTCAAATTAGAGTCACTGGAAACCTGAAAAAAATTCCAGTTGCCTCCATTTTGCAAACTTTTATAGATAATGGCCTTTTGAGGTTTCCTGCTCATTAGCCTTATCGGTATAGTCAACCATACCTTCCTAGCCAAGGATCAACGCAACTGACTCGCTTCACTCGGACATAAGAAAGTGAATTTTAGTCACGGTTTCAGAGAGGGGATGCTGAGGGAACATCTAAATTGTCTTTGGAAATGGTTCTGCAGTAAACTCACTTTATGGTTTTTCTGTTGCCTAATGATGTCCCCATATTTTAAGCGAGCATAATGTGGTCATTTTGGGCTTCAGTGAGGAAATTAAATGATCTTGTTTTTGGTTAAAGACAGGTAAAACAATACAAGGCCCTCTCCTCCAGACAACAGTGTTTTTTATTTGCTGCTCTCCTAACATTTCCATCCTCACATTGCTTGTGAACCTCTTTGAAGCCTCAAGCTCTCCTTTCCCAAAAGGGTTGCCAACCTGGCACGTTTTTTCTCCAGAGCTTCTCACTTCAGCATCCTCCAGTTTCACCACTGCAGGCTTAGCTCAGTGATCAAGATTTAAATGATAATAAAACTGCTGGGGTGAAATTTATGAAAAAGACAGTTAAGTGCCGACAACCTAAAGGGGCAAATTTATGACCGTTAGGGGGGAATAAAAACTCCTAAAAGAAGATTTAAAAATAAACGTAGCTACAGGCTATGTCAGAAAAAATAACATTTTGTTAGCATTTTTCTTAAGGCTAAAAGAACGATGGATTGGGCCTCTTATGGGAATTTTGTATGAAGGGGGAAATCTTTGAACAGCAGATCCCATCCCAACACCTCATGACTCCTGCACCTCTGAACTGATCTCAACTGGTTCAGGAGCTTCTGTACTCCCTGTGAGGCACTAACCAGCCCTAAATCAATAGGAGAAAGATGCACAATGGTATCCTAACTTGAGGAAATGTATTCCTTTGAACTGCACTGGGAATTCACGTGTTATTTTCAGTACACAGAGGATGCAGGGCAAAAAACAAAGAACAATGACCATGAGCAGATTGTACCACCAGGAGTCAGGAAACAGAAACATCTGTTATCCAGAGTGCTGGTCACATCACTCCTAAAATATTAAGACCTGACTGTGGTTTTGTAAGCCTAACATCTACCCCCACATTCCCCATCACTGAGGCAAAATAGATGGTCTGCACATACGCTCACATGCAGTAAAAGCCACGTGCAGCTCATTCAAGTGACCTTCTTGCCCTTGACCTGAGATACAAATTGGTAAAAGGAGTTTTAAGTTTCAGAGATCCCACTGTGTTGACACTGAACTGCACCTCTTGCCCTCACACGAGTTCTGATTCCCAGCAGGCAACATGTCCACCGTCCCACATTTCTGCAGCCCCCTGCTGAAGCCACGCCCTTTCATTATTATGACCAGTGTCTCAGCAAACCCCTGCTCCCTGAGATGATGAGTGAGGAGGAGGCGATTTCACAAAAATAGTCACTACCCTGCAACACGTTACCTGCAGGACTTTACTGTGTGTAGCCCCACTTCTACTGCATGTGAAAACTGTATCACCCCTGTGGTTTTCATTCCACCATCTAAAACAAAGCTCTGCCTGGTCTTCTTTCCATTCCCGCCAAGTTGCCCTCCTTTTCAGACTTAGGGAACCAGACCAGGCAGACGTAGGAAAGGAGAGAAGAGGGGAGGAGAGGTGAATAAATAAATAATTTGAACCATCTATTATTAAAAGTGAACTGTCAGAGGTTGAAATCTCCTCTCTGAACCCAGACCAAATCCCCAGTGTCATATAGCCTTGTTTCGGTGCAAAAATAATTGCTTTTAAGCCAATGTAATGTTGAACCTCTGTTACTTTGTATTTCTGCTTTACCTGATTCAATAGGCTTTGCTACAGTTCCTCTTGTCGATCTTTTCTGAAATGTTTTGTTATAGAATCATTTTACCGACGCTGTCCTCATTTTAGTCAGGTTTTTGTATCACCATCTTTTTCAAAAGTTGCAGCTGCTAGATTGAGCCTCAGACACAGATGATCTGATGATTTAAATTCAAACTAAATGTGCTTTTTATCGATTAATCATATAATGTCCTTGTATCATTAGAATATCTTAGATATGTGTGGTCCTGAATCTGAAGTAAATTCAAGTGATCTTGAGTCAAACATGCACTGAAAGAAAACAGCTGCTGCACCGCTGCAGAGCCGGATCAATTGAAATTGAATGCTCTCGAGCCCCATGCATCTTCTGACGCGACATTTACTTCTAATTCAAGTTCCTCAGACTGCATCTCTGTCCTCAGTATGCGTAGGCCAAGTCACATGGCAAGATAACTTGGTCAAACTTGTCTCTGAAATGTGCCTCGTGGCATTGTTCTGGGTCAGTGCTCTCTGAATGCTCCTGTTCTTCTGATGTCCCTACAGCACGCTTAAATTGGGTTTAGCTAGGCTGTTTCTATCAACAACGGTACTGAACATTAGTGTTTCCTACAGATGAAGGAGGAAGCATGTGTTCTCAATGCATGTAAATATTCAGAAAGAGGAACACCTGCTCTGTAAACTCTGTTTCCTCCTCCCACCTCTGTTAAATTTGCCTAAACAATCACATGTAAGCCAACTAGTACAGGTCATTTTTACTAGAATCTGGCTTAGTCCATTCATGGCTGATTGTCTGTTTTCCAGAAGGAGGGAAGAATTCATTGAGACAGAACCCATAAATGCTTACTCGACTTTAAAAAGATCAATGGCTGGATGCATGGGTTTGCCACTTACTGCAGATGAAGGCTGCATCTCAGCAGTTGCTACATTGCGTCTCTTTTTTTTGTTGCCATGTCGCACTGCAGTCGACGCTCTGTCCCACAGCACGTAAAGACCACGGCTTTGCGCTTTCACTATGACTGCAGTCAAAGCTGTTTGGATTGTCCAGAGACGTGGAAGTATTTTGAGATGCAGCCAAAATGCCACACAGGGCGAATCATGAAACCTTGCTCTATTGTCAATTAATATAAATAATGTAATGATAGATAATGTAACAATAAATGTAATGGAATTTATTTTTTCTATGCTTTGTAGAAATATTGAGTGTAGATACGTATGTAAATGTCTATAAATATGTGACTTCTATTGTGCAAGTGCTCAAGAAGAAAAAATGTTTACAGCTGCATCAGTGAGACGGATTGAGGAACTGTATATGCAAATGTTGGCTTGTGATGTACTGTAGTACTTCAGCTTTGAATTTGGGGACTGTGATGATTCTAGCTTTGCAGTGCAAACTGTATTTATGGTAAATAAATCATGTACTAACTTTTACAGTTGTTTTGGCGAGTTTGTGTTTGTTTGCTATTTCAGTCATAAAGATCTCTTGTTTTGGAATAAGGACTAACAGTTAAAGCATGTGGCAGCATTGAAATATACACACGTGGACAAAATTGTTGGTACCCCTCAGTTAAAGAAGGAAAAACCCACAATTCTCACTGAAATCACTTGAAACTCACAAAAGTAACAATAAATAAAAATTTATTGAAAATTAAATAATCAAAATCAGCCATCACTTTTGAATTGTTGATTAACATAATTATTTAAAAAAAACAAACTAATGAAATAGGGCTGGACAAAAATGATGGTACCCATAACTTAATATTTTGTTGCACAACCTTTTGAGGCAATCACTGCAATTAAACGATTTCTGTATTTGTCAATGAGCGTTCTGCAGCTGTCAACAGGTATTTTGGCCCACTCCTCATGAGCAAACAGCTCCAGTTGTCTCAGGTTTGATGGGTGTCTTCGCCAAATGGCATGTTTCAGCTCCTTCCACATATGTTCAATGGGATTCAGATCTGGGCTCATAGAAGGCCACATTAGAATAGTCCAACGCTTTTCTCTCAGCCATTCTTGGGTGTTTTTGGCTGTGTGTTTTGGATCGTTGTCCTGTTGGAAGACCCATGACCTGCAACTGAGACCAAGCTTTCTGACACTAGGCAGCACATTTCTCTCCAGAATGCCTTGATAGTCTTCAGATTTCATCGTACCTTGCACACTTTCAAGACACCCTGTGCCAGATGCAGCAAAGCAGCCCCAAAACATTACTGAGCCTCCTCCATGTTTCACCGTAGGGACAGTGTTCTTTTCTTCATATGCTTGGTTTTTGAGTCTATGAACATAGAGTTGATGTGCCTTACCAAAAAGCTCCAGTTTGGTCTCATCTGTCCAAAGGACATTCTCCCAGAAGCTTTGTGGCTTGTCAACATGCATTTTTGCAAATTCCAGTCTGGCTTTTTTATGAGTTTTTTTCAGCAGTGGTGTCCTCCTTGGTCGTCTCCCATGAAGTCCACTTTGGCTCAAACAACGACGAATGGTGCGATCTGACACTGATGTACCTTGGCCTTGGAGTTCACCTTTAATTTCTTTGGAGGTTGCTCTGGGCTCTTTGGATACAATTCCAACGATCCGTCTCTTCAATTTGTCATCAATTTTCCTACGTTGAACATGTAACTACGTCTATAAGAATTTTTTTTTCTCTTTTAAGACAAAGGAAATCTTCGTTCCTTTGGGTATTACAGGATTCTTGCTGCCCACAACAGCTGCTTCTTTATGAAAGCTCTAATTTCCTTTCACAGTAAGCTGTATGTAGCTCGATGACTCAACTGTTGTTGATCTATTTTTAAATACAAAGATGACGACTGGTCTACATTTTCTCTAATTTTCTTCAGTTGCCTTTCATGTTTTCTGGATGGGTTGTACTTTGAGCAGCAGTGGCTGATGATGATTTTTTTTCCCTCTTCTGTGCTAGGTCAGTGACTAACACGTAACTAAAAGTTGTGGGGGAAGGGGAGTTTCGCTCGATATCACTGGATCACTCATGACAAACACACAGACAGAATCCCACCTGGGAGCTGCATGGCACAGTCACAGACATCACTGTTGGCACTGATAGAGTAATGCGATCCAGAAATTTGGCCTCGTGGTGCTTGGATATCCAATCTGTAGTCTTCATAAAAGTTTTAGCAGCAGTGGATCACACATTTTTGAGATTTTATATTGTTTAAAAGGTAACATGAGACTGGAAATGTACTTTTTCCCTGGTGATTTCTGCCCAACCCTGACTCAAATTATCTTGAGATGCTCCCTTGACAGCGAGCTGAAGCTGTAGCTTGGGTGTGGTTAGTCAGTCTATAGCTTACACCTTTCTTCCATTTATACATAAGACTGTACAACTAGGAGGTGACATGAAATCAAGGTCAATCCTGTGATGTGATTCAGCTCAGTTCTTTGCGGTAAAAAACTGAGGCTATATTCAGTGTCATTTATACTTATTTGTCAAGCACATGCACTGTAGACCCAGGGGACAGAGGACTTGATGTTTTCATTCTCTGTTGTTTTGAGGTTTCTTGAATGGAGCTGTTTCTACCACAAAAGTACCTTGACATCATGTGATATGAATGACTCATTTTCAACAGGCCCTTTGGTGAACTAATACGCACATATGCAGCAGTTATTAAACTTAAATCAATTCTGCTTAGTAAAACAAACTAATCAATACATTGTATTGATCAATCAGTCAGAGCATTGTGGCTTAAGTTGCTTCTAATGGGTCAGCCAAGTGTCATCTCCACAGATATTATAGATAAGCACTTGCTCTCAAAACCAGTGAATGGACTGCTGTAAATCTGCTGCAGACATTAATGGTTCCCACATGCTGAATCCTAACTAATGACTGTGAATCCTCTGGTTTTTACTGGTGCCAGCATGAGGATCACTTTTAGGTTTGCAGTGAATTTTGGGGATGAATAGCAATTAAATTTGGTGCAGACATTCATGTTCCCCGCAGGCTGATTTGTAGCTATGGTAAACCTCAAATTTATCCTCTGTCAAACTTTTGATTCGTCCTTTGATCATTAAATACTTGCATTCCCACTGGATCATCTGTAATTTGTGTGAATTAAAGTACTACAATGTTAGCACACTGATTAAAAATGGTGACATGTTGACTCTTAATTGCAATTTTTCAGTCTAAATGCTGATCTTGAATATATATTCTGTTTTATTATAAATTAGAAGGCTGCTGGTAAATGTTATCTCAATTATCAGTATGATAAATCTCATTTTAAGCCTCATTCTCACTCAAAATTGAAGTCATGCTGCTCCACTAATGTCAGTTGACAGTGATCATCTCCGTGTTTGGGAGCTTTTTTGGAGACACAGTTATTAGTTTTGTCATGCTCCGTTTGCTCCATCAGGGCAGACTGCCCGTTTGTCCCCCTCTTCATGCTCAATGGGGTGGAATATGCCTGCATGAAGCCATGAGGCCATCTGCTGACGCGGAACAAGTGGCATTGCCAGAAAAACATTAAAAAACACGAAGTTAATTCGGCCACGCAGAGTCCACTCACATCCTGGCTCTGTTTCTCTGCATTAGAAAACAAAGGGAGTAACTCCTTCCAACACCAGAAACAAGCAACTCTGTTCGGACTAGTCTCATATTTGGGTCCACAAATCGGCCCACATGAGCGCGCAGCCAGCCGTGCGTAAATGCCCAACTTGACTTAATGCGGCACCAGCAGATTTAAGACCACCCCTCCCCTTGTCAGCCCCTTAATCTTCAGACTGACATTATGATTATTTGCAGTGATTGATAGATTAAACGGGGGACATCCAGTGCGCTTTGATAGATGGCAGATTGGACTGATACAAAGAGCTCTGTGAGGAGAGACGTCGCCGCTGAGGGATGATGCGTAGCGGGAAGGAGGGAGACGGTACAGTGGGGCTACAGAAGGGAACGAGGGCGGGGTTTTCCCTCCAAAGATGAGGCTAACTAAAATAAAAAATTGCAGCCGGCGCACGTAACGTGGATTCTTCGGACAAACATACACGGAGAGAGAGAGAGAGAGAGAGAGAGAGGGAGGGAGTAAGAGGGAGGATGGTGATGTGGTCTAAGGAGCGGCTCTTCGCTCTTGATGCTATCTCATCTCCCCTGTGAAGCTGTCGATCCCTGTTTCTTTAAGCGGCTGAGTCGGGTTTTTTTTTTCTACATTTTGAAAATTATTCACCCCTGGTGCGCCTTCACCGGTGTGTATATACTGTGCATCCATCATCATCATCATCATCTTCACCGTAATCTGCAGCCATGTCTGACTCCGAGGACATGACGGAGTTCGCCAGCATCGTGGAGCGCATCGAGCGGGGCGAGGTGAGTCTCATCCGGATGATTTACGGTCCTTGTGACAGCAGCGGTCTGTCAGTCAACGTGCTCCGGCAGCAGCAGCAGGCCTGCAGGGCTGTCAGAGGATGGAGAGCCATCCTATTCTGTTCCATTCTTTGTTAATGCCACACTATGTTGCATTATATTGGCCTGCTCTTCTGTGCTGTTATTGGAACAAGATCTGAGTTATTAATAGGCCATCTGCTCTATTAATCAACCACCTACAGTTAGATCCACACATATTCCACTCCAATCTGCATGCCACTGCTATTTTACTCTTTTCTTGTGAAGTAAGTTCAAAAGTATTGCTTTGATCTTGCATTTCAACCTCTTGCTGGCTTTTATTTCCAGAGTATATTCAGCTATCAATCCCAAAGTGCACTATTCTGATTTAAAATCCAAGACAGCCTACCTACTCAATTCTATTTCCCCATTCTGTGATTATAAGGAATACAACGTCTCTCCTATTTTTAGAAAAACAAGTGAGCATAATGACTTTAATTAGTGGCTTTGCTGGGTGTAGTTGGATAGTGCTGCAGGCAGATCACAGACTTCTGTCAATATGTGGGACACTTGGCAGCAGCTGTGTGGTGAGACAGGCCACTGGGTTACTGAGGTGTATAGGAGTCCACACAGGGAAGACGGGGGTCGCTGCTCATTCCACCAATTTTATGACTGACAGAATGTGTTGAAATCCATCCGTCCTGCTCACACCGTCTCTGAGATTTGTTCACGCATGCATGGAGCTGTGTGTGATAAAAAATAGAGCAGACTGTACATGCCATTTGATTTACAGACCTGCTACAATTGCTGAATTCAGTCATATTTTACAATGAAATCACAGCTGTCTTGCACAGTGATCACTAAGGTCTGTGGTGTTAGAATCAAGAAAATGAAGATGCCAGCACATATGAGTGCAAAGTATAACAGATGAGTTATCAAGAGAGGTTCTTTGCTGAGTTTGTTTCTGTACGCTGCAGTGTAGAATACATCACAGCACCAAAAAGTGAAGGTAATGTGTGAAACAGTTAAGTAGATTGAGCAGATTTGGGGCAAGGTTACATGTTGTGGAAATGCTCCAGTTTTCAGGAATGAAAACAGATCACCATCCATCTTTAATAGAGTTGTGAGAGGTTGAACTCCGTCACACAGATGCAGGATACACCCTGGACTGGTTGCCATTCTGTCACATGGCTGTCACATAGAGACAGACAAGCATATGTGGTCACATTGACACCTACAAGCAATCTAGAGTTCAGTTAACTTGCATGTCTTGTGAACTGTGGGAGGAAACACAAGCACTGGGTTAAGATGCAAACTTTACACTGGACAGAAAGTCCAAGCCCAGAACCTTCTGCCTGTGAGGCGACAGCAAGACGATACTGTTCTCGGTATCACAGTACCACTGCAAGGCTCCACCGACACTGTCTGCATTGTTTGCTGCCAACAAATGCTGCTGGAAAAGTGAATGACTCAACAGAGTCCTAAAGATGCCAACGGCGCCTTTTGCGACTACTCACACGCTGGCCAGCAGATCCTCTTCACACATTTCATTCACCTCGTTCTGTTCTGCGGCACAAAACTGTAAAATTTAACAGTCTACTTCCTTAACAAATTACAGCCACCTCCCAAAACCCCCACAAGCTGTTACACGGACCATTTTCTTCTCTGACCAAAACAATGTTGGTTGACTGACAATGTGGCCCCAGTGTATCGTAAAATTAATTGCCGACCTTACCAATAACCACTGCAGCAAGCAATTACCACATTGTAAAGCCCCTGAAATAAAGAGAGGGATCCTGACATCAGAAGAGAGTGTGAAATGAACAGAAGTTGGAGCCAGCATGGACCTCTTTGTGTCTGAATACGGTAGCTCAGTGTCAGACTTCCTGGGTTGCCAGTTTTGTATAAATACTAACCAATGTTGTGTATGGAACTTGAGAGCTTTTGTGTAAACTTTCTAGATTTAAGTACTGATAGTTATAGATCCTTCAATCACCAGTTTGTTCTGAGCAGGCCCAAACAAATAATCAAGTCAGCCCAGCTTCTCTTTGCTTTATGAAACACCCCGTCTGCAGACACAAGACCTGATCTGTTACCAATTTACAACTTTTATTCCAACTTTACTGTAACTGTGGCTGTTTTTGTTTCCCTACACCCATCCCAGAGGTCCTTATGATGCAGTGTGGCGGTGTTTAGTCAACCACTTTGGGGCTATAAGGAAAGGTCTCCAGAGGATGACTCCTGCTGACTTTGGTGATCCACTGACTTGAAGTCTGGGCCATCCAACGGTTGAGAATTCATGGTTCAGAGTGAACTATTTTGACAACTACTGTATTGGGCAAATTGTGGTGACATTTGCTGCAGATCAATAGTCTTTAGAGGATAAATTCTGCTGGTTTTGTTACTCCAAAGCAGGTGATTGGATGATTTGTTTACCCTCTGATGTTTTCTTTAGTACCAAGATCCAGTCAAATTGTTCACTGTTTAGGCAAAATAGCTTAACATCTATCAGTTGGACTGTAATTATTATAGACTTTCCCCTGACATTTGTTATAGTTCCATTGGCCTGTTGACGTTTTTGGTTCAGTGTGAAATATTTTTTGAACCATCAGATGGATATTGCGTTTTCTGTGGACATTCATGTTACCAAGTGGAGGGAGTTTGCTGCCTTTGGTCGTCCCCCCTGACTTTTATTCCAGTTCCACAATCAGGTCAGGATTGTCTCTTATCCAGTAAAATGACTAAAGGTCTTCTAGTTTGTCTAGCACAAAATCTACTACAGACATTCATTTTGCCCTTAAGAAAATTCATTGACTTTATTGAATATTTCCTCATTTTTATTGAGTGCTTCGGTTTCTGACCAAATATCTGGAAAACGACTTTCCCATAAACTTTAGTTGTATTTTCTGTCAAGTGCCAATTAGAACAGATTGTAAACCTCATGTTCATTCACTGAAAATCAAATATCCAAGTTTCAGTGAATGCAGCTATAGTGTCCTAATGCAAGTGATTGCACAATTAGATGGCTGTAGCAGCTAAGCAGTAGTCAGTCGGCTGTGTAGCTCATCCATGAACATCACACAGAGCGGAAGAGATACGTTTTGAGTGCCGTTAGTTGGTGGAGGTGTAGATACAGACCTACAGATATTCTAACAAAAGCTGAGCTTTAGTTTGATGCTTCTCTGTGTTTGCAGGAGTCTTTCCTCTGAGTTTTTGTTTTCCTTACCTGCAGCATTGATCCATATGTGTCTCCAAAGCAAGAGAGTTGTCCACATTTACAAGCAACACAGCGCAGCAGTAACTTTATCAAATATGTACAATCGTAGATTATTCCCAACATGCACACAGGATCCGTCAGGATCAAACGATGAATTACATTTTGTATATTTCATCGCCTCAGACAGGTGAGCTGTCACATACAGTCACAGTTTATAAGCTACAATTGAATCAATCCTGAGTCCTCAGCTCCATCACAGCCAGATATTATTTTACTGTAAAAGTCTGATCCATTCAAGAAAGTCTAAATATTTTTTGTTGTGTAGATTTCAGTTTTATTTCAGCAGTCACACAATTGTGTGTATGCACGAATTATAGAATTGACCTTTCTAATCAGTAAATTAACCACCACAGTGTAGTGACAGGTAGCTGAGGAACAGTGAAAACCGTTTTTGTTCTAACATGAGCTGCTGTAGTTTGATAAATCATCATCACACATGGGCATGACTTTCAGTGGTGACATCATTAATAAACTATTAATGTCTTGCCTTTGGGTGAACTCTGTTCTCCCGGACTTTTTTGAATGATGATCACCCCCCTCAAAAAAAAAAAAAACCTAAACACTGTACCTGTATCAGTCTGTACACATTAGATACACATTCAGCAGGAAAAAACAGAGTATACAGTGCCTTCTAGTGAACAGTAGTTGAGATTTAATTTGAACTTTCTTCAACAGTGGCCACTCTCCTATAAAGGAGAAAAACAAGTAATAGTTGTTGCATGCACGGTCTTTTCAAAATGAGCTGCTGAAGCTCCTTCAGAGGAGTCATAGCTGTCTTGGTGGCCTCATTCTCACTAATCTCTTTTTGTACGGTTATTCAGTTTTCAAGGACGAGCTTCTCTGGGCAGATTTATACAAGCACTATATTCTTTGTATTTCTTAATGATGGATTTAACTGTACTCCAAGGAATATTCTTGAAGAGGAAAAAGGAGAAGCCTTTATTATACATTACAGCACTGTGAAATTCTCTTTCAGCATATCCCAGTTGGGGTCTGGGCAGAGGGTCAGCCATGATAAGGTGCCTCTGGAGCTATATTCAGTAACTTTGATATTTTCTTGTATCCTTCCCCTCACTTATGCTTGTCAGTACCTCTTTGGAGTTGCTTTAAGTGTTTTCTTTTCTTCATGGTGTAGTTACAGCCAGGAGCAGTGATTCAGCAGTGACTGGACTTTCCAGTTACAGGTGTCTTCATATGATGATCACTGGAGACTCTGTCACTGCAGTCAGATTATCTTCATGTTACTAATAGCATGACTTGTAGCACTAGTTGTCTCCACCTGTGTTGAATGTGGTGAGTCACTTTAACCCTTGTGTCGTCCTGCGGGTGAAAATTGACCCATTTTATTTTGAAAATATGGAAACAAAACATATATTTTCACAGTGAAACTCCTGATGTCCACATTTTCAACATTTTTGGGAAGTCTTTGAACATTTTTTGGTGAAAAAAAGAAATGTTAAAATGTTTAAGAACATTCACAAAAAAATCAACCAAAATCCAGCAAAATTCGCTGGATTTTGGTTGATTTTTTAGTGAATGTTCTTAAAGAAAGTATTAAAAGTCTTACTGAGATATATATGTAGTCACTTTAGAAATTTTTAGGGTTTTTTTTTAAAGATTTTTACTCAATTTTTAAAAATATTTACCCGTTTAACGTTTGAAAATGTGGGAAAAAAATATTTTCACAGTGAAACTTCTGATGTCCACATTTTCAACATTTTTGGGAAATCTTTGAGCATTTTTTGGTGGAAAAAAAGAAATGTTTAAATGTTTCTTAAGAACATTCACAAAAAAAAAAAAAAAATCCATCAAATTTTGCTGGATTTTGGTAGATTTTTTTAGTGAGTATTCTTAAAGAAAGTATTAGAAGTTTTGCTGATATATATGTAATCACTTTAGATATTTTTAGGATTTTTTTGGAAGATTTTTACTAAATTTTTGAAAATATTTGCAAGAATTTTTTTTTTGCCAAATTTTAAAATAAAACTTTTAAGGGTAATTTTTAAGAATTTTTTTTAGAATTTTCTTCCTGAAGATTTTGCAAATTCTTTTTATAAATTGGGGATTTTTTTTTGCTGAATTATTGGATTTTTTTCAGACAAAGGAACAACATTTTTTACTACCTGTAAATGAGGACAACAGGAGGGTTAAAGAGGAAGCATTAAGCAATTTATTTACAAATTTTCATCTCAAAGACCAAATTAAACTGATTTTTGAAAAGCAATTAAAAAGGATCAACATGCAATTTCTTAACTCTTTTGTGTTTTTCTGTGCCACCAGAGGATTTCCAGTGGCCCCATGTGGTCACCCTTAAAACAGTTTCTGGAGACGATCACTGCAGCCAAACAGAATAAAACTTTATCTGATCACTGTGATTGGAACAGTGATCAGGTGCATGCAAACAAAAAACCATGCACCTGATAAAATGCAGTGAGCTGATGAAGTTTCCGTGGAGCACGTGAAGGCAGCGCCGGTTCCTCCCCCACACTGCCCCCCGTGGCTGTCTCTCCTCCCCCTGGTTGCTCTGCAGCACGCTGCTGATTCACCGCCTCTCTCAGCAGCGTCACCCTATTTAAATTCACTCCGCCGTCGCTGTCGGCATCTTTCTGCTCGGGAAGTTTGGTGTTTCGTCCCAACTAAAACATACGAAACAAAAAACCCCGCCGGAGCTGGTGCATTTTTGTGGCTGTGTTTTGTCCCCTCGGCTTGTCTGCAGAGATGCGGCGCAGCAGTATCGCGGTAAGTGGAAGACAACAAAGTAGATTTATGGAGTTGATTCGCGACTCGTCATTGTTTCACAGCCTCATCTGATCAGCATAGGAAGAACAAGAAGTAGCAGGCGTTTGTTAAAGTTTTACAAGCGTCCATTCATTGCTGACTTTTTTTTGTTCTGTTTCATTTATCATTATAGATATCGTCTTTTAAACAGAGGCTTTTTTTGTGCCTAAATGAATGTTTGTTGAAGCACCAGCAGGAGTGCGGACTGACACCAGCTGAAATGAATGAACAATCAGGCTCTGCATATGGGAGGACAGTCCTCCATCTGGGCCCTGTGGAAGTGTTTTCTAATCGTCTCTTATGTGCTAAAACGTGAGCTGCTGGAATCGTGTATTTAACTGTTTCTCTATATTTAGCCGAGCTTAATCCTGGCTTATGTAATGTATCAGAAACATGGTAAAGACAGTGTGGCTGCAGTCACAGAGTCACTGTATTAAAGCTGAAAGTGTGATCAGGTGGGAGAAGGAAGAACAAATTCCCCTCCTTACTGATACAGAATACCGTTTTTCCAGCAGACAGTGACCCCATTTTAGTTGTAAAATATCCTAATAATAGGATATTATTCAGAGAATCAAAGAAAGCTGCATCCTCCCCTTACAAGCTTTTTTTTCTCCCCACACACTGGTCTTTGATGCTATTTCTGTCCGAGTTCTGTTGTTTCAAAGTCATCTGCAATTTCTCAGTAATCTCGTCTCCACCCTCAGGTTCCGATCAAGAACATCGAGAGGGAGCTGATCTGCCCCATCTGCAAGGAGCTCTTCACCCATCCGCTGATCCTGCCATGCCAGCACAGCGTCTGCCACAAATGTGTCCGGGAGCTGCTGATGATAAACCACGAGGACTCTTTCGACGCCGGCTCCGAGTGCTCCCTGCCGGGCAGCCCCAGGTCCAGGGTGCCCTCGCCGTCCATGGAGAGGCTGGACAGGCTCGTGAGATCAGGTGGGTCTCGGGGTAAGGAAACCAAAAGCATTTCTTCTCTCGGTAGAGGGGAGTAAATGGACGGGAGGGGTTTTGCTTGGAGCTCATATTTCTGCAGGGTTAAAAGCTTTTCAGTAGCATATCGGCAGCCTGGTTCTCAGGGCTGTTGTTAGAGAGCTAATAATCAGGCAGTAGGAAATGCAAGTATCAAATGCAACTGAGGTCATTTGTGGTGATTTCCAGGGAAGGCAATATGAATGATGTCGACTCTGTGTTGTATTTTCTTCCTCCTTTTTCGCTCAACTTCGGTTTTTAGCTCTGCAGTCATTCAACAGGTTGCAATGGATTTAGCCTGTGATCTACCGCTGCAAAATACTGTCCACTACAGGAAATGTGTGATACAAATATATTTTACTACCTAGCAAACAAAAAAGTGTTGTGCTGCTATGATGCAGACTTTATGAACCAATAGGCAAATTTTTAGCCCATGCAAATAGGTGGTTGAGAGTGAATAAGCTGATGGAAACTCAGAGTTGGGCAGAAAATAGGCCAAGTATTACTGTGTGATATTTGGGTGTCAGTGCGGTGCAGACACTGCCCCTCCTATTTGTCTCGTCCCACATTACGTTAAACAAACATAAAAATGATTTTGATAACTTTCTTGCTCAGCCATAACTTTGTCAGTCATCTCCTCTTCTAATCCTGTCTGCTTTCACAGGTTTCATTAAAGAGACGAAGCTGACAAGCGCTAGTTTTGTCTACAAGAGAAAAGACCCGTTGACAAGCTCTCTCAAGCCCTAATTGTCTCCATTGTCTGCCTTTTAGTGGCCCTGGGGCATCAAACATCCCCTTCAATCATTCGGGGGCTCGTGTGTATGTTTGTTTCAAAACGTCTTAGGAACAGACAGAAGTGTAGCTATCATTTTCACTCCACCTTTTAATCGGCCATACAGAGATGTTTGTGTTATGTACACATGACTGAACAAAGCGTATCTGTAAGCTCCTTTAAGGCATTTTTAAACTCTTAACACCAGGCTGAGCTGCAGAGAGGGAAAGCTGTGGTTAAGGCGGAGGGTGTGCAGGTAGCTAGATTTACTTATCACAGCATTTTCCTTTTTTTTTTTTTTTCTTTTTAAAGAAACTGTTCTCCGCTCAACACATTGCGGTGCTGCAGCAGGTCAACGTCTAAGCCTTGGAAGCAGCACGGTGGGACACAAGGCTGCCTTTCTGCAGCCTGAGAGCTCCGGGCTACAAGCCACTTCCATAAAGATGCTGTCTCATTTGCACTCTTGACCAGAGCTGTGACTGATGCTAAATCCTAATTCCAAGCAGGTTTTGAGTCTGCTTCTTTATGTTGAGATGGCTTGAAAAACTCTACATTAAAGCTAAACATCATATTTGCTGCTTTTACAGTGCATTATAATTGGCAGTGATGTCTGCTGGTGAGCATATTTTATCAACTTTAACTATGTTGGTTTCCAAACTTTACTTTAGCGTTGTATATTAACTGAATAAAATTTGTAGCATGACAGTCGGTTTATAGTTAAAGCAGTATGTAAATAATATGTGGTTACTGTGACATGACTCGGTGCCTGCCAGAGAGTATAAATATAATAAATCACAGATCTTGAAAGTTTTGGTAAAATGCATTTGATGCTGAAGATGAATGTGTATATTTCAGTAGCCTAAATTCTTACAACACACTTTAGGTAGATTTTAAATGTGTTGTGCTCATACTGTGACAGTGATAAGAAAATACAGAATGATGCTTGCACTGATGCAGACTAATGCTTCAAGTAAATGAAGGTGCTGCTCACAGGTAAAAGTTCTTTTTTTTTTTTTAAACTTTATAGTACAAAGACAAGTATCTACTCCATATGCTTAATATTTTGCATGGATTGGAGACATAAGCAGTTGCATATATGACATAAAACTGAGCTATATTTGGTGTTACCTGGTCTTAGTTTAACTAAGATGTGTCAGAACAACACCGACGCTAAGCCAGAACCCCAGAGCAGAAAACGCCATACCCAGAGGTTAGTGAGGTGAACAACTTTTTCTATTCAGCCGTGGTTTAAAACCAGAGACTCGCGAACACAGCCTCCTTCTTTCAGAGTCTCCCTCTTCAGCCTGAATGAGTTCATTCTTCACTGGCAGCATTCCCTCTGTTGCCACAGGAAATAATCAAATCCTGCTTTTGGGTAAACAAATCTCACGTCTTGCCGACAGCCGGTGTCTGCACGGGGGTAATAGTTGGTGCGATTTCTGTATTTTCATTAGGTCTGCATGTAAATTGATGCACAATCACCGAAAATATATTTAATGTACAGTTAATTTAGTGGCAGCTTGTCATTAAGAAACTAAGCTAATTTAGATGACATGACTCATTTATTGTTCTGGTACAAGTGGAATTCCCTCGAGGATTATTCAGTGAGGTTGTTCCTGCTTTAAGTACTTTTAATCAGCATGTTACGAAACACAAATTCTCAGTGCGACGAGAATATTTAAGAAACCTTGAAGTACGTTATGAACATTAACTCCAGAACTAATTCCCCGACTGCCTTCGCCACGGGGAGATCACATCATCGGTCGCCATGGTGACACAACCTGCCGGTGAGGAATGAATGAGGGATTAGATGAAGGGAGAAAAAGAAAAGACTTAAGGCTATATTTATCAGTGTGCAGCTTGGACAAGCCTTGCTGTGGGGACAGAGGAAGGCGGCTACTAAAACGTCATCAGCATTGTTTCTCAGCTTCATTTTATTTTGTGTCACTGGAGCACATACAGTCTGATGTATAAATGTCCAACAGCTAACTCTTGATAAATGCACTTTACAGTTGATATAACTGCTGTTAAAGGAACACTTTTACATGTTGGGAAATGTGCTTGTTTTGTTTTCTTGTCAGATTGATGTCGTTGATGTTTAGGTACATCTTTGTACACTAAACATGAAGCTAAGAAAAGTTAGCTTAGCATGAAGGTCAAAAGTCTTTATCCCTCGTTACTGTTCCTATGCTAGTCAAGCTCTTGTTTATTACAGTGCCAATGCTACCATTTATCGCCTGTAATGTGCACCAATTTCTGAAACACTTGCTTCTGAAATCCAGAGAGTGGTAGGCAAAATAATTTTTCTCATTTAAATCTATCAATCTTGAATTTTGGCAGCCATCATCACCTTCACTGGTAGATTTTATAAGCTGCGGATACTTGGCTAATGAAGCTCATGTTAATGCTGGCTCTGCAAGTTGGTGAAAAGACGGTGTAAAAGCATCTTAAATGTATACTTGATGGATAACATTACTTAGGAGAAATCATGAGGCTGCAGCTAAAGCTTCAAGTTCAGCGAGACAAGCTTAGTAATTGATCCGGTGTGTTTAATCTGTGCAAAGGCTGGAAGTAGTGTAGTAGTGCTAGAAGGATGATGTTTGTATCTTTGGACAGAGCCGAGGAAGCTATTTTCCAGTTGTTTGCAATCTTAATGTTAAGTGTAACAAACGTGAAACTGTAGCACGCAAGCGAATAAGTATATTTCCCCAAAACTCAATTTCATACTAAATTAGATTTATTGCAAACTAAATGTAAACTGTGCTCCAGATAAATGGAAGATGTGATTTGAACAAAATAGTCCCAAAATGTTGTTAAAGTCCCCCTCTTGTCTTGGATTAAATCCTAAAAACTCAGCTGTGTGTCATGGTTGGATGTTTCCATGAAAATCGGCCCTTCCTGCTTTAACTCTCTGAACCTACCTTGGAAAAAACAAAAAACAAAAACAACAATTGCCAGAATAAGTTTATAAGCCAGAAACTGTAAAAGAATCAGACTTTTAAACTGCTAATTTGTGATGGGGCCTTCAATCTGGAATCTTAACCAAACTGAACCTCAAAATCGTATGCCATTAAAATCACTTTATTATACAGGTAGTCCCAAAAAAATTGACATTTTAAAAGGAATTATCTTAAACTACTAAGTCTAGCTCAATGAAATTGAACAGTTTGTGTTGAACATCATAAGTTTATTTTGGAATTTGGGTTTCCAAACTTGTTCTCTTTACGGACTTCTTGGGGCTTTGCAAGAGTTTTTCACGAACCTGCTCTTCTGTTGTTGATGATGGTCTACCAGATCCTTTCGCCCTGCAGAAGCTGCCTTCCTCTTTAAATTTGGCATGCAAGTCCAAATTTGTTTGCCAGTTGAAGTTTTTCCAAATTTTGCATTGAAGGCACACTGCACTGTGTTGGACGACTGTGTGCGAGCATATTCCAAGACGCAAATGACATGGCTCAACCTGAAAACAGAATAAAAATAAAACTTTAAATATAAAATCTCGATCTGTTTCTATGCATTCTGTGAAAATTTGAGTTATTTCAACCAGAATTGCCCAAATTATTGGCCTGCGAAATGATGTCAAATTTTTTTGGGACGCCCTGTACATGCCTTGTTTGAAAGTTTGCAAAAAAGTAACTGGTTTTCATACCAAGATTCTGTATAAAAAAAGTAATAACAAAAATGTCATTAGGTGCTCCACTGTGAAATCATTTGTGACTCAGCTGCAGCAATCTTGTGAATAAACATTTGAGACTTTTTCATCTGAACTGACTTGAACACAAATCAGTTTTGTTTTTTTAAGGTTTAGTGTTTTCACAAGAGAAGGTCTTTAAATTCCTAATCAGATTGGATTGTGCTTCAAATTGGACCACGTTGAAAAGTGCATAAATGAAGAGTTAACTGTCCTTTAATCACATCCTGTGTGTATATTTCAAATGCTGTTTGTATTTCACTTTGAACTGCATTTTTATTTAATCTCACTTTTTCCTCAGTTTCACTTTTAAGTTGGCTTTGTTGTTTCTCCAATGTCACGACGTTGGGGTAAAACTGGATTCACACATCACTTCACATTATGTATTGTTTCATTATTTTCTTGTTGGTCTCACCTCACTTCTCTGTTCATTGCTTGCAGCCACAGTGCGAAGGTCGTTTGGAAGTCGAGGTAGACGCGGGCTCCGTGTTTTGAGTAGCTGTAGTAGTGAGTACAGTGCTACTAGATCCCTTGTGACATCCTAGTTTGGTTCCACCTTTTTCTCTACATAGTCTACTTTTAGCCCTGTCAACACGACCATAAAAACTCACACTGCCGGATAGATATTACAAAATAGTTTTATCAGGAGAGTTACAGCACTTAATGTTGCAAAATATGCTTTTAATTTATTCTTAGACAGTTAATTATGGGTACTAATAGCTGAAATTTAAACAACCTTAAAAATGTCCACCGAGTATAAGTGTACCGGTATTTTTTTTCCCCCAAAAAAACTCACTAACAAATTCATATTTTAAGAAGATTTAGATTATTCTCATCTTTGTTCAGCCTGTGGTATTTAATTTTCCTAAGTAGGTTAGGAAAAATTATTGAAAGCAAAGGAGACAAGAACAGGGAAAAGCTTTAAGGGATGATGAGTCAACATGTCTAGAGGCTTAAAGTGAACATGAGTCAGCATGTAAGGAGGCTGACCGAGTGGTACCTAACGGAGGGACAGGAATGAGACGGAGGCAGAGTCCTGGACGGGGAGGTTGCTTTGTGCCAAAGAGGAATTGAAAGGAACAAAGACTGAAAATTAGTGAGGAAGTTTCCTAGGAGCTGAAGCTGGACAGGAATGTGTGCGTCTCTGTACACTAGCTAAGCTTTGCATTCATTTTGTAAATCACGGTGGCAAGTAAAGCAGCTTTATTGAGATGGAGAACTGTAGGTCTCTGTTGTTTCTGAGCTAAAACACACACACACATTAACACAGAGGGGAAAACCTAAAGTGTGTTTGGACTTGCCAAGATTCTTAACTGGGTTTTACTGACTGATAGGTTTGCCTTGAGGCTACTCTTTATGCTTCACTTGACAATCATTAGTGCTTGAGAAACAGTTTATAAGAACACAGACCTGTCTGAGCCCACTTCTAATCATTTTTGGGCATGATAAATTAGGAACCGTCAGACTGTCGGCCAAGTAAAACAAGACTGAGTTTGTTGATCTTGTTAACCCAGCAAATGCAGTTATTTGACATACTTGGTGGATATTTTTAAGAAAACATTCTTTTCTCTGTTTAAGGCCCAAATTAAACACACCTTTTCACTCAAATGTGTAATAAAGTATATTGTTACCAAAAGTAGTGTTCAAATAAAGAATCAGAAGAAAATAGTGATTTTTTTTTTTCTTGTCAACCTTTTGAGGAATAGATTATAATTGGATTCAGGTCTTTATTTGCATCAGAAAGGAAGAAAACCTTTTATTGTAATTGTGCATTTGGTTCTCGGGCAAAAATACTGTCAGAACAAAATGTCAGTGCATATGTTTGGATCATCAAACCTAAGTAAACCAAACTCCACAGATTATTTTGTTCATGGATGCCATACAAGGTTTTGTTGCAGATTTATTTATTTTTACAAATACTCATTGCAGACTTGAACAACTGAAACGGTACAGTTGAATTGTAAATATGAGTATGTAGGCTGACTAAAATGTATAAATGCAGTGTCGGTTCAAGGCTCTTACTGTGTCTGAAGATCTATGCAGGGGAAACGAATCTCCTCCCCTTTGCTCTGCAGTGACTCGTCAGTTTCTTCCTTCGGCTCTGCTCTCCCAATGCAGATCCATAAATCAACACAAACGCACACTTTGCTGCAGGCGGCTCCTCGGTGCATCTTGTTCGTTCGCACCTTCTGTGAAGCTGAGTCACAGTCCCTACATGGAACATGCTTGATTTAAAAACTCAAACACACACATCGTCTTTGCAGTACAGAGGATGGCCTTCTGCATCAGTCATTGGTTTAAATATGGAGGTTTTCTGCCAGGCTTCTCCTCCTTTCATCCAATTATTTTGCTTTTCTTAACAAGACCATATCATCTTCACCCGCATCGTAACTACAATGTTAGGTTCACCTTTGTCAAATGAATTCAGGTAGGAAGGTTTATCCATGTGCAGCAAACATAACTCACTAGTTCAGATTTTACCTCCGTGTAGTAAACTGTCATGGTCGTCAGTTCTGCTCCCGTCACTCGGCATGCACATGGCTCCACATATTGCATAGTTTCTGTTTGCTGTTCTGCCACTGCTTTTCCCCTCGGCTGCACCTTTTTCTTTTTTTTGTTTTGCAGAAGTGTTGTTTTAATGGAGCTTTCATGTGTTTCGCTTACCTGAGGAGTGTTTGATTTAATTTTCAGGTCCTCGGAAACGGAGTGGAAATACTGGCTTGCAAACTGAGATAAATCGAGCACTCCTCGCTTCCCCTGTCCCCCAAAAACGTGAAGCAATATTTTGATTTTTGCGTGCTGGCTTTCAGTGTGGTAACAGTGTTTCTACAGACCCTGCTTGTGTCTGTGAAGTGACCTTGTGTGACAGTTCCTTCGTTCCCACCTCATGTTGCCGCCTTGTTATGATGCTACTGCATCAATAACAAGTACGATGTTGTGAGAATCCCTTGAAAGCAGTGCTGCTTCAAGAGGAGATTTATGTGAAAAGTGTTGATGCATTGAACTGGACATGCCATATTAAAGTTCAATTGCTTGAAATTTT
The DNA here is from genome assembly GCF_021347895.1 of Acanthochromis polyacanthus. Taxonomy (NCBI): domain Eukaryota; kingdom Metazoa; phylum Chordata; class Actinopteri; family Pomacentridae; genus Acanthochromis; species Acanthochromis polyacanthus. The sequence goes on along the minus strand of NC_067119.1, from coordinate 17,449,150 downwards.
TATTTAAGACTTTGGCTTAATTTTTATGTCCCATAGTGTAAATCATTGCTTGATTCAAAACTGCTGTTTGTCATATTTTTATTTTCTCAATCACTCATTTTAGGAAAATAGAATTATTTCCTTTGTCCAGATCATTGTGAGCACTTGAAATACTCTTCACTCCTGTGTTAAATGTTGAATGACTTAGATTTCTTACTAGGACAGTGTATTCTCCATAATCTCCGAGGATGCAATCGTCCCCATGACTATCCTCTCTCTCATCATTCCTCTGCCTGCCCCAGTACTCTTGGGTGGTCTCTCTTCCTGGACTTTATTCCCTCATACATGACAACTGCTCTATGCATTGCCTGTACTGGTGGTTTGCTCCATACATCCATGCCTCTGCTGAGTAGTTGTCACTGTGGAAATAAAGCACAAAGAGAGGCATGCTGAGGCCCTATTTATGAAGCCTTCATGTGTCCAAAGGCATTTTTGCCTTAAGATCATACTTGGCAAGTCGGAGCTGATGATGTAAGACTGCTTTTGTGAAACGCAGTCCAGATTCTGTTGCACACAAATCGGGGTTCTCGTTGATCAAAACCCCTATTTGACTCTCGTGGAAACTATTCCATCAGTGTAATTTGAAGTCATTGGACACAGTTGCTCGCATTTCAAAATAGAGCCTCAGACAAGACTTGAAACTGGGCGGCCCAAGGCTGTGAATCCATGTTGCTCATTATCTTTTCTCACTTGTCCTCGTTCGCTCTCCTCCAGGTTCCATCTCTTCCCCGGGATGGCGTCGAGGGTCCGTGACTCCCCGGGTCACCACCATCCCGTGTCCGGGTTGCCAGCACGACATCGACCTCGGCGAGCGCGGCATCAGCATGTTGTTCCGTAACTTCACCCTGGAGAGCATCGTGGAGCGCTACCGGCAGGCGGCCCGCGCTGCTGTCGCCATCATGTGCAACATCTGTAAACCTCCGCAGCAGCAGGAGGCTACGAAGAGCTGCATGGACTGCAAGGCCAGCTACTGTAATGAGTGCTTCAAGCTGCACCACCCCTGGGGAACGCCCAAAGCCCAGCACGAGTATGTTGGTCCCACCACGAATTTTAGGCCCAAGGCAAGTACCATCGCTTCCTTAAGTTCATTCTTTCTTTATCTGTTTTTTTTTTTTTTTTTTTTACAACCGTAAACAGAATATGTTTTGCTTGCTGGCATTGGACTATGAACATTACAGAAGATAAGCTGTCAAAAACAAACTTTAACGTATAGATTTTTGGACTCGGTGGTTGCAGTGAAAGCAAAGGGCTGAAAATCTCTGATTTTTCTTACTAGTTTTATTCAGGTCAAAAATGGTGATTGTCAGTGAACCTAATAGCTTAAATTTTACAATAGAAATCTTAAATGTTCTCACTTTGTTGCAATTTAATCAAAAAACACAATATTACTTTTCTCTATCTTCTTCTGCTGCTGTTATTGATTTTTAAGCCAGCAATCAGATTCATTGATATCTAAATGCTCAGAGATTTGAATGTTGGGTTTTGAGCTTTTTCAAGTTGCTTTTTGCAAGTCTTTGATTCGTTGTTGATCAAGCAGCTTTAGTTGTGTAGAACTTCTGATGAGGATCTTGGCAGTAACAAAGAAGTGCTGGTTTAACTTCTATTTTAAGCCACATCAGGAAACTGCTCACACAGAGCTGTCTACTGCCCTTTGAGTTCAGGCCGTGTTCCTGTTTCACTTCAATGTTAAGTGTCTTCAGTGGTGTCCTAAACCAGCGGGCGGTAATCTGTGTCGCCAAACGTTTCAGCTATATGTGTTCATGCATTCTTTTGGTCTAATTTTAACTCCTGGTTGTTCTGTAGATGATGTCTCTTATGTAACTGTATAGTGTGCAGCTGTGTGCAGCACTTGTGCCCATGACAAATTTCCTCTTCGGGGACAATAAAGTATGTCTAATCCCAAATATCCCAGGTTCTCATGTGTCCAGAGCATGAGATGGAGAAGGTGAACATGTACTGCGAGGTCTGCAAACGACCGGTGTGTCACTTGTGCAAGCTGGGAGGATCCCACGCCAACCACAAAGTCACCTCCATGAGCAGCGCCTACAAGATCCTCAAGGTAACGCAGTCAGACACTTTAGATGTCTGAGAAAAGATTAGTTTGTGTGGGTGAGTGTCAGCTGAGCACACTGGACTTTTTTATCTGTGATGACTAAGTGAATTGGAGTGTAACACAATACTGACTTATGATAACAAGGATTAATCTGAGCTTGAACACAATGCCACTGTTAGCAGTGTCTCACAACCAAACAAAGCAGACTTAGGACTTGGAATTATTGATTGTTTTTAGACTAAAAATGACCAAAAACAACAATTTTGTGATATTGAGTTAGTAAATTAACATCACTTGAGTTGAAGAACTGCATTTAGCCTAGACATTTAATGAGTAGAACATTTTTGGTTATGGCCAAACTATTTTAACAGCAAAAAAATAAATAAATAAATAAAACCTACAGGTCCGTTGACCTCTCATGTCCTGCTGTAATATTATTAATGTATGACCTGTAGATAACCAAAACCCACCTGACTAACTGGGTGAAACGTCACGTGTGGTCATTAGATTTTTACTCCTCAGTGGAATTAATTTCAATCAGTTTAAGTGCTTGGTTTAGCTTATGTTGACACAAAAGTGTCAGGAGATGGTGCTTCAGGGTGTGTGGTTGCTATGACATCACTCAACACAAAAACCATTAAGCCTTTCTACAGAATAGGTTGGAATTGAAAGTGAATTTTAATCTTGTTGGCATGAACTTCTTCCAGTTTAAAGGCCTTGATGCTACGTGCTTCAGCAAGTCCAGGCAGAACCTGTGTGGAATTCAGTACACCGGTTTGTGTTGACACAAACATTGTGGTGCTTAATATTTAATGAGACCATTTGTTCACCATAATTTTGCGTGCATTGTATCTTCAAATTGGTGGAAGGCGTATCGGATGTCCTGAACAGTCCCGGAAAGCTTTGTCAGCCAGGAAATGGTTTGGGTTTCAATTGCTTTGATGAGCAGTAATGCACCGTCACTCTGCACATGTCCACAAGTTTGCATCAGTTAGGATCTCCTGTAGTCAGTAGCTGCAGACGTGAATGTTATGAGATGTTGATATGACCCATGTCAGAACTGATGCTTAGGAATGTTTGTAAAAAATGAATAAATGCCACTGTAGTTCTCAAACAGTGCATACTCTGTTGAAAGTTTTGTGAGCATGTGCAGATGTCTCTCGAGTCACTGTTGTGTAATCTATATCTTATTTGTCATCTCATGTGCACATATCTCAGACTTTATAGCCTTATCAAACTCACTGTCAATGCTGCTGCTCTTTCCTGTCACCAGGAGAAACTGGCCAAGAGTATCCATTACCTCATCAGCAAAGAGGACCAGGTCAGGACTCAGATTACTGAGCTGGAGCTGCTCATCAATCAGACTGAGGTGAGAGAGCTGACTCATGCTGCTGCAGTGCAGACATCCTTTGTTCACGCTCAAAATCTTAAAGAATGTAGAGTTTTTAATTCTGTTTTCAAAATCATGGGATCATGTTTTTTGTATTTTAAATCATACCTTAAAAATCTGTCAAAGGATGAAACTGCTCTTTATATTATATGTATTTATATTAACATTGTGCATTACCTCATTAATTAACAGAAGTTAGTGTTCATTCATGCCCAATAAAGCTGCTATGAAGTGCTGTGTGTTAATTATTTCCACCCTTTTATCTCTTTTAGCCTTGTAAATCCCAAAATCCAATGATGGGTTTAAAAGAAATGTCTGTAAATGATTGCCAAACTGACACCAGTTATTCAGCAAGAAACTATAAAACGGAGCTAATCATCATTGATGTGCTCCTCAAAATGGGACCAAATCTAAGCTTATTACTGTGATATTTTATCGAAATCCTTTTTCTTTTTTTTTTTTCCCTACATGCCTTATTTACAGTTCAGGGAGACGAATCTTGGTTGAACTGCAGGTCGTGTTACAAAGAGCAGATAGGGGACAAGTATGGAAATAAGTTAAAAATACAAGTAGTAAAAAGTTCAAACTATGTGGAGTCTCCATTTTCCTTCAGTACTGATAAAACCTGCGGGTACTGGAAAATGAAGTAGATGTTGATTTAAGCTTTTCAGCATTTTTCTGCTTGTCTCATGTCAAATTTCATCCAAAGTAATCTGTTTGCTCAAAATTAGATTCTATAAATAACAGCCATGAAGCTTTGCTATAGCAGGCCATTTTTGACTGAATTACAGTTTTCGAAAAGAAATCCTACAGACACCGCTTGGGATTCAGAAGTTTAAACCCACCCTTTCTAGTCTTTTACCCCATCGACTTTCCTTCTGTAGAAGATTCCCATTAGTTGTACCAACAGCTTATACAATCTGTGAAAATGCTTCTTTTCAACCTCAAAACTGCATGTGAGTGTACCCAAGTTAGTAGTTCTAGAAAGTACAATTAACATGTACTAAAAAAAATACAAATATTTATCAAGCTTTCTAGAAACCAGTCTGTTCAGTTGATGAACTATTCAAAATAAACTTTCTGTGTATACGAATAAGGAAGGTCACTAAACAAACAGTATGCAAACAAGGAACACAGGATTTGGCTGCTAGTTTCTCTCACGCATGTCTGGGTTTCATCCTCTGACCTTGCTCACCTTCTACTCTGTAGCTTCTCCTAAATGGAGCCTCTACACTATTGGCGTTTGTGTCTAATGGAGACAGTTGTTTGGGATGTTGTCTAGTTTGTATCATTTTATTTTTCTCTAACTGTTCTTTCCAGGTTCTGTAGCTGTGATGTAAACCTTCGTGTTTCTGCCTCATTGAGTATTGCCTACAAACGGCCATAACATCTGTCCTAGAACATTTAACTGAGTTTGTTCAACTGGAACATCTGTCAAACATAGGCTTAAATACAATGACATGATGAGCAAGATGCTGAATGACTTTCTGAACCCCAAATCCACTGGTGGGTGGAAAAGCCATTGTATTCATTTTCATTTTTTTTAGATGACCTAAATTACATTGTTTATCTGAGCCACAAAATGTAAAACGCAATCATTTGATTTCAAATTTTCTGGCACCGCTTGAACTACTCATCAAAGACAGACATTTTTCATAAAACCTGACTGTGTCTAACCTTAAAATCGTTTTATTCTACGTGTCTGATTTGAAAGTTTGTTCAGTCAGAAATCCCACATCTCATGTTCTTTAATTATTATAAACTACTGGAAATGTTCTGTGACAGACTTGATACTTTATGTTTACTTACTGTACCAACATGTATGTATTATTTATTTTGCTTTCTACAAAGTCACCAAAATATTTTCTTCATTTAGGAGAACGGCCAGCTAGCGGAGCGTCGAGCCAATGAGCACTTTGAGCGTCTGTTTGAGACTCTACAGGAGAGAAAATCAGAGATGCTCAGGTCCATCGAACAGTCTCGTAACCGCCGCCTGGACCAACTCAAAGGCCAGGTATAAAAAAAACAAGACTGAACTCAGTTTTTCTTCAGTATTGCCCATATTCCTGCGTCCATACTCATTATAGCACTAACTTTTGGTATACACTGAGTCTGCATAAAACCCATAAAGAGTATTTTCTTTGTACGTACCTAGATCTGTCTGAGAGGGGCTGGGAAAACGAGCCCTTTTCTCAAGATGCTTGTAGTAATTGACCTTTTTTAAAGTGCATTGACACTGAAGTGATATTTCACAGGTGGAGGAGTACCAGGGTATGCTGGAGAACAGTGGACTGGTGGGCTACGCTCAGGAGGTGCTGAAAGAGACCGATCAGTCCTGCTTTGTACAGACCGCTAAGCAGCTGCATGTCAGGTACACAGCAGAGCAATATTCATTTAGTCGTTTCACAGTTTTGACTTGATTCATTGATCGATAACGTAGAACAGTAGATATTAGTTCAAATGGGAAAGCACAATGTTGGCAATAATCTTGTATTTAAGACCAGGAAAAGGCAACAAAATTCCAAAAGATGGTTTGTTACAGTGTTGATATCACAGGTTTGTGCAATGTGGAGACGCACACAACAGCCTGCTTTGTGATTAAAAATATTAAAGCGCAAATGTACCGAAGCAGTATTGATTTAAGGAACAAAGAATCTGATTTGCCTACTGGATGAAATATTAATAAAAAAAATAGTGCCTGTCCGTTAAGAGATAAGTCGGTTAAAGAGCTTGAGATTTCCAGTATTCATAAATGATTAATAGAAAACTTTGGTATCACCATACCTAGCCAGTAGTCAAACAGTGCACTTAAAGTAGAGCTACATTGTTAGAAAACTTTCATCTTTCAAGCCAATACAAGGAACAGTTGTTGGCAGGTAAAATACTGTAAACTGTCAAATTAATAATTAAGCATCTTAGTAGAGATTACCAGATGCCAAATAAATTTCAGATTACAGAAAGAAAACATGTTTTTTTTTTTTTTTTTGTTGTTGTTTTTTTAAATCCACCATCGCAGCCTGAAGTCACTCCTTTTGTCCGGTTTACATGCAGTGTGTCTCTTTAGTTTTGGTCTTTTTGTGGGTTTTAGCAGTGGGATTTGGCCTGTTTATTTTTGCATCAATCTGATTATGCGTTTGAGTGACTGGAGTGTGTCAGGAAGACACAAAGCCACGTGCACAGAGGTTACCGCAGTCAAGGGCAGTTAGAAGCAGGCTTGTGCCGCAGTGTCCAGTCAGCATTGGAGTATCCTCTGCTCTAAGCTGACTAATTGATCTCCATTAGCAGCTTTGGATAATCTGGAAACCTCTTCACTCAAAAACATGATACCGCGACCCGTTTAGTTTTCTCCTGTCGGCAAAGATTTGGTTTTTAATCCTCTTTCACTTATGAAGCTACAAGTGACAAAAGAACCCCCAGAGAACAAGGCTGATTAAAGAACCGCTTGGACATGCCTGGTTAAAGAGAAAGTCTGTACGCAGTGAATAGAGGTCCTGTTTTGTGTCCTTTCTAATGTATGTGGCAGGCGTACAAAAGCATGATTCTCCAGTAATAGTGGTTTCCTTTGTTACGTCTGCCTTACTGTCTTTAGGATCCAGAAAGCCACAGAGTCTCTGAGGACCTTCCACCCTGCAGCCGACCCCTGCTTTGATGAGTTTGTGCTGGACACGTCCAGAGAGGAAACTCTGCTCAAAGAGATGTGCTTTGGTGGAGGTACGGCAGATTTATTTCACTTTAATGATGCAAGATGAAAACGAACATTTTTTTAATTTTTTTTTTTTACCCAGATGCAACAATTACCTTAACACTCTCGATAGTGTTAGCAAAAATATTATCTGGTGCATCAGCTTTGATATAAATGTAAAGCAATCTGAATGTTGAGCCAAATATTAACATGCTTGGTTAATCCTGTTTTTAGTGGGTTTCTTTGCTCACTCAAACATTACTCCACTGATGTTTCTCTGGAAAATCATGTTAAAGGACAAGCTGCTTCATCACGGGTGACTGGAACAAGTGACCATCAATTCATGTTTGGAAAATATGGTGACATTTTCAGCTTCTGTTCATTTGTGGCTATGAAGACGGCCTTTGTTCACGTGTCTTCTAGACCATGACACAACATGGCCGCATTATGTAGGGTTTTGCTGTTTGGAAAAGTTAATTTAACAAATGAAATTGTTCTTTGAATCATGAAAATAATGCCAGAATAAGCAGTTTGTCCAGCACATGCATGGCCCTGTGAGCGATGTTGTCCTAAGAGGTCAGAGGCCGTCTGTGGTCGCCTAAACTGGTTGAGCGGTGGGTGCACTGGCAATGGATTTGACTGCTCTGTGAAGCTTTGTTCTGGTCTGCTGAGTTGCAAAGGCTTCTTATGTAAACAACTACTCAGGTAGAAATTTCCCAGGGATGAAAAGATGCATACTTTCTTGATTGCTTTGACGTACAGCTTCTATGGAAAATACATTATTTTGCGCTAGTTTAAGTTTGCTCATTAGTATGAGGTCGTGACAAAGAGGCTAAAGAGAGCAAGTTGTAGCAGACCTGATCAAGCAACAGGAATTCTCTGATATTGCACCATACCACTGTCATTTTCTTTGACAAACGCAAATGTTGACATTTTATTCAGGACTATTTTAAGTTTTAAATGAGATCTTTCTGGTCATGTTCAGAATTTGAAAAAGCTGTGAAAGATTAAACTAATTGGTTTGTTCAAAATGTGATCTGAAATGACAGTTTTGATGAAATGCTAAAAACAGGCTACATAAACAGCTTAATTAGGAAGTGTAAATTAATCACAGGCTACTGACAAGTCGGTCATAAATTCAGACATTTCCCATGAAGCTGCAGGGTTGACGTGTGTGTTGCAACATTTGGTGCAAACTTGTGTCAGATTGAAGTTTCTTAAGCAATTAATAATTATATTCTAAACTGAAGTTGGAGACATATGTCATATACTGCAGTCTTACAGCAGTGAACCCCAATTGTATTGATATATAGTGCGATGTTTATATTGGACCCGCCTTCCTCACATTGCTGACTTAATGATATAATAACCAGACTGGAGATTGAAGACAGCCTTGTTAAGGATGAGCGATGGTTTCTGATATTTGGCGTTTCAGATGTGTTGCTCACATTTTACCTGCCATCATCATGAATGACTGAGATGTGCTGAACATTGTTTGTTGCAGACAGTGGCATTAGGTTGTGACAGTTCTCTCAGATGTAGCTTTCCACCGACAGTTGACTGGTGTTTTGAGAGAATCTCTTTCTGTCCCAAGCTGGTTAGTGCCAATGAAGGCTTTACTTTGAGTGGCAGCTGTGCTTCCAGACGTCGGCGTATAAAAACAAATTATTTGGGGATTAAATGTTGCCCATAATATAGATAAAGCTGAAGTCCATTGTCCCTCAAGTGCAGCTAAACAAGTAACAGTTGTTCCAGTGACCGTTGGTAACAAACAAAGCTGAGGGTGACATGAGTTTCTGGGCTTTTGTTGCCACACTAAAGAGCAGCACTGGTTAGTTTGTCTAAAACCAAGACTCACCTCAGAGGCTGCCGCTGGCTCTATTGAGCTTTATGGACAAGTGAACTGGAATGGAGCATTTTCTCTGCCTGCTCAAACAAAGGGACATTTAGATAATTATTAACTATCAACTCCCCATGTAAAATGTTGGATAAAGGAACCACTCTAAACCTCTGTTGAAAACACTGATTATAAATCGATAGAAAATGTGTTTGTCACAAGCCCATAAGGGAAGAAGTGGGTTTTACAGTTCATAAGTGTGAAGTCCTTGAAAAATGTTTTGATCAAACGAAGTCATTGAAGCATAAAGGTCAATAGGATAGAGTTGGGTTGGGGGGCAAAGCAGTACGATATCAGAATGAGAAAGGTGCAAACTGAATAAGATTGCATACAGCACAATGAATAGCTACCAAGACATAAAATTCAAAGATGATTACCAACCACTGTAGGTCATGGACAAACATTTCAGTAGTTAAAAGGAATTCATCTTCTGTGGAGTAACTATATGTATGCAGACGATTAATGATGATGAGTCTCATATTGTACTGGTTTTAATTTAAATTTTTGGAACCAAATTAAGAGAAAATATTGTATATTTATGAAGACACAACATTTTGACTCTAGGTTTCCATGTGTCATCCTTCAGTGAAGTTAGTCATTGACTTTTAGCTGCAGATGATACAAGAGTGTCAATGCAGGCCAGAACTTTATGTAATGCGTCCCAGTCCTCACATTATGTTTTAGTTGTTTATTCTGCATTTTTCTTTTGTGAACAAGTCTGAGATGAGCATAGCCATTTACATAAATGTAGCAAAAAAAAACACAATTACGCTGTCCTCATTTTAGCAATTTTCTTCTAACATGACTGAATATTCATCATTTTGCTTCTTGGGGCTTTTTCATCTAAAAATGTAGCCTAAACGGATCAGTGGTGTATCCTTGAGGGAAAGTGCTGCATGCAGCATTTGTGTGGAAGTCATATTGATGTGTGTCTTTGATCTAAATGGCCTGCAGGAGTTAATGGTGCTCTTACTCTGAGCTCAGAGAAGGAAAAGAAGCTGTGAGGGCATTTGTATTCTGCAGTAATTTAATTTAAGTCTTGGCAGATGATGCAGCAGTAAAAACCCACTGAGGCGCCACTGGATAGTGTCTTCTAGTCCTTTTACAGTACGTGACTGTATTCTAATGCAGGAAACTGAAAATGCATGTATGTTTAGTTATAAGGGGCGTTTTGGAACACCTAATGCTGATTTAAATGTCTAAACTTTAAAGATGCTTTTGATGAGCATGTCTTGTTCTCTGCTCAGTGATCATAGAAAAACATGGCTTAATAGCCTATTGTCAACTCTTGAATATGATTTGAAGTCTTCTTGCTGATGTATAAGGCTATCTGTGTTGGATTTTTCTCAGTGCCTATTTCTTGTCCATGTTTTTTTGTCATGTTTTCCCCTCTTGGAGAACAGTTTGTTTGTGCTCTGGCATGTTAACCCAGCTGTGGCCCTGCTGCCAGTATTGACCTGATGCTCTGCTTCTCAAGAGGCTGTGAAAGACTGCGTTGTCAACAGTAAATGTCCATTTGTGGTCCATTTCAAGCTGGGGTTTCCTCAAAATGCCAGGCTGAGGACAGTACTTTCTTTCAACTATTTCCACTTCAACATCTCCTTTACAAAATCCTATAGCTCATGGAAAAGTGACCAAATTATAAGGAAATGTTGACAGTCTGGTCCTCTCATATTTTAGAGTGAGTTGTGGAATGAAAATGGTCACAAGAGAGAGCAGCTCCCTGTAGTGTAATTTGGCCTTGATGCCGTCTGTCTGGCAGCAGTCTGTGCTGTATGTGATCAGTATTGCTTTTTTTTTTTTTTTTTTTTTCCTCCTCTCTGAGTCATTGAGCCAGTGCTGTCTGCTGGGTTGGATGGCTGACTGCCCTGCCCGGCCCGGCCCTTGCTTGTTGGTCCATCTGTTGGAAACAGGTGAAAAAATGAAAACTAATTTGCCAGTATAGCAGATGGTTTGTTCCCCAGGAAGAATGTCTGATTGTGATTTACTCCAAAGTGGAGACGCCTTACTCTACTGGGTTACTACTCATTAACATGAGCAGTTAATGAATAGTAACCTTCAGTACCTTCATTTGGTGCTGTGGTTTCAGGTGCTGCTAATAAGAAACTGGAGAAAGAACGTACCTGTGATAGTATTTTACCTCCATTTATTTGGGCACAGTGTGAAAATGCATCTCAAAAATAACAATTGTAGGGTTCAGGCGAGGTAGATGGGAAAGTATTGGGCTTTAAGAAGAGACAAGCTCATGGAGAGCTGCCTAGGAGAAGTGACTTTGGAGATTGAGGATTAGCCGAGTGACTTGTGAGGCTAAGAAATCTCAGCAGCAGTGGGGACAGTGGTCTGTGAAGGGAATCACTCTGTAGGGGAAAGGAGCTTTCGAAAAGGGAAGAACTGAGAATGTCACAGGATGACAAAAATAGGAGAACTAGAGGGATGGAAATATCACAAAGGAGCTGAGGAGAGGGATTCACTCAGGGAGAGTGTGAAGGAAAATGCCTTGATCTTGGAGAGAAATGCGGTGACCTACATGGTTCCAGTAATGTGATTTCTGTTTCTGGAGAAAAACTGTAAATAAGACTGAAATCTTTAGAGGGGTGTGTCCTCTGACATAAATCAGAGGACGGGTGGGAAATTAAAGATGATTAGAAAGCCAAACAGGTTGAGGCTTTACAACAAATTCCTTACAGCCACTAAAGGGGGAAAAATGGACGATAAATGTGACGACTGTGTAATGGATGAAACTTAAAGTGCGAGAGAGGAAGTGAGATGTGGTGGGGGTGTTTTTACAAAGTGCATTTCCTGGCAGCGAGTCTGTGAAAACCTCTTAAGCTCCATTATGCAAGATGGTCTTGTTCATTGTCCTGATCCTAACAAATCTAATCTTTGCCACACTTGGAATGCTTCATTTGCTTTAGCTTAAGTTTTTCAGCTGAAGTGCAGTGCTTAGCATGATGAAGAAACACGTGATTGTACTGTAATTCCTTTGTGTTCATTGTGATGTTTCCATTTATGTGTGTGATCTGCTGTATCTTGTTGTTCACCAAAAATCATATTTTCAGTATTAATCTCTGTTATGTAGGATGTTTTTTCATAATTGCGACAACAAATTGGCTTTGTTTCTAAATTTTATGCTACTGATTGCATATAAGTCGAGTAAAATGCACTTTTTTAGATCTCTTCTTCATCAAACATGATTATTTACTTGTTTGGCGAATGACCTCAGTTGACCGTCTCTCTGGTTTTCTTTTCTTCGTGCATTTCTTCCTCTTCTCCAGTTCCAGACCCTCCTCTGATCGACTTGTCCAACAGCCGTGTCTACAATGAGGCCTCGATCTGCTGGAGGCTGTCTGATGACCACCTACCCACAGATCACCATGTGCTGGAATACCGCAGGTGGGTCCAAACCCAACATCAAGAGAATGTAGAAGGACTTTTTAGAAGCACAGACAAGCTAGAAATGTGTGTGGAAGTTGAAATTATCACCATCTTTTTCTTCAGACTTGGGGGCCCGAGAGAGTCCCCATCCCAGGAGGACGGTGAGGACAACGGCGTCTGGAGGGCGACAGACAGGGTTTACGGTCCCAGCACTGTGGTGTATGACCTGGAGCCTGACAGCAGGTACTCCTTCAGAGTCCGAAGCTGCAGAAACTCCATGTTCAGCCCCTACAGCCCCGAGGTCAACTTTCACACACCACCTGCACCTGGTAAGCCTGAGATGTGTGTTCTCCAGAAAGTTAGATTTATTTTCTTAATCCCCTTTTCCCCTTAAGTCCTTACTTGGATGTAAATAAAATCGAGAACGGTGAGGACTGCTGTAGATTAAAAAGTAAGGGGAAAAAAAAAAAAACAACAACCTCACTGCATATAACTTAACTCAGTCAGTTCTAGCTGTTTTATTTGTTGACAGTGAGCGCATTCATTAATTGACAAACTATCTGAAAACCAACCCCTTATTGGGCCTCCTTTTGGCCCAGGCGACGGCTAAGCTCCTCTATCGCCTTTAGTTCTCAGAGCACGTCTAAGTGCATTGTGCTCGATTTTTAGAAAGATTATCCGATGACAGATGCTTCACTGTGTTTTTTTTTTTTTTTTTTGTTTGTTTTTTTGGATTTGGAATTCTCTTGTTGCTAGCCCGATGGAGGTAATGAAGCACAGTGGTGTTTTAGTTTATCACCATAGAAATGGCTTTTTTGTTTCAGATGACTGAAACCAATGTAGCTTTTGTCTGAGTGTGTGGAAGCGAAGTTGTACAATGTGACCGCTTGGAAAAGAAACCTGCACTTGCATCTGTTGTTGGCATTTTAAGCTTGCCTGAGAGAAGACAAGGTGGAATTCATTAAAAAGGATCATCATCCTCAACCATCTGCTGGAGTTGAATTCAATTCGTACTGTCCCACTAAGGAACTGTATCGCTTTGATTTCTATTCTGCTCGGTGATCTTTACTTTTCTCCTATATTGGGCTGCTTTCACTCATTTTATATCTGCCGTTGTGTCATAGTCTGGGGTTTGCAGAGGTTTTTTTCTGTACTCGTCTCACTAAATTTGACACACTTACCAGAAACCAGAATATAAAATTAGAATCTCCCCCAACCCCCTCCTCTTTATTTCCCCTCCCAGGTAGAATCCTGCATCAGTATCAGTCAGTTGCATACATGTCGCATCACTCTGTGAGGTGATATGTGTGCGTTGACTTGTGTCCCGCACAAGCCTTGTCACTTGTGCGTTGTTGTGTGATTGGAGCTTCCACATTCCTGTGTTCTCTGGTTCGTGTAACACTTAGTGCATGGATTCAGTATGCGTCAGTAATGAGGTGGAATTTCAAGCCAGGGTGAAACGTAGAGGACAAAACATGTGCACATGCTCAGTGGAACGCATGACGTAGTGTGAAGGGATACAGTTTCAGTTGAACACAACACATGTTTCTGTCTTCCCACAGCCACTTAGAAGAAAATGACATAATGTAAGCCCTTGGATCAGATCTTATCCTGTCAGGTCTGGATATTCAGCGATTTGATGAGGCCACTACCTCCACAAAATGCGCTGACTGGTGTCACAGAACTTAAAACATATTAAATCATTTAAGGATTGAAGCTTATATGAACCAAAAATACATGCATTACACCACTTTGCCTCCACTCTGTAGAATATTTTACTTGTCCATTTTAATGTAGTGATAGCAGTCAATGCTGATCCATCCCTGCTGCAGACCATCACATAGAACTGCTGCACAGTTCTGTTACCCTTTAGGCAGGCTTATACTATTACCATTATCATGCCCTAGTTGTTATGAGGACTTCCCTAGACACATGCAAATGACTGGGTCTTCCCCAGTGGAGACCTCAGATTGCATGGGATGGTTGAGTGAACAGACATAATCACAGCAGCCTATATGTGTCCTGGATTATGGTAATCACGACCTCTTGGCCAGTGAACTATTTATAGAATGTGTTTAATTGCAACCAGATGAGGAATATAAATGGGAGCTGCATAGAAGAAATGAGGACTAGTGGGAGACAATGGCAAGTAGGTCTTTGTTTAGCTTTTTAAGATTGTGTTACAGCGCCCTCTAGTGGTGGTCTTTGTCCCTTACTTGGTGTGTAACCTGTAACAGAAAATATAACACTGCTTTTTGCAGGAGTTATATGCTCAACAAAATGTGATTTCTTCCTCTACTTCTTTCACTTCTGCCTTTTAATTCTCTTTTCTCTCCACAGCTTTTGGTTTCCTGTTCAGCGACAAGTGTGGCTTCAGTACGGAGCGGCTCATCCTAAACGAGCGCCGGGACAGCGTGGAGAGCGTAGCAGGAATGGCCTTCCTCCTCGCAGCAGAACGTGTGCAGACAGGCAGCTACATCGGACTAGATTACATCATTGGGGACACAGGCATCTCTCAGGGAAGGTATGCAAAAAAAAGCTGCCAACACTGCGACTGTGTACAAAGAAGCTGTCGACCATCATATTTTGTTAGTTGTATAGACTTACAAAGTGAGGTTTAAGATTTGCACACACAGCTCACAGCATGGAAGCTGAGTCCTGTTTTGTTCATTAAACTATTAAATATGTCATTCTGTCCAAATATGAAATATTTAAAGGAAAGGGAGCTGATGGAGTTTTATTTTTAAGCAGAAAGTCATAGCTGTATTATCTTTTCTGCCATTTTTGTCCTAAAGTTAATGCAGCAGGGTTAAATCCAGACAAACCAAAATGTTAGTGCATTAAGGGGCAATTTGTCATGAAACTATTGCAACACTCTTGCAGTAAAATGTCTAATTGCTTTGTTTTGCAGACACTATTGGGCCTTTAAGGTGGAACCATACTCCTACATGGTTAAAGTTGGAGTGGCCTCCGACACGAAGCTGCTTGAATGGTTTCACAATCCGAGAGATACCAGCAGCCCGAGGTATGTGCAGACACATGGTTAATACTTAGTTTGTCTACAGTCAGTACACAGGTGATGAAACATTTTGTTTGCTTTTTGCACGTCAAACCGTAAACACAGACGCAACCTGAGGACAGCGCTGAGTGTGTTTGAGTCGTACCTAATCTGTGATGCAACAGAACCAGTATAAACTCGTAAAGAGCTTACCCACACACAAGCCTGCCTTTCTCACCGGATCAACTCATGTAAAGGAGCACATTATTTACGCAAATTAATTTTAATTCTATGGCAATTGCATAATTCATGCAAGGTGACAACCTCAGGCAGCATTCAGGCAGTCATTAGAAGTTGGTTTTTTTTTTTTTTTTTTTTTTTTTTTTTCTTTCTCCAAAGAAAATCCTAAGTCCTTGTGTGAGAGGAATCAGAAGGTATAACTCATAAGTGTCTGGCTCAAAACCCCCCTTAAAATTTTTAATGTTTTTATGTCAGGTTTGTTTGTCTTCTTTGGCCAATTAAGGCATCGTATTTGCCTCTGGGATAAGAATTTTTTTTTTTTTAGTGTTGCATTATAAAATCAAAAGATTTAACAAAATTAAATTAATTTAGAACGGTCATCATTAAATCTTGCCCTGCAAAACCCACTCTTCACACTCGTGGATCATTTGGGAAGGATTTTTCACTCGCCTTTTGGTTTTACACAATGATTATGACCCTGGTTTTCAAAACATTTGATGCAGATTGTTCAAGATTTTGTGCTCATTTATCTTCTCCCGTTTTCCTTTCCCCCAGGTTACGACCATGATAGTGGACATGACAGCGGCAGCGAAGACGCCTGCTACGAGCTCTGCCAGCCCTTCACCCTCCTCACCCTCGGCATGGGAAGGCTTTTCATCCCCAAGGCTTCTTCATCTTCCTCCGTGTCCACAGCAAACGCAGCATCCGGTGACCCGGCAGCCGCATGCTTCCCATGCCGCAGCGTTTGGGTGTGTGCTTAGATTATGACGCATGCCGGGTGTATTTCTACGACGCCGACACCATGAGGTGCCTTTACGAGAGGCAGGTGGATTGTTCGGGAACGATGTATCAGCTTTCGGCCTCATGGGCAGCGGCAAGGTTCAGCTGGAGGAGTTCATCGCCACTAAGAAGCTAACCTTCTGAGGAAGGAGGCAGTCTCGATCGATTTAATCTTGGCATGTTCTGGGAAGAGCAGTTTTATTGACAGGGGTGATGGAGTACAATCCAGACCAGTTCCTTTTGAGGGTCAGATGAGGCAGATGTGATCAGAGCTTTTGGTTCTAAATGTGAAAATGGGATCTCTGCCAGAGACTGGCCTATTTAGAACTGGCATGTCTAATGTATGACACTATCAGTGTGCACATTCAGCGGTAACCAGATATGAAAGGTCTTCTCTACATACCAAAGTCTCTGTATCTGTTAATTGTATTTGACCTGGTTTTAATTGCCAGCTATGATCAGCTGTTGATGTAGAATTGGCTGCACAGGTCCGCAGTCACTTTAAATGTTTGTTTTAACATGAAAGGCCTTTGAGCTTACACTTCCTCCTTTACCAGGTTTGTTTATAGATTATTTTCTCTTAATTATGGGGTGGACTTTGTGGGCCTGTTTTCTGCAACTATTTGTCTAAACGTAGCAGTATAGGTGTAGATGTAATCTTGGTGGACCTGGGAGAGCCTTGTAGCTACTTTGAAGCTAGCGCCTTTGTGCCTTTTTTTTTTTTTTTTTTTTTTTTTTTGTTGTTAGGAAAAGGGTTCACTTAGTTTGCTCGAGCCAGCAGATGTTGGTGTCATTGCACAGACATTATGGAAATACTTAACAGCATAAATACTGTATGTTAGACTTACTGTAGGCATAGTGATCACACACTGGTGTCAAAGTTAATGGTATTCATTATGACTTGTTATTTACCTATTTACTCTTGACTTTATCACAGAAAACACTACTTTTCCTACTTGTTGCAGTTTTGTTTAGCTGTTTTTGCACAATGTGAGTGAATCGTCGCACGTGATAGACTTTACAATCACTGCATTTTTAACACTACCTAGTTGGCTTCTTCACTGTAATATACTATAAATATTGACACACATCCGTCACCACACTGATGTTTCACACTTACAAAAGCGTCCATGTTCACTCACAAAAGTGCATCCTGGAGCCGTTACTTGGATTTACGAGCCTCTCACTGTTCTGCTCTTACATCTGTTGCACGGCACACAGTGACCTTCAACATCATTTAACTATCCAAAACACCGTGTACTTGTAGCCAGCATTCATTTGACAGCTGCAAGATCACTAAAAGCCAAAGCTTTTTTTTGGTTCTGGTGCTGACATAAGTACAACCCACAGCTTTGTGGTTTCACAGCCTTTAAAACAGTCTAAAAAACAAAACTGTCAGTTATTCAGGTTCTCACAAAAAGTGCTATCGCAAAACACACCTTTCAATACTGATGCTTTCAAAACCACCATTTACTTACAGTGCAGACACATTAACTGTAGCTTCTTAGCATGTTACGGCTTGAATTTGGCTGTCAGACGCCGAAGTGGTTGATTGGCTTGGATCGAATCAGCTCAGATGTTAGTCTTACAGAGCAAACTAGACAGACTGTTCGCTGGGAAATGATGCTTGTTTTTGTATAGACACATTCTGTATATGTGCCTGCACATGGGTTGTTTGTACATTTTTATATATATTTTGCTTTCTGGAGGGTTCGGTAATCGGTTTGTGTGCGTTTTCTCAGGTTTCTGGCCCTGACCGGGGCCCAGTGCTACTTACTACCTCTATCCATCAGGCCTGGAAAACCTTAACTACTGTACCTTTCCTGACAGAAACCAGTTTGTTTTGATTTACAGCTTTCTTTAAAACAGTCGGTTCAGTATCTCCGCCTTCTCTCTGTCCGATAATAAGCTGGTCTTTTAAAAGTTTGATTTTTAAATTCCATGTACATATTAATCCAGAGTGTATTATTTTCAGTGGAATAGAGTGAATCATAAATGTTCATGTGATTAGTTGCTTGTGGATCACTGTTGATGGAATTATTGTCAGCAAAAGATACCCCATTCAGCTGCCTTTGACAAGGGAGTGTTTTGTTTTTAATGGATCAACCTTTTCTCCTTTTTGTGGTGTTGGTTTGAGCATTTTAGGTATCAAGTATGGAATCCTATGTTTTGGGTTAAACATTTAATTGCTTTTTCAGTTATCTGGACAGACAATGTTCTCTAGTCTCAAAATGAAATATCTGGTGACTGTGCACATATTTTGTGTCACAGCTTTTCATTTTTGTCAGTTCAATTCTCAAAGAGCTGAACCCTGATTCCTGTATGTTTAAAAATTGAGCATTCAACATCCTTAGAATACATCTATGCATTGAAAAATCAGCAGGTCAGGTTCAGTTTTAATTCCCGTCACAGAATGTATTCATAATTGCAGAGCAAATCGCTGAATGTTCATTTCTGTTTTTAAGGTGTTTTGTTCCTATTGATTTGTTCCACTTGAATTCACAGCACGCTTGTATGTAGTTACAGAAATCTGATCAAAGGCTTGTAATCTTAATACCACAGCGATACTAAATTAAATGCATCCTCTAGCCTTCCTTTCGGTAATTAATTCAGAACCAAATATTTTGCAGGCTGGCTCTCAATCTAATTCCAAGCTAGCACTTTAGAAATCTGTAGCATGTCAGCAGCTGTTTGGCTCTGCAGGTGTGTATAATACGCGTGTGCAATATTATTGACTGGGCTGTAGAACCGAAGAGGATATCGTAGACGGAGAAGCCTATAAAGAGGATTTGCACTGTTAGCCGTTTATAGGTTACTTTGTGGTGAAAATGGGCTTTTCCTTGATACAAGGTGAATTTAAACACTACTTGTAAATGTTTTCTCCCCTCTGTACCACTCGATTTTTCTGAAATTAGTGTTTATTGTCCCCTTGTGTTTTTCTTCAGAGGACTGGATGTGGTGTGTAAGTGGTGGACTTCTGTATGTGCATTATGTAAAGATGTGGAAATGTTGTTTGCTCTGATTCATGGAAGGCCACACTTTTTATTTTGCTGTGTGGGGATTTGTTCAAATAAAACTAGTGTGTTTTTAAATCCATTTTGTCTCGCTACTTTTGTATAGTTACTGTTTGATTCATTTAGAAGCTGTGATGTACAAACATTTGAACAACAAGTTAGTCACAATTGTTAAATAAATTTCAGTAGAAATAACCCTTAATTACAGTTTTGAATATGTGATTACTTGATACCACTTCATTAATAGTTGTTGCAGAATACTTGTATTTCTAGTGTAGAAATGCTGTCTTGCATACATTGCATTTAAAATTGAAGCACAGATTTCACATATTTGTATCTAGACACTATGGGAGCATTCAAAACCCTATTTTAAAATTTTCTTTAAGTGATTCATGTGTTAAGGTATTTAGGGTATTTATAGCTGTTTATTTCTTTCTACCTTCGTCGGAGCGCTTGCTTTCTTGAGGGGTGCACTGATTTGCTAAAAACACCAAAGGATCAGGAGTCGGTCAGCTCAGGAGATGTCGATATCTTTAGAGACACATGCACAAGATAGTGACTGTGCACCTTTGCAAACAACTGCTTAGTTAAGACACATGGTGGTGAAAATCAAGTTGTTTTTTTTTTTTTTTTTTAATCACAAACTGATGACCCTAAAAGATACATTGTGAGCCAAACAGCAGTCATTGCCATGGCTGAGCATTTCTGCCTTAAAATTACAGTATACTGGGGATCATCGCAAAATGGAGAATCAAACTTAATGCATTTGAAATAAAACAAACCTAAGCCAACCAATCCTGTCAACTTGCATGGTGGGGCTTTTGTTTCCTTATTCTTCTGAGAGTCTGTTCATGTTTGACCATTGTGTGGCTGAATTACTCAAATTCCACTGAAGAGTTTGAGCTGAGCCGGTGGTCTTCAGCGTTTGACAAGCTGTGACGACTGAGTGCAGACATAGTACATCTAAACCTTTTAGGCAGGAAGGGGGTATATTCATGAAAAGCTGAAGTCTGCATGTACATGGTTGGCTAACACTCAAACCCTATTTGCAGCATGCTCTACAAGATGGTTTAGTACAGCATTCTGTTTATGTGGTCAATATTCATGTATTAAACCCTTTGCGACATTGTTGTTAAACATGTCACATTCCATATGATAAAGTAAAAATAAAGCCAACATACATGTGTATATCTAACCATTTTAAGCAGAAAAGTATTAATTTAATGGAAAAGAAATCTCAAAATGTGACTTTGATACGCAGAGATGAATGAAAGTAATGTAACCAATCCTGAAATTCTAAGCTTGTTTTTCATTATTGTTTCCATTACTTAGTTGTGTATTTAATGTTTTTTGTCCTCGTGTTATCCTATAGTGTCTCAATACACCTTCTTTATACAACATGGATATACAGATGGGTGACAAATAAAAGGATAAAACAACAAAGTATCTTTGTAAGATGTCAGACCACCACATGCTGCCAGAAAACTTATACCAAAAGACTTTCCCTCATTTGGTGATGAGATGATTGTTGTGGAAAGAAATGATGAGCCTGTTGGTCTGAAGTCTACCATTCACAACTTTTTGGTGACATTTTCAGTGACCTTGTCTGTAGGAGGACAAGTGGAGCCAAACTATGGCAGCAAAATGCGCCCTATAGCATATAATGGCCACCAGGTCACCACTCTGCAGGGGTCAGAAACTCAGGATTTTCCTTTAATTTGTCAATCAGCTGTTTGTTTAACATAGCTAAAAGCTTGCATGTGTATTGCTGCCACCACTGACACATTAATGTGTTTTAGTACAGTATTCTCTGATCCTGTTGAGAAATACCCCCTTTGTGTCCCTGGCTTTTTAAAAATGTTAGTGTGTGCACCATGCATTAGATATCTGAGCCACTTATTTATGTATTTTGTTTAATTATTAGAATTTCTGTAATGCAATGGCAGCAGTTTCCACAGCTACTCATGTCCACAACTGGTATTGATCTGCAAGTGACCTTTCCCTCCAAGAGGACCAGCAGACTTAAAAGATGGCAGCAAAATGCCTCGTACAGCATAACAGAGCTGCCAGATTACTTGTCTAGGGTCAAAGGCTCTGCAATTTCATTCAACTTGATACCAAACTGTAGATGTTTCGATTTTATTTTTGCTATACCATGCTTCATTTAGTTAAATCCTGCATAGCATTCTGTGTTCAGCCACTTCAGTTTGGTTAATATGGTGCCAATTCACAACATAAGTCATCTCGAAGTACTTCAGATAGTAAGGTGAAGACCTATTATATTATATTATGGACAGAAACTCATCAAATCCAAAGATTCCCTTTGAGCAGCTTTTTTGTGACAGAAGGATAGCAGATAGAAAACAGTCAACCAATGCATTTGACAACAAAAGACTCGAGAGGTTGTCAGTAAGTACAGATTGGAAATGTGCCACTGTGGAGTCAAAGATATCTGCAGAAAAAAACCCCAAAAACATTAAGTACAGGGGAAACATGCAAATTTTGTGACATAAATTCATGAAGAATCTCATCAGTGACTTTTAAATTTACATGTATTGGCCCAACACAGTATATACTACAAATGTTAACATAAGAAAAGATGAGAAATTGGTATTTCAGGGAGATGAAGTGAATCTTTCAGTATGAAGCTGCAGTCCTAATCAAGATCAGGAGTTTTTATTTATTGTTAAGGCTGTGCAATACCAATGAGACACAATTTTAAAAATTGTTAAATAGAAAAGTCATAAATAAAGAGACAAGTAGAGAGCATTCTTTATAAATGTAAGTAGAGTTCTACAAAGCATGCGTGTTCGTCACCTGGGTACATTATCCATCATGTCATATCTGAACCTGTGAAAGATGTACAGGCTGTTCTGCCATATGTACAGGACATAGATGTTGATTAAAGTGCCGTTTCTCTCAGACCCCAGTGCAAACATACAAAGCATAGCAAAAAATCACTAAAGACAGATACCATGAAACAAGACATGAAGAAACAAGCAATGCCATGTTATGCTATGCTATGTTATTACTCATCCAAGGAATGGTGGAGTTAGGTCACGATCAATGTGCATCTGTTTGTCTGTTTGTCTATTAGCGAAATTACTCAAAAATGGACAAACTGATTAGTTTGAAATTTTCAGGGAAGCTCAGAAATGACACAAGGACCAACTGATTACATTTTGGCAGTGATGGGGCTTATAGTCTGGATCTACAGATTTGTTAAAGATTTCTGTATCATTGCAAGATAGCGATCACTGTAACTACGACTACAAGTGAACACTACATCAGCTGCCTGCTGACGATCGCATGATTGTGATTATACTACAAATTGACAGCTGTGGACCTATCCATCAGAAATGATACAAGGATAGGTGTTTCCCATCATTTCCCACTGCCTGCTACATATTTGTGTCATGTGATTTGGTATCAGTATGCAACATACATGTGCATAACACACAGCTGTGCTCAGCCCACGGTCATTTGGTTTGTTGGTACATCTATATTAAATTACCACATTCTATGGTGCTATGATTTCTGATCATCAATAATTAATAAAAAATGCTGCATTTCTGCAAAAATATATTGCATTTTGACAATGCCAAATGGGGAAATGAACAGCCTTGATGGAGTACTGCGCTCTCTGAGTGCTTTTCTATTGTTATGCTATGCTATCTTAGCTTATCTTAATTTATTATTGAGACTGTGGAGTTAAAGTGTTTTGTGTGTGGGTGCAGACATCTAGACGTTATTTACACTGAGATGAATGATGGCCAGTGGGCTATGTCTCATAAGTGTCAGTTTCATGGGATGGATTTATAGATGACACTGGTCAAAGAAAGACAGGGCGTCCGTCCATCCATCCATCCATCCATCCATCCACCTGCGGAGTGATGCTGAGCTGTGCAGCCTGCGGGAGGAGGAGGAGGAGGAGGAACGTCACGCTGTGCACGTTCGCGGTCTGTCGTTGCAACGCGGAAGAGACGAAGGAGGAAGGAGACGCTCCACGTCACTGAGGTGTAATATCGGCGTCAGTGCAACACAAGGTGCTACCTCAGTACGATTCCAGTACCATTGTAGAGCCCCAGACATCCTCATGTAGGATTTAATAAGTCGTGTGACCACAAATCGAAGGTTTACTCCGCTGTTTCTGCTCTGATCGGGCCTCGGTGGACACTCCAGGAATCCGCTGAAGGTAACGTACGCACGTTAACGGACGGCTTGAGTGTTTGTCCGCTACCTGCTAGCCTCGAACCGCCGGATGGTCCCTGCTTCAGTGTTTCCCCCGGGCACCGCTGACCTTTGCGGCTCAAAGAAAGCGCTGCACGGCGATTCATTGATAAAATGTCGTTGGAACCATTAGCGCAGAGTGTCAGTGGACTGACCCAGCTAGCGAGTCGGGATTTAAGGTCGTCAGGATTCGAAGCGTTGTTGACGTTTTCGGTTTGACAGTTGTCGGCGTCCTGCTGGGGAGCTGCTGCTGCTGCTGGTTACATGCATTTACAAGACTGCATCTCATCTCTTGCAAGCTGTTTAATATGAAAACTAGCTATGGCTTATTCGCAGATGGAATAAACATCAGCAGGGCCCGTTGGACTGTTGTGAGAACTGTAGGCATTACTGTAATCACAGTGTACCAACATGCTAAGGCCCTCTCATTGTTGTGGTTTTGATGCATTGTTAGCATCTGCAATAACAACTCATGAAAGTACCAGCATATCAGCACTTATTGTGAATATAACAGGACATATGTACACTAAAAACTTGAAGGGGCACAATATTCAGTAACACAGTTTGGGTAGAGAGTTGTCTTTTCTTCTGTGGCTCTGCTGTGAGCTTTATAAAGTCTATAAATCAGGGTTAGACTCAAAAATAATGCACTAACCTGGACCCATTGTAGCCAAAACATATTATTTGTTCACTTAAGCCTGCAGCTGCATGGTTGACTAACACTGATGCACTTTGTTTACAGTACATTCCACAAGATGGTTTAGTTCAGTTTTCTTTGATCATGTCAGTCAATTATAACACAATACCCTCTTGTTACATTATTGTTAGATAGCATGCCATATTCCTCATGATTAAGTAAAGTAAATCGCACTAGCACATGTCTATTTAAGAAATTTTAAGGCAGGAAGGGGTTATTTGCATGGAAAACACTTGTAAATGTGCAACTTTGGAGATGAGTTTTTAGGTGTTTAATCGATGACTGGAGAGGAACTTAAAACAATAGAGTGGAAATCCTGTGGCCTTGCTTCTCTGTGCAAACAGTCACTACCCCTGAGTTGATGGTTCCTCGAGCCAGATTATGTTGAGAGAAAATGCATTCATCTTTAAATTGTAACTGCAGATCCATTAATCTTTACTGAGCTGTGTATTTAATCTTTATCGTGTTCACTTTATCTTACAATGTTTCAACACACTTAATTTCTACAATTTGTGTGTACAGATGGGTGATAAATTAAAGGAAAAAACAACATAAAGTGCCTTAATCATGTGTTGGGCCACTAAATGCTGCCAGAACAGCTTCAGTGTGCCTTGGAATTGATTCTCCCAGTCTCTGAATTCTACTGTAGGAATGAGCACTATTCTTCCAGCATATAGCACCTCATCTGGTAGTGATGATGGTGGTGAGCCATGCAGTCCATTGTAAGTGATTCACTTCCTTTTCATACTTAAACTACTGAGTGTCCACAACTTTCTGTTGATTTTCAGTGACCCTTCCATGTAAGGGACAAGTGAAGCCAAACCATGGTAGCAAAATGCCCCTATAGCATAACAGAGCAACCAGAACCCCTCTATGCAGGGGTCAAAGGCTCAGGATTTTACTTAAGTTTCGCACTTGTTTGTGTATTTAACAAGGCTGTCTTCTCTTCTGTGACTCTGCAGTGAGATAAGACCCGGGTTTTCTAGACTTGAGCTTTTAGCTGAAAGAAAAGCGCTAACATGTCTTACTCACTGCAGCTGAAGCCTGCATGTGCATAGTTGGCTAAAACTGTTGGCCTGTGTTCCATAACTATTTTTAGTTTCAAATCAAGCTTACCTTTTAAAATCACCTGAGTCGTCCAGAGAGCTGAATGCATAAGACAGTTAACAACAAAAGAATTTGCACAAAGCAAGACAGGATCAAGACTTGTCAAATGAGTTTGTCAAACAAAATAAAATAAATATAAAACACTAAAAAACAGGTGAAACAGGAGAACAACTTATAATGTAATACATGCAGAGTACTAGTATATTAAAATCATTTAGAGCAACCAAAAGCCACTGAAAACATGTCTATCCTGAGATTTTTAGATTATTAGAAGAGGAACATTTGATTGAAAGAGGAAGACCAGGTCATCCACTCGCCTCGAGTTAAGGCAGTAGCTTAGGTGATGGTTTTTTAACTACTCTACATCTCAGTTAAATCCTGTGTTACTGGTTGTTTTTATCTGTTACTGCTACGCTTTCATCATTTTATCTGCTTGTGTTTTCTCATGAGCAACATGTTTCTCTATGTCAGGTATGTTTCAAATAATGATAATTATTGATTAGCAATCATTTTTTCTTTGGTAGTTTTTGTACTTTTAATTTGTATCTTGCTTTTAAAAGCTATTTCTTTGTCCATTTATACATCCAAATGCCAGAGTAATGTTAATATAATAAAATATATGTATTTCCAATTAGCAGATTTTTTTGGATTGAAGTGTCTTATTTTGTTTGTTCCCCAAAACAAGATGAGTGTCATGTGTTCAGACTAGCAGTCTTTCTGTCGGGCTAATGTGAGTTGCATTTGTCGCTTCGGTGACATTCTCTTGCTCAAGACAGTTCGCTGTTTTGACCACATGTCCTGGCCTGTGTGAACGAGGTGTGTAGTTTTGGCATGCTTGCCGTTTTAAAACCAATTTCATTTAATTATTTTAAAGTCAGCACAAAGAGATTGCAGAGGAACTAATCAAATCAAATGATTTCAAATTTCATTTCCGCTCAATAACTGCATTATTGTTTTGTTTTTCAAGTGAAATATTTTTACAAAGACTATATTGAAAATACGGCGCCAAAGTAGAAACTCTGTGGTGCTCTGCAAACACACAACCTTAATGCATTGTGTGCTACACTGCACCACTTTCACAATGTACTGTGTCTTGGAAACATAGATGTGCAAGTAAACTGGCACAGATGTTATGAATGGAAACTAGAGCCTTTGTGACAATTCATACAATGTAAAGGACATTGCATAATTTAAAACCTCTGTTGATGGCATCCAAAAAACATACCTTTACTTGCTGCACTTTCTTCTCTTAGGTAAGACTGAGATTATTTTAGTCAGTTCAGATGGCCTCCAGTTCGTTTGGCATGTACCTGTTATAGTCCCAGCAGTGGAGCTTGGGGGTGGATCTACCAAAATATTGCATAAGTGTAGCAGAAGAGAAATATTCCAGCATAATAATGAGCCTTTCTTAAGAAGAAAAGAGTGGAAACTATGACCTGGTAAAGTACGTCGCTTGACTTGAGTCCAACAGAACACACTGTGTTTGTTTTAAAGTGATGGGCTGTGCAAAGCAACCCCTTCAGTAAAGAGCTGCTGCAAAATATTCTCTCTGAAGAATGGCAGAACATCTCTCTGGAGTTTTACTGCTGGGCCTGTATTTTTAACACAGTAAGTCTAAACTGTTAGTTTAATGTTAGCAAATGCCCAACCGTTCAATTTGCAAGTCATGGAAGTAATAAGAGGTGACATGATTTTGACATTTAAGTGATATTATACAGGGGTGAAGTCACTTCTGTTACATGTTGAGGGATGAGTTTAGTGAATACCAGTATCTGTTTGGTCATGTTGCCCACATTACCAATGTTTTTTCTCAAAATTTGTGGTTTACATGCTGTCTATTGCCACATTATATTGATATGTTTTAATATAGAGATATTTTTTCAATACACATTTTCAGAATTTAACACCACATCACACACTACTCCCAGACTAAAACGACTTTGTGCAAGTACTTTGATACTCGTGTTTCATCTCAAAATGGTTTGTCAGTCCTCAGAAAACTGTGAACACCGAACTACATTGTCATCAGTATTTAGTTAAAACGTACGTAGGAACAGTGTTGCCAAATCTGTCATCTGTGGCATTTAGTCTGTGGTTGCTGTTGAGAAAAGGATCCCACCAAGAACCTGTTTTATTGGAAACACCCAGTTATTCACACCCCATACACACCCTATATTCTTTCAAACCGTCAGATAATAATCCTATATCAGTGAAAAGTTGCACTCAGATGTGAGTTTGCAGGCAAGATGATTATTAACTAGTGTATGCACAAGCTGTAGAGTGGGTTGATAAGAAATTACAAAGCCACACAGCAGTGCAGAAGTAAATAGTTTCGTACTAATCTTGTTTATTAGTTTTGTGACCAAAAGGATTTCATTAGGAGTGTGGCAGTGGGAAAATAAACAGAGAATGAAACAATCTAGAAACCTGCACATCTTTGTAGAGCATAGAAATCTACTAGTTCTGTCCACTCTGAATCACTTTATTTTATTTTAGTCATTTTTTTTAAGTGCATTTTAATGGGAGTCAGGCAAACTCACCTCACATCAACCTGTGTTTTCTGTGCACTTTGCCATTCAGCACAGCAGACGTATCACTAATTGCACAGGGAAGAGGAAGTGAGCTGAGGTGAAGTTTTGCTTCTCTAACACCGGGCTAAGCTGTGAGGAAGTTGGAAATCTGTCAGTGTAGTATCTGTCTTTTAACCCTTTCCATAAAGTTGAGCTTAGACAGACTCCATATAAGATAGCATGCAGTTTGCAATTTTGTCAGATTATTCAGACTTATTAAGAAATAGTCCAATAGCTGCATTCGGTTGAGAAGCACATTACATGAATGAAAAATTCAGTTGTGTACATGTCCTTTAATAGTTGGTGCTTAAAGCATTGGGACCCTACTTTGTATCTGGCCGACATTTTACTCTTCACAAGGCCCGACACCTTTAAGCCATTGCTTAAAATAATGTTCTTATTTGCCCTAATTAGTAAGGTAAACAAGAGAGGTGTTCTCAATCTGTTTTAATCTCCCTCTAATTAGTTGGAGGATGTTTATCTTGTCTTAATGAGTCAGATCATAGGACCACGACTTGGTCAAATGGCTGTGTGTGTCGGTGTGAAAACACTAACCTCTGAACTAACGCCTCATCTGAAAAGAACGTGTTTGAAAAGACTACTAAACCTGCAGTGTGTCTTGACAGCTTCAAGTGTTCCAGGACAGACAGGGCAAAGTGGTAACAGCATTTGTGGTGTTGGAATATCATTTGATTGTTCGCTATGTCGTTCCAATTTTTCTGTCCTCCTCTATCTTTGATATTTATGGGCCTTTTTGTATCTTGCATTTGGTTAATTTGCATTGAAAATTAGATCTGCATCACATTTAGAAGTGAATCGAACTTACTTTCAAGGAGGCGACACACCAATAAGCCACTTCAGTAAAGGGTGTTAATGTAAGCTTATTAGACGGAGAACGGAAACAAAACACCTCAGTAGCTCTTACAGAAGCTGCTTCTTCGACATTACGAGGACCGTACGGTCACTTTTAGAATCACTGATGGCAGAAAACAATGAAAATGTGAGTACTTGCAGAAATGAATACCTTCCTTTAATCTGTGACTATAAAGGAGGAACTTTGGTCCGTTCCGACTCGTAGTGAAACAATAACTCTGCATGCAGTGTGTTTACAGAGAGAGATAATAACTGTAAAAAGTAGAAGGAGTAGGAAGGGATGATTACATAAAGGCTGATACCTCTTATTTTCTACTCAAAGATAGTGCAAGGGAGAGGGTGAGCCGTGTGCAAGCAAATGAGGATTTTTCATAATGTTTCTGTGTTCTTTCTTCAAATTTGCAGTTGGTTTTTCTTTTCTTTTATCTTATTTTGCACAATTTGCTTTCAGTCAGTAACTGATGTAATTATACTTGTGACAACAGAGTAGCTGTACTGTATCAGAATGAGCTCCTTTCATGTATGAATACTGTGCACTGCTGCAAACACTTAAATATTTGCAGTCAGCACAGTAAGAGTACAAAGCTAAAGGGCAGTTTTGTTTCTGGTGCGTCCATACAAGATAAATATAGGTCTAATGCTTTTACAAGGATGAGTTTTCACTCTCTCTTCCTCATTTTCTCTCCCACTCTCTCTGTTTTGCTCTTTGTAATTCTTGTCTCTACATGATTCAGTGGTTGGCTAAATGTTAATTGTGTGTCTTGTAAAAAGAACTCAACCCTCCAGGTTTCATACCAGCGATAATCACATTCATGTGCAGATTTTCTTTACATTCATTTAGAATTAAACTAGAATGTATTAATTAGTGTCTTGACTTTGTGTTTTTGTACAGATCATGTTGTCTGACCATATCACAAATATGAGAACCCCTGGGGTGGCATTTTTTTATTTGGGGTATACCAGATAGCAGTGAAGTTTTGGGTTGTGAAAGCGTTACACACGTCTTTATTCTTGTCATGTATTGATGTAGCAGAAGTACACCTCAGCAGGGCATCTTTAATATGCTGGGTGTTTTCAGAGTGGAAACATTTTTTTCATCATGCAAATATCTAAAAAATAGGGAGAGTACAGCAGCAACAGGGTAGACAACACGGTTTTTGTTTATACATATTGCAGATGCCTGAATAGAAGCCATTTATTTCTCACATATGACACCACTATTTTCAACAGAAGCATGTGCAGCATAAAGATGCAGCAGGACCGTGTTCTGACTCATTTAGCATGAGAAATGTTAGATTTTTCAGTTCAGTCTGTGTGCTGAAGCTCTTTGAAATACTATTTCCTCTTCCATTTGTTTGTGTATCAGTCCAAAATTTGCTTAGAAGGTCTGTGAAAGTGAACCTTGTTTTTTTTTTTTTTTTTTTTTTAAAGATTTCTTACCTACCACATTAGAGCACATGTTCAAAAATTTGTCAGGACAAAGCAATCAGTGGACAGTGACAAATGGAGCATCTGCACACTCTGCATTTGTTAACCTGAGTTGATGGATGTTATGTCTGTTAATGTTTTTTTTTTTGGTGTGTGTGTTTGTTCCCTCAGGGCGCCCCACCATTTCAGCTTCTAGATGGGTGAATCGGGCTCACGTCGTTCCACACTCGTTTCCCGCCTGCCAATTTTCCGCCGCAGCAACAGTAAGAGGCAGGAGTCTCTTCCTTCCTCTCCGTCCTCAGGTGGAGTGGGGAATGGCGTCCACACCTCCTCGCCTTCCAGCACCAACTCCAGCTCTGGCAGCACTGGGAAACGCCGTAGCCTTTTTCGCACTCCATCTCTCAGTTTCTCAGCTAAACGAAACAGTGATCCACGTGTCCAACCTATCAACCTAAACCTCACTCCTCCCCTGTCACAGCAGAGCACTGACTCAAATGGAAATAACCAGCAGACAATAACGGCGTCAGCGTCCACAGGGTTCAGCGATAGTAGTGGTGGACGCCCAAAATCACGCCACTCATTTGGGTTTGGCAGCCACAAGCAAAAGAAAATAACACGCTCTCAGACTGAGGACTTTGATAAGGCTTCCTCATCTTCCTCCACAACCAATCGAAATGTGTTCATCAACTGCATCAGTGGGTCGGGGGCCAACGAAGGTGACGACTCCGGGTTCCTCGATGACTACAGTGGTGGCAGTAATAATAACAAACGGTCATCACGCCAGAAAAAGCAACTGCTGCCCAAGTCTTTCTCAGCTCACCACCGCTTCTCCCGCACATCTGATCACCACAGACCTCCAGAAGTGAATCTGGAACCTCCAAGTTCTACCACCGTCACTCCAGGGGCAGGAGGACTCACCCCGGGGTCATGGCCTGGTGAACTGCTCGGTGCCGGTGGTGAGAGCTCCCTCCAATCCCCAATGATTTCAGAGGATCGAACCACCGCCATCACCCCTTCAGAGTTTATTCCCATCACAGAGGACTCTGTATCCGAGGTGGATGTGCTGCCGACTCCCAGCCCTGCTTCTGGTGTAGCCCCAGGACCGGCCTCTGAGCCTGGGCCTGCTGCTGACAGTACTCCCCCTGACCCACCACCTGCTCCAGAGAACTTCAGCGTGGCTGTCTCTACCTCCCAGGTAGTAGGACTGTTTTGTCTAAGTAGCTTTGAAATCAAAAAGGGTGAATCAGTGCAAACACGCAGTGTATTTTATGCTAAAAAGTTACTTGTAATCATTGTGCAGTAGTGTGAATGTTCTGAATAAAATGCATGATGCTAACTTGTTAAATTATTTTAATATTAACTGTACTTGTAAACAAATATACTTACCAACAGCTAAATAAAAGTACGAGTGCTTTAGGAATTCACAGTACAACCACAGATGCCCTTGGCTGTCGAGAACAACAACCGTAAAGGATGAATATTTGTGACCACTGTTGGGTGTCTGTGAAATGTGACATAAAAATTGAGCATCAAGCATGAAAAGTCCCTTTATAGAAAGAGCGGAGGCAGGAAAAAGAAAACGTGTGCTTGTCTGCAAAATGTCCTTCACATTTAGCACCTTTGTGCACACAACGTATCCTCCTTCAAAGAATTTATTCATTTTTTTTTTTTAAATTTTGGTAGAGGACGGAACTCGGAAAGTTAAACCATTTATCCAGTATAATGATTGCAAAAACAAAGCTCTGCGCCTCCTGTTTTGGCTCCAGGAGAGTAAATGCAGTATGGCTTTGCTGTCTTAACATGCCCACTGTGGTGCCTGAGGGTGCAAACATCCACCTCTTAAATACTTGCTGAAGTGGGATCTTCTCTCTAACCTGCTACATTTTGCCTCATTAACTTGTCAGTGAAATATCTTCTGTTTTAACACAAGCTCAATAACGTGTCCTGTCCTCAGGTTTTCTTCACTCCAGCCCAGTCCGGTGCTGAAAAACCATTACTCCCTGATACCAGCACAGCCAACAACACAGACTATGAGACTGCCATTTCCCTCTCAGAGCCAGAGACAGCTGTACCCTGCCTACCTCTGCAGGAACAATCACTGGAAGAGAGGAAGGAGAGGGAGGAGGAAAGAAAGGAAGCGAGGAAAGAGGTGTCAGCTGATAAACGGAAGGAGCTGGTCCAGGAGAGGAAGACGGGCTACCACACGGAGACCACGAGTGAGAGCGAGGCATGTGTGGTACGCAGCGAGGGTTGTCACTCTAACCCCGAGCAGTCGGAGAGGAGGGCAAGACACACGCTCTCTGTTCAAGAAAGAGGAAGCTTCTGTGGCTGCCATGAACCCAGGTCCTCTCACTTGAGGAAACCACATACAGGTATGAAACTCGTGCAGGCACTTGTAGGAAAATCACAGATTTACATGCAAAGCCACAGCCACCGAAACACAGACGTCATACACCTGTGTGCAGTGAGAGTCACAGGGACCCGCAGACAAACTCACAACATCTCTTTTTGTACTTGTTTGACATTCCTTCGTTATGAGGGCTCCGTGAAATTATCTATAAACAACAGTAGTGCCTTCTGTGTGTTTTTGTGGGTTCATCAGATAGTTACATTTCTTCATTGCTTGAGTATGCATGTAACAAAAACAGCAATTAAACAAAAAAGGGCTCAAGCTAATAATGAATTATAAAATACAGTGTACAATATATATATATATATATATATATATATATATATATATATATGTATACTTGCTGCAACATCTAAAGCAATAGGACATCAGGTTTAAAACAATAAGATATACAACAATACAGATGTCAGCAGATGAGATATTATAGAGTACTGCTGAACTGCAGTGCCCTTTCTACAAGTAGTGCAGTTTGAAATTTATTCATACAAAGGTGCAGCTGAAATGTTGAAAGATATCTGTATTGCAGGGTTAGGGTTAGGGTATTGCAGTACAGGATAATCAGTCAGTCCAGTGCAGTCAGTGTCAGTCTTTGGCATTGTTCACTTCTCATATGGCTCTGGGGTAAAAGCTGTACTTAGTCTATTATTCTGTGATATGATCGATATGAAATGTCTACCAGAGGGCGGCAGGTCAAAGAGAGGATCTCCAGAGTGGGAAGGGTCATTGAGTATGTTGGCTGCTCTACTGAGGCAGAAAGCTGAATAAGTCCTTGATAGAAGACAGTGGGCTTCCGATTATCTTCTGGATGGTACTGATGATCCTCTGAAGGGCTCCACTGTCTGCTGCTGAACGAACCACTGGCATATCACGTAGAGCTACAGTGTGTCAAAACACTCTTGATGGTGCAGAGGTAGTAGGTTGCTGGCAGCTTCTACAGATTGCTTCTCTCGAGGATCCTGACAAACTAGAGGCGGTGTTGGTAGTCCAGGAGAGATTTATCCAGACACTCTCCATTTAAGTGTAGTAAACTGGAGTCTGCATTATTCTTCTAGATGTGTATTATGCGTTCATTGGCTTTTGATACCACACTGCTAGCTGATGAACTTCATCCCTGTTGTCTGTCTTGTGTCCTTTCGAGATAATTCCAACAGTTAAGTTTGGTGTAAATGGAGCCTGTTTCATGCTAGGACAGCACATGCACTTTCTTTGTTAGCTTAGATGTATCTATATGCTTTTTATTACAATCTCTCTTTTGTTTTACTTGCTTTCTAACTTAGACACTCAAAAATGCATGGCTCAACTACATTACATACATAGTAAAAAATCACCTCTTTGTGGTTCAAAGTGGATTCGGAGGAAATGTCAATGTTTTCCTGAGGGTAATATCTGACATTATATTTATGATAAATAGAGTAATAGACATATCAAACATCAGTTGTGGCAGTAAAAATCTGTTTATACAGCTTTACTGTCAGGACTTCAAATTATGTTTTTGCCATGAAAAAAGTTAAGACACCAGTTCAGTTTTTGAAGATGTTAATTTTTAAATACAACAAGACCAAATTCCTTTTAATATGCAGTCACTGTTGTATATGATCTTCAAAAACATTTGCAATAATCTATGCCGAAATTAGTTAAACATTATTAGCTAGTTGAAGTGATGGAATGCTAATGCTCTCTCAATGTTGTTTGGTTTTATTACTTCTCTATGCATGGCTGAACAAGTGTGAATAAGATAGCCAGTAAAAATCTTTGAGAGTTCATTACCAAGCCTCTCAAAGAGATTCCCCCAGGAAACTGATAAGTGGAGGTGATGCGAGCTGGTCTAATCAGTTTTTAAGTAATGTTATACTGATGTCCCACAGCTTATTTCCGTTTGACAGCTGAAGACCACGAGATGACTAGTATTGATATGTAGCGCATAATACTATCCCACCTTCTAAATGATTTGCTAATTCAAAGTTTTAAATGGGAATGCTTCCAAGCTATACAAGAATATTAACAGCTGCAAATTAGATTTAAAAGTTTAGATAGTTAACACGGAGAAACGCATTCTGCCTAATACATCAAATTGAGTTTTGGGCTGACTGATGGAGTCAAACTGAAGTTGTGCTCCTTAACCAAAGATGATTTGTTGCTATTCTCCTCAGCTCACCTTTAGCTGCTGCTGCATTTTGCAGATAAATGTTCTTTAGCCAAGCTTTCTCTGTTACCAAAGCCAAATATAAAATGAAAACACATTCTCTTTAATTCTACAGTCCATTATTAAAATTTCAACAAGTGTTTGCTCTATGTCAGACTTTGATCAGACACCGAATAACAACATCATATGGCTGAATTTATTATCCTTTTATGGAACAAAGTGGATGATTTACCCAGTAAGTTTAGAGTCAAAATTCAAATTAAAATTGATTAAGACTTACGGATAAAAAAAAATAACATGAGTTGCAATTCCATTTATAAAATGTGGACACTTGCATACATTCCAGTGCAAACCTTATTATTATTATTATATAATATAGGAAGTATTATTATTATGCTCATCATCTTTCTGTCCTACACATTGTGTGTTGTGTATTTTACAGCAGGTGCAGTTGTGGGGCAATCTGCCAGCAGTTGTTTAGTGTGGCATTACTGACCTGTTGGTTGTATATATCATTGTGAACACACACGCTCGCACGCTTGTCTGTTGGACGTCGCACCAACAATTTTTTATATTAGTTTTACAAACTATGTCATAGGCCTCTGTGAAATAGGTTCCTATCTAACCGTCTGACCCGCTTGCACAATGGTCATAGACACAAGAAAACATGCTAATCATGGGGCCTCCTCAGTGTTCTACATCGATCAGCCACAGCAACAAAAAGGAAGTGAATAACGTTTAGCGCCCTGTTACAATGGTGCCTGTCAAAGCGTGGGATATATTAAGCAGCAAGTGAACAATCAGTTCTTGAAGTTGATGTGTTGGAGGCAGGAAAAATGGGCAAGTGTTGGGTCTGAGTGACGTTGACAATGGCCCGAGTGTGACAGCTAGACATCTATGTCAGAGTGTCTCCAAAGCAACAGGTCTTGTTGGGTGTTCCTGATATGCAGTGGTTCATGCCTAACTAAAGTGTTCCAAGGAGGGTCAGCTGGTAAACTGGCAACAGGGTCATGGTCTGGTTTAACAGCAGAGCCAGTGTGGGATGCCCTGGAAAATAGTTTATTCCATTGATGCCCCAGCTCACAGTTTCCAGGACTGAAAGGATGTTCTGCAAATGTCTTGATACATGATCGGTTAGGACACCTTCAGAGGTCCTGTGGAATGCTTGCCCCGAAGGCTCAGAGCTGTTTTGGCAGTCCAAGAGGAACCTACATATCATTAGGCAGGTGGTTTTATTTCAGTGGCTGATCGATATAAAGTATACAACAGAAGTGAGAACATCCCTGTGCAATGTCACTTAAATGTCAAATGATTTAAAATTGTCACCTTACATTAGTCTGTGCATGGGTGGGTTTTCTCCAGGCACTCCAGCTTCCTCCCACAGTCCAAAAATATGCTGAGGTTAATTTGTAACACTAAATTGTCCGTAGGTGTGAATGTGAGTGTGCTTGTTTGTCTCTATATGTAGCCCTGTGACAGACTGGCGACCTGTCCAGGGTGTCCCCTGCCTTCGCCCGAGTCAGCTGGGATAGACTCCAGCACCTCCGCGACCCAAGTGAGGATAAAGCGGTGTGTAGAGAATGGATGGATGGACCTTACATTAGCTGTAGTACTGCTGAGTTGAACAGTGGGGTGTTTGCTCTTATGTCAATAAGCTATAGATTAGATATACCATATTAACATACAGGCCCCACAGTAGAAAGCTACAGATGAGATTTACTGTATTAAAATACATGCTCCTCAGTACAAGCTCTTTAAATGTTTAATTTCTTTCGATGACAGACTTAGTCTTTTAGATGGAGGATGCCCATGTTGCACACATTTCTGGAGAGATGTTCTGCTGTGCTCCAGATTTCTCAGCTACTCTTTGCTGGGCAGTTGTGTTGCTCTACCTTTCTTTTTAAAATATCTAAAAGGTGTTCTGTTGGATTTCAGTCAGGTGAAACATTTGGCCACGTCATAGTTTTCACTTATTTCTTTAGAAGGTTTTGTGTGATTTTGGCTATGTGCTTTTGGATCATTATCATTTTAGAAACTTCCTCCTCTGCCAAGCTTCTGGAGACTGAGAGGCATTTTGTTAGTCAGCGTTATTGTATATCCATAGGCATTTAAGGCTGCAATAAAACGAGGGCGATAGAAAATGGTTTGCAGTAAGTCCTGTATTTTTATATAGATATAAACTGTTGTTCAATGGGAGGATGTTTTCACTCTTTATCTGTTGGTTCACATATAACAATCCTCCATTTGTCTGGCTGAAAATTAATTCCCCGCGAATCTCACATTTTTTTTCTGTATTTATATTGTTACAAAGCAATCTCAGTGTAAGAACTCAAACTAAACCTGATGATTACAAAACAATAAATACTATTTGACCAAAAGCAATATAGCTGAAGAGCTTAATGAAGGGAAGATTTAACCGAATGCTGAACAAGTAAAACCTGCTTTTGTCATTTACATTTATGAAAGAAATCTTATCTCTTACTGGAAAGGGGGCTGACTGAGTTAGAAGTATAATAAAAAGATGATTATATCTGCTTCTGGAATCACAATTTCACCTAAATCCATTATTTCTCTGCCTGTCTGACTTTGTTATTCTCTTTGTTTCCTTCTTTCCTCCAGCTTCTCTTTGTAGCAGTGTCAGCCCCTACCATGAGGTGATGCGGATGGAAAGGCGTCTGCGCTCCTCGTCTGAGGGGGCTGGTGGGCCTCGTATCCATGGTAACCACAGAGATGCCCCGGGCTTGGAGGGATGCGGTTTGCTTAAACACAGAAACAACTCCTCATCATCTAAACTGGGAAGTCTGGTAGGTCTTAAACTGTGTTTGTTTTCATGTTTTTACGTGTCATTTTAACTGTAGATTATTATATCATGAATATTTGCATCGTGTAACTATGTTTTATATTACAAGTTGTTTGTTCTGCTCAGTTGTCATATCACACTTACGACACTAGTAGTTTGTGCATGAAATGTCCAGTGCAGTTTACATGCTTATGACTGTGTTTACATAAAGCAGAGCTAAAACCCAGATGCACATGCACACAGGCAGCACAAGCAATTAGCATGACTAAATAGCTCGTTATGCGCTACTTCCTCTACTGTACATCCTCATAGCAAGGCATGGCAAGTTTGTTTGTATAGAACTTTTCAAACACAAAGGCAAGAAAAAGTAGTTTAAGGAATTCATTATAACAGCATTTAAAAATGTGGTGAAGAGGAAAAGAGAATCGATTAAAATAGAAAATTAAACGGAAAAGTGACTAGTAATACATTTCTACACAGTTACAGGGCACTAATAAATTGCAACTTTAATAAAGGAAATAAAAGTTCAGTAGAGCGCATTAATCTGTTCAAGGCACTGAAAAGCAAGGGAGAAATATGCTTTTCCTGGTGTGTGTGCATGCATATGTTTTTCTTCTTATGCAATTATTTGGTCTCTCTTTCGTATTTATGCATATCATTTTTGTCAATGTATGCAGGAGCTTTTGCATTGTAGTAAGCATTGCTTTCTTAAAAGTCCAGTTTTAACTTTGCAAACATTCATAGCACCAAGATTATTGAAGGCAGCTTCATTTCTTCAAGGAGGTCAAATATTGTTCATTGCATCATCCCGTTCATGTCTTTCCCATAAGTACTCCTAATCCTTTACAGCCACTAAAATGTTATCTTCAGTCTTTCTCTCTTGCTTGTCATGACCAATAAGCGCCTGGCCACTTTGGTGACAACTTTTCCTGCATTCAAATGACGTGAACACATTCTGTGCTTCCCCAAAGGTTTTTAGGACAGGCTGTCACCTTTTCATAAGGAGGAGATAAATTGCAAAGGGATATTTATACAGTAACTGCAGATGTGCGAGTTATGTAAAAAGACTTACAGACATTTGTTGTAGACAAATTTGAATCCAATTTGAAAAGAGCTCTTAACATTTTTATTTGTGAAGCGGTTTTTATTACAACTTCCTTATCGAGTCACTTTGCACTTGATTACCAAATTGGCATTACATCTACAGGATCAGTCCTGCTCTTAAAAGGAGTAAAAGAGCTGTTGTAATTGGCCACAATTATACACAGCTGCTTACACATTCTGCCATAATGTTCCGCATGATACTTAGTAATCTCCCCCAGCTCCTATGCCTCTGGCCATTAAAATACTAAAAGTGTTTTGACGTGCCTTGGGCAAACCGAACATAGTGCACTTGATTTTGTTTCGCAGTTCTGACTCACAAAATGGTGCATAATTTTGACTCACGTTGAATGTGAAAAAAACAGCAAGCAAAAATATATTTCCTCATATTTGCTAAAAAAGATTTATTATGAAATTCAATGTGCCTGCTGTGTTTCAGTGTTGTGACAAAAACAGGTCTGTTAATGGAAGCGTGGTCATCTCCCAAACTGACTTGTCTTTAACAGTTTGAGGCAGGAAGGCATTTAATGGATTATGAAGAGAGGTAACTCAGAAATGACATGCCTTTAATGGTGATTTATAGTTCAGTACTGATTTTGTCCCAACAAAGTGGTACCACAAGTCTCAATGTGTCTCTATTCTTTGCATAGCTGCAGTAGTTTGAAAAACTTCTTCAGTCATCTGAAGGATTTAAGCATAATATCCTGTTTGTGAGCTTAGTCTGTCGAACAAACATTGCAGTAGTGCTTGTTGATTCATGCTTCAGCTACATCCACTTTTGTGTCTGGGAAAAGGCTATAGCTACGACAGCTGTGTGTTAGTTCTCTTTCAGCAGACACGAGGAAGCTCACTGGGAGGAAAGCTAGTTTAAGTCAATCCCATTTATGCTACCTGGGACTAAAGGCTCCTGCTGAGGTTTAAAAAGGGCAGGGATACACACATCACGTTGCTGTGTTCCTTGCAGACTGCAGCTTCCTCTTGACGCACACTTCACTAAACATGGTGTGATCTCTTCCTTTTCTCGTCTGTGCCTATGAAGGGCCCTTCAGGGGCCTGAGTCGTGGTGGGAAGATATGAGCCGAGGAGTGTATATTAAGTTATGTACCACCACTCTCAGCTTAATAAATTTTTTGGTTAGCTGGAGGCACATGTAGCTAATGAAAAAGTCTGGATTTAGACACTTTAGCCTTAGCCTGAGTGTGTTTGCAAGAGGTAAAATATAAATAAAAGTATGCAACGATAACATCTTCTAATTAAATAGATCACTAAAAGTAGCAAGGGTATGAATCACAGGATTAAAATGGTCAGTTTGTACATATACTATGTGGCTAACTGGTGTTAAAGATGTCTGTAGGACATTGTACCTGCAGCTGGCATACTGTGCTACAAAGTATTGTTCTTTTGTCATTACACCTCATATGGACAATAATTATCACGAAGCAATTGAGCATTTGGCTTACAGTCACCAAATCACTAAATTCACAGAGAGAAACTGTGAAGTGCATCCGTGAAGAGTAGGAAGCCTATGTTTGCTTGAGCTGCTTGGTGATCCAGTTGTTATTGTTTTTTCCCCCCTAAAATCCCTTCAGGAAGCTGTGAGATATTTATTTTAGCAGCATATTCAGTGTTGGTTGCGCATAAGCCTCTCAATGACAGCTGTGATAATACTGTGACAGGCTGACAGTGATTATGCTCCAAACTAGCACACAAAAAAAGAAAGAATTACTTGAGATGTTCCCCAGAAATTCTCTCTTATCTCAAAGACAAGCTGAACAACTTTGAACATGCACTTTTGTTAGTACTTTGAGTGACATATGTGGCAGAATAGTTCAATTGCAATCCACTTTACTTTGAATATGTTGCTTATGCATATCAACAGTTGCTCGGCAGCTTGCTTCCTAGACAGTTTTGTACTGCAGAGTGCCTCTTGTTTTCATATCCTCCACCCTGATTGATTCACTTCCTCTTCCAGACAGAATTTGTAATTACCAGAACCAGACGGTTAGGTTTTAACGTGAAAAACACTGAGGATGTTTGCAAATATTAGTACTGAATGCTCACTTTGCCAAAATCTATCATATAAAAACATTAGCAATTATGACATGGAAATCAAATCAAGTAAACAAACAAACAAACAAACAACATTTTCTCTAAGGCTAGGGTTCTGAATACAAAATGGTCACACTGTAGAGCAATGAAAGTAGTGATTGATGACATTTATCTCATGACTAATACACAGCCATTCATATTTATCTGCACCAATGGTTGGATCAGCCAGAACGCTATAAAATAAATAGCATTAGTGTTATTAATTTGTGATAATACCAGTATTAGTATTACTTTGTGATTATAATATGACTTTAAGGACCATTTGTATGAACACAGTCCTTCTACTACAGATTAAAAGCTTGACATTAAAAGCCAAACATCTTCTTCACATCAAAATGGGTTCATTTTCAAATCATTGAAGAGCATAGAGGTTAGTAAAATGGTAAATGTGCAGATAGAGTGGAGTTGATAGTCAATTAGTGGCTCATTAACTATCAGACAGGGACAAAAGTCTGCAGGACTCCTGCCCTCAAGGATTGGAATTGCCTGCCATGTCCATGTCCAAGTCACATTTAAGAATGTTTCTTTTCCCCCATAACAACGTGCCTAAATGCTTAAAAGGCTGTTAATATCTGCTTGATTATATTGGTGCATTTAACAAATATTTTTGCAACAATATAAATTAGTTTTCATAAAGGTTCCTCTGCTCAGACTAGCTGGACTTTGGACATCTTGTTGATTCTGTTGGTCACACTGCAACCAAACTGGCCTCATCATGAAGCAAAATCATTTTGCAACTGGAAACTGATATCTCTCAATGAAGCGGTTGCACAATCTGGTCTGATCACG
Source organism: Acanthochromis polyacanthus (assembly GCF_021347895.1). Taxonomy (NCBI): domain Eukaryota; kingdom Metazoa; phylum Chordata; class Actinopteri; family Pomacentridae; genus Acanthochromis; species Acanthochromis polyacanthus. The sequence goes on along the minus strand of NC_067119.1, from coordinate 17,407,425 downwards.
CTTTCACTTATCCATCTCAGAACGCTCGCGCAATATCAAAGTCACGAAACAGGCGCATCAAAAACGAGTGAAATAGTGTTTTTATGTTATGATTCATGCTTGTGCTTTCATGCTGTGACATATCAAAATGTCTGCTAACATGCCTATGTCCTCCAAAATGACTTTCTTTAATCTTAATTTGCAATATATAGTCCTCTAATCTTCTGAAAAAGGTGACAAATTACAGAAGCAGGAAATGTAGGTAATTCAGTTACTACTTCCTACTTTAGCATTGTCTTTCTCAACACATTCTAATGAATTTGTAGGCCTTACTATATGAGATAGGAAGCCTGTGTTAAAAGTTGTAACTAATGTAGTTTAGATATTGATACAGTTTCTAACAAAGTCCCCTGTATGAAGTAACGGGTTTTAGTATTTATGCCTTTGAATTTTCAAATGACATTGCTTATTGGATATGAAAAGGATGTTTGCCCCAGGACTGATTTATCACTTTGTATTGACACTGAGTACATAATGGTTAGAAAAATGACCAATTTTAGGTGATAAACTGTACGGGGAAAGTTTTATTCCTCTGTAATGTTAAGAGCAAAGGTCAGCTTTAGTGTGACATTCGAAACAATAACTCAGGAACAGAGGGAGAGATTGTGGCCATATTTCACATGAAACTGAACACTGAATTGGTGACAATAATCTTGGGTGCCCACCTCAGAACTGTGGCGATTGTATAGATCGTGTGTACTACTGGCTTTGTTGTGTGTCTGGAGCTTTCATGTTTTTGAATTTTTAGCTTCTTTGCACTAACATATTTGAAGCACCAAACTTCTGTCATGGTTTCAACTTTTATTCTCAACCAGAATCCACCTCATTGGCGAAGCACGCCAACACATAAAAAGAGTGTGACTTCTTTCTTTTGTTTCTCTCTGTGAACTTGAACACTTCAAAGTCTTCAGTATATATATGAGTCTGGACAGACATGGATGTAAACTACAGCTTGACTGGCTGGCAGAGGCACATAACCACAGGGCAGTAATTCTGTTTTTTTCTTGTATGCTTTATTCACCAAACGGATTTCCAGTTTGCCAGGACATTCAGACCTTTATGCCCTCAGGCACATTGTAAACACAACTGCCTGTGAAGCGTCTGCTCAGACAGAATGAAAGTCATTTGTTAGTCCGTATATTTTCCTTTGCTAGAAGCCATAATACCTGACTGTGAAGCCAAATCACTCTCTCTTGATCTTAATGCATTTGCCACCCTAAAGCACTGAATAAATGTAATTTTCATAGACTGGATATATGATTTCCACAGAGTTTGAACAGAAACCAGTGGCTTTTAAAGGACAGAAAAAACCTCTTGCTTCCTCTTATTCCTGTTTTGGATGTCATTCTGCTTGGCACTTAAGAGATGGAGCCATTTTTTAATGAGACCGGAATCTGATAATATCTCTATTAACTCGAGGATTATACTCACTCAAATCACGTAAGTGAGGTAGAAGGGTGACATCTCTGGGTTGTAAAATCATATTAACACGTTTCTGTCGTTAGAGGGGCACATTAAAATGGGTAATTTAGCTTCAAATGAAGTCTGTGTGCAGCAGCATCACACGGTATGGGTCTTCATATCTTTTCCAAAACCTTTTAGCTATTAGCCTTAATGCCTGAAATGAGGTCTTGTGTTGAGGTGCCTTGCACTGAAATGCATGCTGGCCTTTTTTTTTGATGTTTCTTGCACTGAACATCCGGTGAAAAAATGGAAGAAAAGATAAACACCAGTGTAAGGTGACATGTTTATACACTGGCTTCACACAGGCTTTGCATTGGAGAACGCTGATTGGAAATTCACATTTCCTGCACTGCAACAAAACAGTGGTGAGAGCTGAACAGAGTAGGATACTGGGTTTTCTGATCCATCTGTATCCATAAATACTCCAAGAGAGTGGCACATAATAGTTTGTGGATCTTGGAAAAAATAATTCAAACTCTGAGGTGGTTGTTGTCATTGGTATTTGTCTTTGCACATGTTGTACACCTTCATAGTTTGCTGGTGAAATCACTTGTACAGCATCATTTTGACCTTTGCATTGCCATTTTCTTTTGGATTCAGAGAAATTTGCTGATGTTACAAGTAAGTTTCGAGGAATTAGCGTGTGGCGTTACATGAAACTGTGCAATTAAACAAAATAGATAAATAATAATTGTTTGCCTTTTTCACTACAGTTATTAGGAATAGCTACAATGGCTGTACTTTCTGTTGGTGAGGGTATTTGCATGAATTTGCCAACTTCTTTTCTGCAGTGGATCTCCCTTTTATGACCATCAGATGGCAGCATTGACTTTTGAAATGCAGCTGAACCAAAAGAGACATCGTCTTACTGCATCATTATAACCTGATAATACCAAGAACATGGGAGCATTTACGGAAAGATTACATATCTGGGGTTGGGCATTAGTGGATGAACTACAGTCCAGTGGATATAGACATAAATTGTTGGGAATCCTGGTCCAGAAATTTTAAAATGATGTCAGTGGATGTACAGTTGATAATTTAAAGCCACCAAGGCTATAGGGATATTATTAAAATGCAGATTTTTAAAATTACCTTTATTGAAGTATTATTGCTGGATTTTTAAGTGCGTGTCATGTCCAGGGTAATTTATATTCAGTTACTTGAGTTTAAATCTATGTCAAAGTCAGAAATGAGGTCTTTCTGAGATAGTATACTCAACCAAACTACTACTTTATTATAGGGGTGTAGATGTTGCACCAAACCTAATTACGGTTTTGTTGTATATACACATAGTTATTTCTGGTTTTGCTAACTTATATTTTTTGTTATTTTTCAATGAATCTGTTTCATTTGCAAGCAGTTATTGTCACTGTAATTTGAAGTACAGTATATCGAATTCTTTTATGTTCTTGAAGTTTTTCTGTTCCAGTAAGTATATGAGGATTTATAGCCTTAAAGGCAAAGGGTAAATAATACTCCTGTAAATAATGCTTTCTTTTTCCTTGTTTGGATAATACTGACAAAGAACATCTCGTTCTCTGCAACCTAGACAGAAAAAAGCTGACAAGCTCTTCATGTTACTATGGGGGATTTTATTAGATTGATATTTATAGGCTGCAAAAATCATGAGACAAATGCTTTTTAATCATAAAATTTAGTAAAGGGCGTGTTTAAGTAATGGGCTGCTCTCTTTGTCGTGGGGAGTAAACACTGTAGATTTGCAGAGTTTTTCTGGTCTGTTCAGCAGCTATTTTGTGCTTGTAAAGCATGGAGAAAGCTGACAGATGTTACACAAAACTACAGCCTCATTTGGCACATTCATTGCTTTCTCAAACTAAACACTAATTGTCTCTACATAATAAGAGTAGCAATGCTTTTTCATGATTTCGGATGCAATGAAGACTGACTAAATATCGTAGAAAGTGCATGCTAAGTGAAAATATAGTATGGGCCTAATAACAATAACACTGTAAATGTTAAGAATATTTACAAATAGTTTATTTGTGCTATGGAATCGGTTTCTGAATGTTTCCAGCCATCTGGATTATTTTGATGAACATGATTTGACTATTTTCTGTAATGTTTGTCATATCTTAACCCTGTTTTTATTTGTAATTTCTTTTATTTTTCATCTATATATATATATATATATATTAGCAGATGTACTGTTTCAGTTTATTTTAGGTTTATATCTTTTTTGCTTTGTCTCCTCAGGATGTTCTAAACAACCTTGGTTCCTCAGAATTGGATGAGGATGATCTTATGTTAGACCTGGACCTCTCTGATGATCAGCGACATCGACATGGTAACTTTTAAACTGCTATTGCTACCTTCATGTATGTGTAGGGCTACAATCAAATGCAGAATTCAACACTATTAACAGCTGAGTCATATACTGCACAGTATCTTTTACCTTTTTAAACTTTTCGGTTAATCTCCAAAAAAGTCTCCACATTGCTGTTCTTAGAAACTGTGCTTTCAAGTCAAGAGATAATCTGTCACACGCTTACCTTCATCTATATCTATCCCTCCTTCTTCTCAAGTGCATGTCTGCTCATATCTGTCACAGATTTCCCCCTTGCTTTCTTTCCCTGTCTCTTTTCACTTCCTTTCGGTGTCATTCTCTCTCTTAACCTTGTTTCTCTTCACTCTGTGTCTCTCTTTTCCTCATTAAGCCACCTCTCTTCCATCACCTTAAAACATGAAACCAGTATTCTCCCTGCTTCTTTCAACATGTGCCACGACTTTGATGTAGCTGCCTCATTTACAGCGATTTATCTCCTTTGTTGTTTTGGCATTTCAGTCACACTCCTCCTGACATCCCTCATGGTTGAAAAGTGACTATCAGAGGAGAATTATTGCTTGTGCTTTGCCACTATGCTGCATAGAGTGCCAAACACAGCAACCCCGGCTTCCTTTCTCACAACACATAAGGATGTTACTGAACTGAATGAGTGTGATGAGCAACAGCCACCAACCCACACTTAAATGTGTTAAAAGGGACTTAATGAAACATTGCTTAGCACATTCATGTGTTAATTTTATGACATCTCGTATCCTATAAAGGGAGTCACTTTGTTTTGCTTCCGTGATGTGATGAAGTTAATTCATTGAATTTTGCAGGCACTATTGTTATTTGATGGAGCATAAACAGCAAAGTTGCAAGCTTGTGGAAATACTGTCAATATTGATTGTGCTTTTGATGATCTCGGATTGCAAATGTTTGCTCGTATTAATACACATCACGCTGCATAGGCGTAAAATTTACACACTGACTTGGACAGTTGGTGTTTAGCTGAGTGTGGCACATGAATAAAATGCCTCAGTGAAGTAAACATGAGCTGGAAATGAGATCACCCTTCATTTCTGTGCTTCAAGTCGCTCGCATACATGGACAGCACGTATGACCGTGAATACAGCAATGGGTGCACCTGTGTCAGTTGAACTTTTCGTGCGAGCATGTCTAGCGTACTTCATGACTCCTCAAACCCAACAGATCTTTGAATCAAATTATATGTTAATGCGAGGTTGGATTCATCTGTCTCCCGGCCATATTTAAGTCCCAGATGGGCTCACAGAATATTGCAGTTGCCGTCAAAGTAAAACGCTCAGCAGCAGAGTGGAGTAAAGACTACAACAGGAACTTCGGCCCTAATAAACTGAATTTCCTGTGCTTATGGGGCTTGGAGAGTTTGGGGAGTGAGGGTGGATTTTAACTGAGCACTCACACACCCACGCAAAAACACACACATACACACACACACACACACACACACGTTGAAAACATCTCTACAGGCACAGGCTGATGCAGAGCTAAAGGAGCTACCATCATTAATACACACACTAGCACACAAGCGTGCATGCTTAGTCATTAGACCTAATGGTTTGCAGACTGTAGCATGAAATTAAAGGTTTGATGAATTGTTCTCATAAAGTCAAGGGACTAAGACTTTCTGCTGGCAGTAGAAGAGAAAGATTCTTCCACGTATGCAAATTAAAGCAACTGATTTAAAGACACATTCCCGCACAGGCGTTGTGGCAGCATACACAATGCAGACAGACTCAGTTATATGTACAGGACCATATAGAGATGTATCACACACGGACAGACATGCACAACTGGACGCGCACCGATGCCACAGCCCCGCAAACTCTTGCCGGCACTCCTCATTTTTAGCTCTCTCAGGTGGCTTGTTGAAGCCTTTATTAAAAAGCAAGCAGTTTCACAGTAATTTATGGCCAAAAGGGCTCTGTGTTCATACTCCAACTGTGACTCACGCCCTGTGGAATCAGACATGAACAGAAAGAGAGCGAGTGAGACAGAGGGACCTTTGCAAAGACATAAAAGATCATCATCAGCTTTTACTCCACCCCCCCTCTCTATTGCTCTGTCAGACTTGACATCAAATGCATCATCATATCAGTTTTTGAAGCAACTGATGGTATGATCCTTACTCAGATGTATCACTACTGAATTTTAATGAGGTACTCTTTGACATGACTGGTGATTTGGTACCTGATTTTTAATTTGAGATGAAAAGGAATGGATTTTGTTGGCTGTTAGCTGAGATTAGGAACACAGCTTCCTGTATTAATTACAAGTATGTCTGGGTGTGTCACAGTGTCCAGAGAAGACTCCAGCCAGTCCCTCGCCTCCTGTCTCAACCTGCTCCCTTCACCTCTGGATGCAACTGGAGATCGCATTGCGGGGAAAGAAGGCAATCAAAGGTAAATATGTGCATTTGTGCTAAAATTCTGAGTTGACTTGCACTGAAAAACAGCAAATGACAACAAGTGTCTATAGACGTGTTTTGTTTTTAAGTGCTCTGCAAAAGGCACTAAAAGTCAAGTGGGGATGCTTTTGAAATATTAATTGATGCCATGAATGCTAATATTTTTCAGTTACCTCAATATAGAAGGCAGTACACAGAAAAAAAAACACTCAAATCAGCACTTGATGTGACCTTCTTTGCCTTTAAAACAGCTCCAGTTTTCTTGGGTACGCTTGCACATAATGTGTCGAAATACTTGGCAGGTAGGTTGTTCTAAGCATCTTGGTGAACTTGCCATGGTTTTTCTTTGGATTTACGCTTTCTAAGTTGCTTCTGCTTCCTAATGTAATTCTAGACTGACTCGACAATGTTCAGACTCTGTAGGGGCTGTACCACCTGTTTCAGGACTGTGTCGTGGGCTGAGCCGAACAGAACCACAATGATAGAAAGAAAGGACAGGAGAAAAATGGGCCATTGTTTGGTATTGGCCAGCTTCAAACCGAATCCTCTCACATACAATCAGAGCATATGGATGGTTCAAAGATCTGTTTTGATAGACTCACGCAGGGCGTTTATTCTCTGTTCAGTGTACCTTCGTTACATTACTGCTGGAGTATAGCTTTTTTCATAGAACACCCTCAATTGCCGTGTGAGAGACAAAGAGAAAGACAGAAGGCAATTGTCTATTGAAGGAATTGCTGATCTTGAATGTTCTGTGTAAATGCATAACATGTTTTATGTCTTTCCCTCCCTTGGAGATGAGACAGAAAGAGGGAGGGTAAATAAATAAATAAATAAATTCTCTTTGAATAAATATGCAAGCTGTCTTTCTGTTCTCCTTTGTTTCTCTGTAGACCACGACTGAAAGAGAACACTTAGAGTTTCTGTTTGTCCATACATTTGAGTACCACTCCCAAGGACAGTTCCATATCTGGTCTGATTTGGATACTTTTTCCTTCTCAGTGTAGGAATCCGGATACATCCAACTGGACACACACAGAAGTGCATGCACAGTCACTCATCTGCACAAAGATACACAGACGCACACATGCACGCACACACAGTACAACTCCGTGTCCGTGGACAGGGCTTATTTGGTTTTATGGAGCCAGTGGGTAATAAAGGGGTTGTGTCATCTGGTGGTCTGTCTGACAGACTGCTAGATTATTATTACTTTGCCTTTCAGTGTTCCTCTCCCCACTCATGGGATGAATTTATTTTGTTTTGGTCACACTCATAGTGTAAATGTATCTGTCTGTCCATGTGTTCACCTGAATAAGCTAGCTGCGAGCCTCTTTGTTTGCAGAGACAGTGCAGGTCAACTTGTGTGAGTGGTTTTGAAGTAGAGATTGAAGGATTTATACTACACCATTGAGACACTGGAGTTAGCGTGGGCCTTTTTTTCTGAGAAGGGTTTTTAACAAGCTTATAACGCTCTTTGAAAGTTTCAATGAATAGAGAGACATTTTCTGTGTCTAGACAGTGTCAGTGAATCATGCAAGTCGGGAGTCAACCTTTTCAACCCAGCCAAGGTTTTTGTTAGACAGCTCATTGGTTGTTTCATACTGAAGCCTCACTTGTGTTTGAAAGCAGTGGAGGAGCATACACACATACAAATATTTGCATGATATTACCCTGTATACAAGGTCAAGGCTAAAATGTCGCTCAGCTGAAACCAGTTTTCTTAAGTTTGATTGAGTTTCCCTGCAGTGATGCATTGCAGTTCAGCCTACAAATGTCGTAATGCGAGGAGATGGTTCCATTTCTTACAACCCAATCAATGACAGGGTAATATGATAGTATCCCTTTTGTCAGAGAAAGGAGATGAATGAATAAATGAATGAATATGGAAGTGCTTTTAGCTAAATGCTAATATTTCCATGTTAACATGTGTTACAGGAATTCCATTTATGTTATTTGAGCTGTAATCAAAAGATTCTGTGACTGTATTTTTAAAAAGCAAAAACTTTACTTCACTGAAATTTGGCAGCTGTTCTCCTTTGAAGTGGTCTCCTTGAGCAATACAACCCTTCCAGCAATTCTACCATGCTTGGAGCGCACCCTGAGAGTCCTGTTCTGTAAGCATGTCAAGTACATTTTGCAATTCGTGCTCAATTTCCTCCATTGTGTTAAAACAGCGACCCTTAAACTCGAATTTCATTTTGGGGAAGAGGAAGAACTCGCTGGGAGCCTAATCTTGTGAATAGGGCAGATGGAGAGCGATGACTGTGTTGTTGTGACCAAAAAACCTGTGCGTAATTATTATACTGTGAGCAGGTGCACAGTACCAGAATTCATAGTTCAGCTTGTCTGTGCTGAATGCTCTCCTTGAGACCCCACAGACTGATGAATTAGAACTGTGTGCTGATAGTCCGACCCTGGGGGACAAATTCACATTATACAATTCCACAAATGCTGGAGAAAACAAGAGACATCTAATGAACATCTTTGGGTTGTAGCCCCTTTAGACCTGCCTCTCATTACCAGTGCAGATCTTTGACCTGAGGGTTGGCTCATCATGGGCTCTTGATTGATACTGTCTGTAATGTCATGTTTAAGGTCCGTGGTGAAATTACTGCGTGTAACACAGGTCCCACTGTTGATTCCTGAATCCTGACTCATAGCAGTGTCAGTGACATGTTGCATCCATGTGACTGTGCCGACCCTTCTGTACATGGAACAAGAACAATCTGAGAACTTTTTGATCGCAGCCAATTCTCAATTCACTGTGCTAACATGTACAATTTAGCACTAAATGAAAGTACACCTGAGCCTGGTCACAGATTTTTGGAAATGTTTTGCAGTTGCGATTAAAATTCTGACCTGATGTTGATGCGTGAATGTGTGTACCCAAATTCAAGGCAGTTTGTCCAACAGCTGCTGAAATATATATTTTGATCCAGACCAAAGTTGTGGACGAATTAGCTGTCAGATTGACATTTCCGTGCCTAGAGCTATGCTGCTATCTTGGTATGTTGTAATTTCACATTTAAATCATAGTATGCCTGAGCGATGACTTCTGTGCCAGCCTTTATAACAACTCGACAGTTTGCGCTGAAGTCTTGAACCGTGTACTCCAGAATGACTTAAGCTTCCAAAACTGTAAACACATCACACAGTTTAACAGTGAGTGTGCTGCTGACTGTGAGACAGTAATATGATATAGTGGGCTTAGAGAGAAGTGTGTGTTGAGTTAACTTCTCCACAGCAAGGGAGCAGTTTTTGTAGGTGAAGTGCAGAGCTGCAGGATAACTTCAATAAATGTAAAAAAAAGACTGGATTGACAGCACAGCTGCAGACTTTGAGGCTTTCCTTTCTTTTTATTTCAAAGTAAATTTAAATATTGTTTTATTTAAAACAGCATGGAATTGATAAAACACCAAATCAGTTGCTAACATCACCATGCTCATGTTTTGATTTGTTTTGACACTGGAAACACTGGGGCAGCTTAGATACCCTGACCAAGACGTTGCTGCTGGCAGGTGTTAATTTCCCACTGCTTTAGTTCAGCATCTTCACTGATTTCTTCAAACAAAGCATTTTCACACAGATTTTACTGGAAAATGTGTAATGTCTGTGAGTGCAGATGCTGAGATTGGAGGGGGAAAGAGAGCGAATTGTGTTTGCCCAGGGCTTCCTCTATCTCTCACACTGTCTTTCTATCTCTCTCAGTCTCTTTTGCTCTTTGTCTTAGGTTCCACATTCCCTCGAGGGGACATTGATTTGCTGGAGGCAAAGCAGGCTCCCTTCTGCTCACACACAAGAAAACACAAACACATACACAGTTGTATTTCCATCCCTTCAGAGACCATTGTATTGACTTACAATAATTTCATGAGGACTTACCTTAGCCCTAACACTCACCCTAATTCAAACAGAACCATATGCAAACCTAGAACCAAGGCTCCGTATCCAAATTGAAAGATTTGCTTTGTGTCCCCAAGTGTGTAAACAGATTTGTGTTTCCGCACCATAAATAATACGCACGCACGCACGCACGCACGCACGCACGCACGCACGCACGCACGCACGCACGCACGCACGCACGCACGCACGCACCTGTCAGTCAGTCAGCCTGTCCAGAAAGAGTATCAGCTGCAGGGATACTGCTGGCTGTCTGACAGGCTGCACAGAACATCTGCTGTATGCACACAAACACACACACTCACATACACAGTCTTGGAGGCATACCTCTTCTTTGATGTATGACAGTTGGATGATTTTGATGGGAGGTATTTAATTCTCTGTGTTTATTACTTTGTAAACATTAATACCACAGTAACAAAACCATAGCAGTAAACAGCCATGTGTTAAATCTCCATTTCCGTTATTTGTGGCTGCATAGGTGTGTCGAGGGAGAGCGACAGACAGAGAGAGGGGAGCACTTTAAGGAGCTCAGGAGTAAAGAGAGACACCAGAGACACCAGAGACTTCTTTCTGTGTCCTATATTCACTAGAATATATGTAGAAACATCCAGAGAGACGTAGCTCCCCTGTGTCCCCCATCACCTTGTGCATGTGGCACAACATGTACAAGGTGATCAGAGACACAGTATACTGTGTTCAGTATTTCTGAATCATGTAATCAGTGACAGCCTGGGATAGAAAAAGAAAGAAATAAAAGGACGAGAACAAAAGTAAAGTAGAATGTAAAGTTTAGTGAGGCCACTTTAGACAGGCATTCTCCTATTACAACAAATAAATAGTTTTACTGCTTTTTCATCTACTGTTCATTTTCGAGTACAAATTGAAAAATAAAGCCTCCAAGAGTCCAAGGTCTTTGGTGTTATTTGTTAGATGACAAAGAGGAGCAAGACAAGAGGAAAACTCCTTCACATTTCGGTAGTTAGAACCTGCAAATGATTTGAATTTTGGCCTAAAAAGTTAATATAATCATAATAGAACGATGTGTTTTTGGTCGGCTAAGTGTTTACTTAATTGATTGTTGCATCTCTAGTAAAAGACAATTCAAATCAAATCAGATTTATTTTTGGAGTGAACAGTGGTGTGCTGTAGTTTTTTCTAATGATTTTTAACACGTTTCCATTCGTACTTACATTCTAGAAACGCCAAATTACTGCAGTAAAGCAGAGCTACCTAGTGACAGAATGTAGACGGCCCAAAAGTACTTTCTTGGCATCAGTTATGTGGCATTTAAATGATGAGTGTTTAGTTTAATGTGATTTCTTCCGCTAAGCTCTCTTCGGTGTGCCTGTTGCATTGTCATCACCACTAAAATAATGAAGGTTCCTCAATGTCTTCTGGTTGGTGGAAGAGCAGCAGCGGGCACATTAGACCTGTGAATATTTGTGTGATGCAGCTTCAGCATCCGTTCTCTGTTAAGACATTGACTCTTCCCTTGTCTCTCCTATACAAAAAGACGCAGAGGAAATTAAATTTTGACAGCCAGGATATAGCTTGCCTGTTGCTATGGTAACGCGAGTCTGCCTGTTGAGTGCTCCCCTTCCATTCTTCTTTCCTCGCTCCTTTTCTGTTTTCATTGCTGTAGATTACTAGCATACTGCAGGTAGTCAGAGGAGAGGACATGCAAACACTCAGAGGTGTCCTTGTAAATAAATATGCAGTGGACGATCATACAGGTCCCAATTCCCATATCTCCCCTTCTCATGTCAGAATTAACGTACAGCTAAAATATTCATATGCTCTTAGCATAGTAAAGCTTATTCGGACAATGACAGCATTTGTATACAGGTCCCAGTTCTCTAAGTGACAAATTAATTGTACATATGTATAATTAGTATATTGATATATCTATATGGTAATTATATAGGGCCCTCATTTCTAATGAAGAGATTTGATGTCTTGTTCCTGAGTTTGCTTATGTTGCGTCTCTGTAAGAGAAGAGGAGCAATCAGAACTGAAGTAGTTGGGTCTCGTAAATTACATGCAGCATAGATGACGACAGTGACATGAGAAAGACGGTATACTCATACCTGCATCCTTGATTCACCTGGGTGTTAGGACACGGCTGAGCAGCGAGCACAGCAGCAGAGAACGCTTCTTGTAATTCGTAAAGACACCCTCCTCTCACGTTTGGGTTGATATGGTACACAGTGAGGTATACTCTCAGCTGACTCTTTAGTCTCCCACAGAGACCTATAATTTGTGATTATATAGCAGTTGCTCACATGTGCACGGAAACAGAGGAGCAAATTTGTTTAATGTTAATATGATTCATGAAGTGTATCAGCCACTATGTGTCTAATCCCACCTGACTTATTATAGTCAGCAAAAAGCTACACACTCATTTCCTTGTACTTAACAAACACATGCAGCTATATGCACATGAGCATTTATAAAAATAGACAAGCATAAAGAATCCAGCTGAGCCATGGAGTGGGGCTGGGTACAGATAAAATGCACTGCAGCATGATTTTCAGACACAGACACCAGCAAAGTACAGTGGGAGTTGGAGGAAACACAAAGTAGGTTTCTCTCCCTCTTTGTTCAGTTTGCTGGTGAATAATGTTTCTAATCCAACATGCAGTGAAAAGTCTGCCTTCTTATATGAATCTATGTTTTGTGGACTGTTTCCTACAATAAACAATATTTGTTGGTCATTTTTGTGTTCTTGGCATGTTTCTCGAGAAATTGCTTTATTTTTCTCGCATTAATTGCACTAGTGAAGTATTATGCTCCTAAGAAGCCTCAGAGAAAAAGCTATGACTATGTGCTGACATTTTCCATTTTAAGACCCTCTTAAAATGCATTCAAAATTCTGCAGTGTGCATCTGTTGTCATGCATATTTCTTTTGTGAATTGTTGCTTAGCTTCTAATTCACATTACCCTACTGGGTTTATTAAATGTTCAACACAGGGAGACTAATTAGTCTTGGCTTTCGTTTTTTCCCTCCTTGCTTTGAGCGGAAACTTGTGGTTCTGATTTGTAATGCGTAGAAAAACATTAGATTGGCATTAAATAAGACATTCATTTGCTCTCCATAGCTTTTTTATTTATTTTTTATTATCAAGTAGTCTGTTCCAGGAATGAAGATAAATCTTAAAGTGGTTTTCACTGTTTATCATGTGTTCACAGATTATAAGACATATGGCTTTATTATTTACTTTACTTGAACTGAAGTGCTTTTTTGCAGCCTTTAAAGGATATTTGAATTACAAAGGCAGCCATGCTCTTTTGTTTTTGGCTCTTCATGCATGGTTTGCCTTTTTTCCCTTCATCTTGCGTCTGTTTGTTGTGGACTACAGCATACTCTGTGTTGAACATATTTTTGTTAGAACGTGTAGATTGGGACAATGTTCTACGAAAATGTGCAGCACTGTTCCTAATTTTGAATTCTCCGCCAATACGTTGAGATGCTTCCCACCCTGTTTGTTACTTTCTTGAACATTTTCCTTCTACTGACAACAGAAAGACATACTTAGGGAATACTGAATATGTCCCAAGAGGATTTGTTGCTGATGTATTTCTCCTCAGTCATCTTTGGGATGAGTAGCTGTGTAGCAACTTGCCTCAACATTGCTAAAAACCAGAGTCTGCATGTCATTCTGAAGCCTTTCTATCGAGGGTGTCAGGCTACTTTTCAGTCAAAAGCCATCGGTTTTTGGCAACTGCATGGCATGTTGAGAGATATTCATCTTAGCTTAGCATAATGAATGGAACAAGGGGAAACTGCTAGTCTGGCTTGGAGTACAAATGTTAAAACAATAATTGGTGGTTCCGTGGGATGTAAGTGCTGTAACTACTTCTTGGCAAACAGCAGCTGGATACTGTGGCTGTGCACAGCATCCTGAGGGTCTTGTTGTCACTGTGATGTTGCCAGACTATTGTGTCTGTTCAGAGACCAAAACTAAAACCTGAACTCACTGAACATATCTGGCAACCCATGCTATAGCTGGAGATGCTGCACAGAAGTACTGGCCAGATGATTGTTGTGAATTCAAGACACAGTTATGTAACTCCACCAAAGTGCTGTTTTTTTGTGTAGATTAAAGAGCTATGGTATTGACTAGTGAACTTTTTAAATTCTGAAAAATCAGCAAATTCACATACTTATGGACCCTCTTGTTAACTTTTGTGAGGCTGTGATAAATTAAATGTAGAGTATGAAATCAAACCAAATTCTACTGATTTTCGTTGTAGCCTTCTGTATAAATATAATACCTAATTAGACAGCTCATAGACCTATTTTAGTTTTGCTATGGAAACAGCATTTAAAGCAGTGAAGCAGAGGAGCATATGTGCTTTTAATATCCTGCATTGTAGAAGCTTATTTATGGTATCTTTGCACATTTGTATTTTCTTGAATCAGAGCTTATGCAGGCGTGAACAAGGAATTATGTTTGTGTGGGCCAACTCGAAAAACAAAATGACTAAAGAGCCAGAAATATTAAAGGGATACTGGTAAACATTTATTTAAAATCGTTGCCAACAAGTATCAAGTGTGAAAGTTTCACAAAGTTCTGACCTGAGTGCAGAGTTTGTCACAATAAAGGCACAGATAGAGAATAGCTGTTATTTATATCATTACCTTGCCATGATTCAGTGTTGAAACTTTTTGCTCTTTGGTGCTTTTATTTTGTCATGATGGTGACAAGAAAGCCAACACAAAATAACAACAAATCACAATTCTGACTCATCTTAAACAATATATTTGGCTCTCCAAAAGGAAATTAGGCAGGCTGTGAGAAGAGGAAAATGAGATGAAAAAGAGAGAGACAGCGTTTAAATTTATTTTCGTCGTGTTGATGTTGTTGCAGACTGTCATCATAAAACATTAGCTGTGTTTGTGTGCTTACTGAAATACATATTCACGACTGGATATTTACAGCTTAAGTGTGTATTCCCCTTCTCGATGCTTTGTCCTCACAGTTTACTTCAGAGAAACTGCATTTATCTGTGAGTCTCTTGTCACACACTGACAGTATTATCATGCTTACTGCCAACTGTCATAAATATCACCAACACAGGCTAAAAATACATTACTATTTATTTACTATAAAGAATAACTATACAGATTTTGTTAACAAATCTTACCTGAGAATTTGCATGTTTAACTTCTCGTGGCTGCAGGGTCAGCTAATGAGGTGGCAGTTTCTTGAATAAACACAATCACAACATAATTATATGCTCATTGAAATTCTGGTTCTTTATCACCAGCGCTTTAGAATAAATAGCACAAAAATTATCATGTCCTTAAGTAACGAACATAATAGATAAACATTAATGTGTCCTCCAAATAAAAAATTCCCCCTGGGTGCAGAATTTGCATTTTTAACATGGATTTGTTGACTTGAGAACTTGTGGGAAAAAAAAAAATCAATCTCAGTCAACCAGTGCTTGCTTTTGTGATCTGTTGTCACCTGTGGCATTCAGGCTTTTCGTTCAGTCTTCACTGAAAATTGCAAACTGACAGTCACGTCAAAATATGTGGATCTTTCAAAAACAGCAGAATGAAATCATTCAGTGCTTGCATAACAATATAAACTCCAGAGAGTAATGTGTCTCCAGTTCCCTGGGGCACTACGTCCCGGTAGTGGACTTTGTGAACTTACAGCAGGATTTTTCTGTGGTAAAAATGACAATGCTCCACTTTATTGCAATATTGCTTTGAGGCTTTAATACAGGATAAAAATACAGAGTCAAATTTTTGGTAACGTGGCTTGGCAATGTTCTCTGAAATAGGAAAATGTAATGTGACACATGGGACCAATATTAAATGGATCTCTTCAAGCAACAAAAAAGTTGTGATAGTAATTAGCTCAAGTGTGTTCTGACAATTCCCCGTGGTTTCTCTCTCCACAAAAAGCTAGTGTGGTGTTTCTCTGCCATTTTTATGGGTTAACATCATGGATGCCAAGGCAGCGTCTGAGCAGACAATCCCAGAAGGTAATAGATACTCAGAAAGAGTAAAAGACGCAACAGCAAAGTGAACGGAACAGAAAAAGAGGCACAGAGATTTCCTGCAAAATAAGCACAGACTCAGAGTCCAGAGTGCAAATGAAAGCAAAAAGGACAGTTAGGTTAATCAGAAAGTTACCCCTGCCATATTACATTAGTTTTATATTCTCTCTCTTTCTGTGTCTGAAGAGTTCAGTTCACCATTAGATTCACTGCCTGGAGCTTGGCTTGTGCTCACTCTTTAGTCACAGATGCACTTTATGTCGGAGATGAGTTTAATGGCAGCATTAAACATCCGTAGCCTCAGGTGCTGAATGCAGATGAGTACACAGTGTCTGTCAGGTGGAAAGAGGGAGTGACAAATGAGGGTGATCATTCTCTCTTAGCTGTGGTGTACTGTTGTAATTCGCTTGTGCAAGGGCACGAGCACACTCATGACACACAGATGTCTGCATTACGCACACCTTCACATCCACACATGCACTGGATTGTCCCAGTAAATATGTTCCGTGTTGTCAGAAAAAATTTAATAAGAAAAAAGCTGGCAGAGGGGACTGATTGCCTTTCTCGCTATGTATCAGCGTTAAAGTGTCCCTGTACTATTAGTATTCCTGAGACAATGCAGTCCTTATATTGCTGATTGACAAGGGTGCAGCCCACCTCTCCTCACTGCAGCTGAAGGTAATGTACTTAAATCCTAGATAATTTATTTGACTAGCAGTCATTATTCCTCACTTCACGCGCTAACTGAACGTTAAGTAAACCCAGACATCTAAGTATGCATATAGGAATTTGTGCGCGTCTTTGTGGTCTGCTCTGTGTGTGTACCGTTTGCTGCCTGTGGGAATATGCATACATGTGTGTGTGTGTGTGTGTGTGTGTGTGTGCAGGTATTTGTCAGTGCTGGGAGCCAGCAACCTGGCAATAAAACACTGTGTGAGTGGTAAAATAATGAAAGTCATAAAAAGGCAGATAATTGGCTTTTTCAGGTTGGTGAAATGGATCACGCTGCTGTTGAGAAATGGCTTCTGAAAGGAGAATTGTGAGTCAGAAGGATGGAGGGGAGTGTGTAAGTGTAAGAAAGACAAAAGGTGAAAAAGCATGTCTATTGAAAAGAGAGGTGAAGTGAGCAGGATAAAATATATCAACTGAATATATGAACTAAACGGGGAAGAAAAGTGGAAAGAACAGGAGGAGCAGAAAAAAACAGCGCAGTGCAAAAGAAAGGAGCATTTTTTCATACTGTTTACTTTTCTTTTCATTGTGTAATTAGTCTGAAAAGACAGTAGAAAGAAAATCTCAGTGAAAATATTTAATTGCACCTTAATCCGTGCTTTCACTTGTAATTATCTTCACATTGACATGCTCATGCAGTACCAGTTTCAGACACTAGCTGGTGTAATACTACATCTTTGTCTATTCAAATTAGGATTGTGTCCACTTGTGTAATCTTTTAATTGACTACTATCAAAGAGTCCTATTCTCTGCACACACTTACATATAACCTGTTCAGAGGTGTAGTGTGCCGGTGGTTGGTGTGTGTGTGTGTGTGTGTGACAGAGACAGAGAGAGAGCTGTAAAAAAAAAAAAAAGAAAAGAATAGAGTGAGAGTGTCAGCCTATCGGCTCCTGACAGTTAAAAGACAGATGACCCTGGGTAGAGGAACGGCCTCCCTGCCTGTATAACATCTATCATCACTGAACAGACTTGTCTTCAACTGTGCTGTTCACTTCCCCGTGTGTGCGCGCGCTTGTATGTGTGGGGTAATTACCTGCAGATGAGTCTCATGCTTAGCTGGAAAATGACTTTTTCTACCCTGTAACTAGATTCAAAAATATATACTGTGACATGCTTTTGTACATGCACACACACACACATTCACAGTTGTGTTTCCATGGCTGCAGAGGGCCTTGCATTTTCATTTTCATTTTCTTAACCTTAATCCTAATCTAACCATATCTTTAACCCTAAAGTAGTCTCGCTTTGCCAAGTCATTCAGTACCACTTAATGCTCAGGTTGCCCCTCACTATCATTCTGCTGCAGTTGGAAGAAAAAAAAACAAAATCACATCTCAGTCATTCTGGGTAGGGCTAAGTGAAAGGCATGGCTTTGGTTTTTCCCCAAAAATAGTGCTGGTTGAAATTGTTGTGGGGGAACATTTGCATGCAGGAAGGCAAGAACTGTGAATAAGATGAATAATTCACCAAAAAAAAATAAAAAATACTAGCAGGGCCGCCGCAATACAAGATCAAAATCTTCAGCAAAACTTGAAATATTCAGTGTGGTAGGTTGCTGCTTGGAGGTTGTTGTTGTTTCCTGTTAAAAAAGAAAACAGTAACGCACAATGGAAAGGCGGGAGAATGCCGATGAAATGAATGGTGAATCCTACATCCGGTGAAACGGACTAACCTAACCTAAAACAAGACTGACACTGGGATTTGGATTTGCCAGCCAGTGGGAACAAGTAAACAAGTAATACACAACAGTAAAAGCTCAAATTTGGTTCTCTCTGGCATATACTAACATCTCTATTTCATCATAAATACTGATCTGGAGCAGCTGTGGCTCAGGTGGTATATGGGATTGTCTGGTTCCCCTTGGATGACAACTCTGCCTCCACTGGTGTGCGAGGATGAATGGGTGGATGAAAAACATATTGTAAAATGCTTTGTAGAAGCCAGCTAAGGTTTAAAGGCTCTATATATCTATATGGGTTATTTCCCATTTGGTCTCAATGATTGCATATTTTTATAAGGTTGCTTACCTGGTTGTAAACATGTAGTGAATTACTGTAAATGAGAATTAAGCTTCTTGTGTGTTTTATCCCACACAACCTGTGAATAGATGTTTCTCACAGCAGCCAGTTTGACATTAAATGGTACATAAACACATGTGTTCTTAATCACATTAATGAAGGCTCTGTACCTAAATAGAACAGAACCTTCATTCATGACATTGGTAACACCTGCGTTTACCTGCTCTTTCATGTCCCAATAGCAGCTGTGAACAAAGCTGTTAAGCTGCTAATAATTAAAACCACACGTGTTCCCAACTAATCAGAACTTTTGTATTTAAGAATCTTTAGTTCTTATGTGTTATTTTTATGTATTTATTGACAATTTGACTGTAAGGTCCAACACGATACTGTATGCCACAATAATGGTTTTATGTGTAACATAATTTCACTTTTAATCTGATGAAGACAAACAAGATTGCCTTAATGAAGAACATGTTTAAAAACATGTCGTCGAGTCTATGCATTGGTTTGAAATTTTTGATAAATCAAACCTATGGCAAAAATAACTTCAAAAAACACTATAAACAAAACGTATGACTCACTTGACTCACATCATGAATCCACTGAAGTAGTCCAACTTGTAGTCATCTTCTCCTGTAAAAAGCGGAACGTACACAAAGATAATTCATTCATTTGTTTATTCACTAAATCCACAGATGATTCTGTGGCATATCTTGAATATGCAGCGCCTTCATTGGACTTTTTAATGCATACTGCCCAGTGGTCAAGTCCGTGTTTGTGCAATCAGTGCAATGCTTAATGTGTTTTGTCATAAGTTATTTTGCTAATATTTGTCAAACACTGAGTGTGACTGTGCTCTCTACTTGACAGGACACAACCTCGTAGCTGAGTGCACACACTCATTCATACAGAGCGTGTGTGGCAGGACGGACACCGACAGATAGGCACTCTGTCATCGTCCTCACAGTGGTTTGAAGCAGAGGCTACTGCTCATAAAATGTACACGCATAGCAAATCACAAGTTCCTCATCAAAACTTTTTAATTAGAATCAGAAATTCATATAATGAAGAAGCCGGCTGGGCTGAAGTGAGTAGTCAGCTGTTTGGCTCACAGCAGGCGCTTATGGAAAGCTCTGCTAAAACAAATAAAAAAATCTTAAACCTAAAATTTAGTGATTTACATTATGCAGCCTTGTTTTTTGTACTTGGGATGCAGATGATCCTCCACACTGTGACTGTACAAACAGATTTCTGTCCCCACAGCATAAGTAATGCCAGTCCACATACACAAGCAACTTGGCAGTGTTTGCCAGTACTGCTGTCATTAAAGCAAAGCATTTGACCTCAGTTTTTGCTCCAAACTCAGTGAAACTAGGAATCCTGTTCATGCTATTCTGATGATATTCTTAAAAAACGATTTCATGCCCAAAATATGTAACCACTTAAAGTGCTTTCTATGATTAGAAAGGACCTGTTACTAGTACAGACATCCTAAAAGTTTACTCTTGTAATTTGATAGTTTTTTTTTGCAGATACAGTATGAATGTTTTATTCTTAATTTCAACAGTATCTCCATGTTATAACAAAAGCTTTATTCAGATCGGATTTTTTGAGTCCTAAAATAACCCTTGTATATTGTATATTGCCTGAGTAAAAATGGATTTCTGGTACAGAATGGGACAGGATGTGAATCGGCTCTCCTGTAGAATGTTGTTTGCTAGAATAAAATGTGATTAGAAATGTATCACATATGGATACAATTTATAGGAGATACTTTGTTGGAGTATAAGCAAAACAAAGCCGTCACAGAATGCCATTTCTACCGCAACAGACGGCATGACAGTGGATCCAGAAATGAGTGATGCTTTCGTTTTAGAAAAAAAAAACATTGCCCACGGTAAAGTATCTTTAGAGTATGTCCCTGAGCTGCTCCTCTTAACCAGAAATATTCAACTTCTAGTCCCCTGAAAGAGTGAATACCTTGCATAGAGACACCTCTATGATTATTGTTTTCGGTGAGCCAAGGGTTGTTTGAACCCTTCTCCCACTCATTTCTCTGTCGCTCTGTGGATTTGATGTGCACCACAGAGGTAAAAGAAGAATCCAAACCTGAAACCCTGGTGAAAGCTTGAGAAAGGGCAAAAGTGTCAGACTTGGAGAAACACACAGATATAGAAAAACAAAAACAAAACACAAAACAACCTTGTGAAGAAAAAAACCAAAACATTTTGGCAGCACACTGCGCCATTTGACACATCGCTCAGAGAGAAGAATGCCTGATTGATCATTTGTCATTTATTTATGCTCAGTTCATCTCGTCTGAATAGCAAGGTGGGGCAAGAGAGAACTAAATGGAGAAAGTTCGCTCTAACCAGAGATGCCAAGCAGGGAAAAAAGCTACAAACCATACAGTTTAGAAAGGGAAGAAAGCACCCTGCGTTGCTTGACAGACAGCGCTCACCCGTCCTCAAAAGACAGCAGGCTTCCTCGACATTTGTCTGAGGTGCTCAGCTGAATCCCCAGGGGGACACCTTCAGCTTTGATACGGCATCAGTTTAGTGTTGTGGGTGTCAGGGTGATAGAGGAGAAAACCGAGGAAGGGGCAAAGGGAGAGCTGTAGGGATGGAAGACAAGTGCTCAGGCGAAGGGTAGGGTGGAGGTGGATGAGGAGAGTGCAAGTGAACAAAGAAAAGTAAGAAAGAGGGGGAAAATGGAGAGCTTTGTTAAGGTTTGAAGATTGATGAATAGAAAAGGAGGGACAGACAGATAAAGAGGTGGAAGAAGACAGTGAATGAACGATAGTGAAAAGCAGAAAGAGGCATGGGATGGTGAAGAGGAAGTGCAATTTAGTCCGACCTTTCCAGCGAGCCCTCTTTTGAATGGCTTGCGTTGATCGATATTTTAGTGATATTGTCTTGTTTTGCTAAAAAAAAAAAACGTTCTCCAGGAAAATTTGTTGTCCAACTGAATACCTAACCAACAGTGTGTACTTGGTGATTTTCCTGGGACAATGGCACAAAAGGCATCTAATTTCCCCTTACCTAGCTGTAAATGGCCATCAGTCAAATTGAACATGGTCTTCTGATGATGAAGAGCTCCTCGTTTCCGCGTCTATGTGTTCCTCTCTTTACTGCCGTCTCTCCTTCGCCTTCGTTTCTTGTTATGCAGACTGTGAACTCGGAGGTTGTCTGTGTGGTTTTCAGACAGGAGGGTGGTATTTCTCAGCTCACCTTTTGAAAATGTCATAAAGAAGGTGAGATACACAGTCCCCCTTTATGCACTTCTGTCAAAATATCACTACTTGGCAGAGAAATGTTAATGTAAGAATTCAGTTTATTGAGACACATTTGATTAATCTTTTCATTCATTTCTGGTGTTTGTCCTTTTTCCTGAGGACAGCTTTCTTTGACTCTCCGAAATGAATGAACTGTCCATGACCATGAGTTATGGAAGGGGAAATGCAACGCTTATGACCAAAGATTTTATAAACATATATTTACAGCGATTTATTTACAACATTAAGCCAATAATCAGCAGTTGCTGTAATTGCACCAGATGCATTTGTTTTTCCCTTAGTCCTTATTTCATTTCGTATCATGCTGCTTTTCTTGAGTGCTCAATTAGACAACTTGCAGAAAGGATTTGCAACCAATTTAGAATTGAAGTGGCAAAACTAAAAGTTAAATTCATGATGACTTCATGAAGTGCATGACTGCGTGAAAGAAGCATCACCTCGACATAATGTTTTCCCTGTATATGATAGCTGGTTGTGAATTTTCTTCCTTTTTCAGAACACATTAGTTTGGAGGCTGAAACAAGTCTTTTCTTTGAACTTCTGTTTTGACATTTGAAAAATCTCTACTGAAATCACTGGCTATTTTTACTTTGTTGCTTTTGAATTCTTTCTCACACATTGTGCTCTAACCACGGTTTCCGTTAGAGTTTGTACATTTTATTCCATTATTAAATGTATATCTGATTATGTTAAGTAACTTAGATCACGTTATTTGTGCCCATGAACGCAACTTGTGTTCTAGTGGGTGAAAGTGTTCTTGTATAATTACCACTGTGTGAAATGAGTGCTAAACATACCCATGAACAGCTATTAACCTTGGGTACATGTTAATTCCAAAATGAGAATGTAGAAAAGGAAATGGCTTTTTAGATTCTATCTTATGCTTTCATTTAATCATTTCTAATAACCGTTAGACACCACAACACCAGCCGCACAGACACTCAGTCAGATTCATAACTATACATACCGATCAGAGTAAGCTTCTGCATTTGTTTTTCTAATGTGTTTGACATTTTGTATTTATGAGTGGCCAGGCAAGATCTAACAAACCAAATTAAGACATTAGTCACATTATTCTTTTGAAACAATTAAAGCTACATAACCGAAAGAGAGCTTGATCTTTATTTTGAGACCATTTTCATGTGTGGTGGAATATAAAGCAGTCTTACATCATAAGTTTAAGTTAAAAATATGCCTCTGTTGAAACTTTGAAACTGACAGAATAAGTGAGCTCCAAGCAATGAATGACTATGAAGATATAGTTTTTATAGATAAGGTCAGTGTTTGTAGTAGTGGTGCTTGGATTGAGCTTTAGTGTTGGCTGGAAGGCAAAGAAATATGAGGGACACTATGACATTAAACATCTCTGACTCCTGCTGAAAGTTCCTTCTTCAAGTTGTCCTCATTTGTACTTAACTTGAAGGTCAGACAAAGAACAGAGGCCATGCACCGGTGACCAAAGACATACAGCTCTAAAAGCCTGTTTACTGTTTAATGGACTATGCTCCCAAATGGGACAGTTAATTAAAACAGTGCTTCAGTTGATCTCCCACAGTTGTTTCTGTTAATGTGTGTCTGAATCCAACCTTGTACCCTCACAAAAGTGTCACAGCTGTGTAAAGGTCTACACTGCTTTGGAGGCTTGTGGATAACGCAACCTTTAATAGTGACTCATGAACTTGCCGTTTTTGGAAAGATTTAATTTCATTGATTTGTCAAACGGCTCATCAGTCTCCCTCCAGTTGACATCAAAGGCTTTGTTACTCCAACCGGGAGACCTCCTACACACAATCAGCTGCATGCACAAACATATACCTAAGGTTTTTTTTCTTCTTCTGTAGAATAATTGAGGGCATACAATAATACAAAACACAAATCCTTGGAGAATATCCATTCCAAGTCGATAATGATAGTGATATTAGCAGGTATGCTTTTGTACGTGTGGGAGTATATTATCACCTCATGTTGTTGGTTTTAAAATGTTAAAACAGACTTATTATAGAAATGACTGCTCATTAAAACAGAGTCCTTAGGGGGTCCTGTGGAGCAGCTGCTATGTATCGTGACTGTTGCAGGTCTCCATCTCCACTGTTTCCTTTGTTTCCCTGTCTCATTTCACCCTGTGTAGGAATCTCTCTTGTTTGTCAGTTTCTCCGTCTGTCTTACTTTCCTTCTTGCTATGTATTATTTGAAGCCATTTAGTGTAGAATTTGGAGCCTGCATTTCACTTTTCAACAGTGTACTTTTTTGATTCTCCTAATGGGAGTTCTAAGGACAAAAGTTTCAAAATCTCCACACGTTATTTGAATAATTGCCACTCCTCTCAGTATTATACAAACAGATTTTTACTGCTCTGTGGAAGATATAGTTTGCTTTGTTGCATCTAATTGCCACACATTAATGTTCCACATGCTGCCAAGCTATTGTTCAGACCATGTTTGTTCACTTTTGGCGGTCACACATGATATCTCACAGAATTGTGGGAATTACTGGGATATTCAGGAGCAGCTGGTATCTTCACATTACTGTGTAGCGCGTCATGTACATCATCAATACCCGCCAAAGGCAGCAAAGAGATTCTCCTGTTGGAGAGCAGTGGGATGCAGTGAAGACAGGCCAAGGTCGAACACGGACTCATACTAACATTAAATTTATTTATTTCTCTGCTTTTCCTTCACTGCACCTCTCTTACAGGGAACCCAGCCGTCCGACCAGCCTGCTGCCTGCTGACTGGAGCACAGGGCTGGTTTTAGGGAGGGAAGATGACCCCCTGCCCCCGGGCCTTGAGACCCTTCCACTCAGACTGATGCAGCAGGACTGCACTGCTGTCAAAACCCTGCTTTTAAGACTGAGACGGACACTGCAGGAGGTGGGATATTCACATAGCACACCGTCATAAGCATGTAGACGCCTCTTGACGAGGACTTGTATGCAAATGACCAAATGAAGCTTAAGACGAAATTACAGACCAGGATTGTACAACCTCTGTCGTGATTGTAGCATAGCACAAGTTATGTCACCTTAACAGCATTTCTCTGATCAAGTCATAAATGCGTAATTTCCTTCTGAACTAGTATAGTGAATGGGTTAGCAAATATTATGCTTCAGTTTCATTTAAAATCCCTGTGCACAGTTCTCCACTCAGATTTTCTGTTTTTAATCAGCTTTATTTCAGCTCCATGAAATCTTGTCAAAGAGGTTGCCTTTCTGCTTTTAAAAGGTCTCTTTAATCACTTTGTTTTGTCAATTTAATCAGCTTCTACATTTGGAGGAGGAAACTGGGAGGCTTATTTGAGTGTCTGTCATCACATCCTTTATATATACACAAATACACTCACAGTGCACACATTAATCCTCCTGTTTTAGACTGTAACTCTGTTCTTTAAATGCTTTAGCCTGCTTAAAGATAAAGTTTTACCCCAGGTTATGAAGCCATTTCAGTAAAATTACATCCACGCTATTATAGACGTGATTGGCTGTAATGGTCACTTAGTGAAGCGCTGACACGTTGCAATAGTGGGACATGGTTGACTTAAGTAAACCAGAGAATCGTATTGACTTCAACCCACTGCAGTTATACAGCCTTTTTACTTGTTAGACTGCTGCACACCAGAATTTAAAAATAATAAAATAGCATTCTTCCTTTTAAACGTGTAAAACATTTATTCTTTATCATACATTCAATATCATACATGAAATTGTTGCAAATGTGATTTACTTGCTTTTTTTTTGGGGGGGGGGGGGGGGGGGGGTAAATGCAATTTGCTGAGAGTTAGAATTGGGACAGCCAGAAGATAACACTTGCAATCAACCAGTGAATGGAAGTTGCAATTCAGTTTTACATTGCAGTCCAAACCAGTCCAGAAGGATAATTCCACTTTTCTGGAAAGTGACTGAGGCCTAAGCGATTGTTTTTTTTAAAGTTTGGCGAGCACAGCTTCAGTAGGACAAGTTAATTGGAAACTGCTGTTGATTGTGTTCAATACATAATCTGTATGCTTTGTTTTGGAATAAACACGATAATATTTTTTCTGTAATACTCTTTGTTGACATGTTGAAAGTGCATAATACATTTACAAGAAGGGATGTTAGCATTACCATAAGCTTGGGAAGTTGAGCTGAAAGAGCATCCATTAGTTGGGTCTGGTTGCTGCTTTTTTGTAATCTACATGGGTGACTGACCCTCACCAAATACAGAAGTATTACACAGGTCCATATTCACAAATACAAATGCAAAAAAAAAGACATATAAAAGGGTGACCAGACCTTCCCTAAAACCCCATCATTAGTATCTCTAAACTAAGATCAAAGCTAGCTGTGAATTACAGTCTGCAGAGGCATATGTACGGCTTTCTCCTGATCTCTTTACTGTTCATCTCTCTGTTTTTCTCCCAGGGCCACTGTGAGAGAGACATGAGACGGGAAAATGATGAAATAATAATTTGTAGAGAGAGACATAAACTAAAGGGAGTGCAAGAGAGAGAGAGAGGGTACACGGCAGCAGAACATGAATATGAAAGAGGAGATACTTTGCCCTCTTTGCTTGCTCTGTTGTGTCATTAACTTGCAAATTTTGTTACCTTCCATCAGCAGATATAATCCATTCTGCAGCAAGGGGAGGGTGACTAGGCATATCTGTTTTCTTTGCATTTTATTTACTTGACCTTCTGCTACTGAACCCCAATTTTTGTTTACCGTAACTTACAAGTCCGAACTTCTACTCTTTTTTGTTCATAGAAATTTGTAGTGTTACCTAATAATGCTGTCCTAGAAAGAAGAATGGGCAGTTTGTCTTCTTTCTCGTCTCGTCTCCTCTCCTCCCCTCAAAAATCCAGGTCATTGTCTGGTATCGAATTGCATATTATCGTAATTGCATATATAACATTAACATAAATATTGCATATTGCCTTTGTGTTACTTTTAAGTTGAAATTCTTTCTTTCTCCTCATACAGTATGAGTTGTGTAATATTTAGCATCTCCTGATATCCAATGTCGTTCTCCTAGATCATGTACACTTCAAGTATTGTAGATTAGTTGTAGTACCTGGTTGTGACACCAGGTGGAGCCTCTTGCTGTTTCGTCCTGTACAAGAGGTAGGCACTTATGAGTAAAGGAGCATTGTGATAAAGATGTCAGTTAGGCTTACTGACCTCAGGCCAGCTAACAAGTGTTTAATTAGGACGGGATAAAGTAGGACAGCATTACTTAAGCATTTTTTTTTTTTTAATTTTTCACATTTCTGCGTGACAATACATGTAAACAATGAGTCAGGTATCGGTTTGTGCCAGTTCAGATTTTAAGATTAGGTTGAGACATCCATTGCACAGTAAATTTAGTATACTTCCAGACTGGAGATGGTAGAGACATCACATTGTTCAACGACTACATGCCTTGAGCTACAGTTTGCCTTGACTTTAAAAAAAAAAAGTGAAGTCTCTATCTGAGACAGAAAATGAAAGATCAGGGATTTTTTGGCTTAAATATGGATGCTAAAAGCTGTGTCATCGCTGTGCTTTAGACTTTATCAGAGCGAGTTCAACAATAAAAAGTCACAAACATGTCTGTGTCCCAATTCCCCTCAAAAAGTAATGACAGATTGTCCCCCACAAATGACAGAAGAATACGTATCAGTACACAGTTGTGCATGACCACAACCAGATAATGCATCACGTCTTATAATTTCTTGTGTTTACTATGCATCGTATTTGTCAAATTATCATTTTTTGCCAGCCATGGAGGCTCCATCTTTGCTTGAATTATTTCTCTTTCAGCAGTTTACCCTGCTGGTTGCACGGAGGACCAGTTCTAAAAGGCCACTGTCTATGTGGGCATTAATGTTGCCTAACACAAGGATTCCCATTTGTCAGTGTCAGCCATGGATTGCAGCAAAACTGTGACGCACCGTTTGTTACAGCATACAGTCACAGCCTTTGTAGGCATTGTTGTACTGTATCCAAACACGCACCGCCATGCCCCAGTCCGACTGACTCTAACCCCACAGGGAGCTGCTAGACTTGTGGCAGCAGCTTATTCATGGTGCCTCCACCAAATCATATCAGCAGCCCAGTGTTGAAAATGCAGCTGTTCATTACATTTCAGCTTGCGCTATTCATCTCTATTGTCACAGTTAAATCAGTTTTTGGAAAGACGCAGAACCATGTCATACAGCAGCTAGCTAGTGTGTGACCTGTCAACATCAGCAAAAGCTTGGGTGGACACATACAACTACATTCTGTGGCTGAAACAGAGAGCCATCCTGAAGAAGAACTCAGGATACTCAGGCAGAGTATTTTCAGTTTAAAGCCCTTAAGCCGTACTTGCCAAAGAACTCGGTAAATTGCACGACAGATTTTAGAACGGCGCTCTCTTCCTATAAAAAGTCAAATGTCAATGAGAGGGTGGGAGTGAATTCGCCTCGAGTTATTTGAAGGTTTTCATTTCTTGATTTAACTGATGTGTGGATGTGATTAAAGGTGTGCATCAAACGACAAAACCTGCTTTCCTTTCTTAGGCCATTCATCATCTGTAGACATTTAGTTTCAGTGTAGTGCAAGTCATTAAATCCACAGCTCCCCGGCAGCCAATTCTTAAATCTGAAAGGCTTTTTACTGAACCACATCTAATTGTGGGGACAGTTGTGTGTTAAGGCCTGTGGGACAGGGGTGACCTTAAAGAGTGTGTGTGTGTGTGTGTGACAGGAAGAGAGTGAATGTGGGTGTCAGTGAGTGCGTGCCTCTCTCTCTACATAGAGAAAGGCATTGATCACCGATGACACATTGAGGGCCTGACGCCATAGCACACCTATAATTCTGATAGGGAGGTATGCTTCTTTAAAAGGTCAGCCAAACCAATAAACCATCAAGTTTATGCTGTGCAAAGATTTGGGCTCTAATGTTTCTCAGAACTTCCCCGCCCTCAAACCTGAAAGTAGGCCAGAAATATGCACATACAATTAGACTAATGCTTAAAAAGCACATTTTTAGAGGATCATGATTGTAGACGTAGTCATTTCCCCCAAACAGCAGAGGGGTGGTTTGCATATAAATCTGTGAAAGGCCGACATATGGCAAGAAATAGACCTGCGACAGAAATCAAAATGTGTAGAACAGGTATCTAACTCATGCTTCACATTACTTTCTCCTGTTCTTCCTTCGTCTTTGTCATGTATCTTGTCATATCCTCCCTGCGTCCTTACTATGTAGCATTATATCAAATCGACAGTCCTGGCTGAGGAGACCATTTTATCCTCTCCTACTTTCCCATCTGTCCTATCATAAGCCTTCACAGGTGACATTTACACCAGCGTCTGCTCTTTTTAAGGAACCGTGTTTCGTCTGTGCGCATGTGACAGCAGGTTGGGGTGTGTGTGTGTGTGTGTTTTAGATCCTCCTCTATCTGCCCCTGCTATCTGCCCACTAGACACCTGTGTCGAGGAGCAATGCCAAAATGTGTCTGATCACAGATGATGTTAGAAAACAGAGATTATCTAAGAAAACAGGTGGGAAAAATACAAGCTAGAACATGGTTTTGTACTGATGCAGCCATCTCACCTACATCTTGTTTCTTTTTGTGAACCACATGTGGTTCACGCAAAAATCAATACAAAAGCTTTAATATTGCCTTTCCGATATTCTGTACAAAACGCTCCCAAGGTTTAGGATGCTGCAGTGGAAATGAGCAACTGTTTTAATTCATTCCATCTCACTCTATTTTTATATTGAATGAGCAATAGTCAGACGTCTATGTATCTTTTCAATACTGCTTAACAACAGAACAAAGCTGAAAGAATGAGAAGCTAAAATATACTGCGGATACTTCAGTTTAGTCACATATTGAAGTATTGATTAAGATCTTTCCAGTAAAAGTTATGCTGTGCACTCTACTAGTTTATCACCAGCACCATGTATATTACAAACCTCATCTTGATGTCATTCTTTTATGTTTAAATCTGTTGCAGAGCACAGAGACAAGTCCTGCCAGCAGCCTCCAGTCTCTACCCATTAGCCCTTGCAGCGAGAAGTCTCTTCCATTTAAGGTAACCTAAAGCAGACTGTTTATGCTTGCTGCTTTATGCATTTGTGCAATTTATTTATGTTTCTGTTCAGCGTGAGCGGCCACAGTATGAGAATAAAAGTCACAGGTTTTGATTATGCTAAAATGCCATTTACAATGTGTTGTATCACTTAACATTTTGAAAAACATGAATATGAACATGCAGTGTCTCCTGAGCTTACAGTGTGATGGCAAAATAGAGTTCATGCCATCATGTTATGCATGTGTGGAGCTCTGTTGTTGTGCCTTTTTGAGCTGCAGATCAAACTGTATACTCAGCCTTCAATTACACTGAGCCCGCTAGTTCAATTAAAAGGACGCAGGAGTCGGCCTGTGATCAAAAATATAAAACCGAGTCTTCCTTTGATCCGCGTGTCTCCTTCGGTTTAACCCTTATCGGAACAATTAACAGCCTTTTTTCTAGACCCACTTCTAATGAATAATAGAGAGATCTAATAGGATAAAAAGAGAGCAATGGCGCAAGGCAGAGTGGGTGAAGGAGAGGGTGATGTGAAGAAGAGAGTAGCAAAAAGATTGATAAAAAACACGAAGGGTGGGGATAAATTGAATGAGAGAGGGCCAAAGTGCTTTGCTTGCCTTGACAGGCTCCAGACCCCCTCTGTCAACCTAGTCCATCAGAGCTGTGCGATCTGGATGAGATTTATTAATCTCTGCAGGGAGCATGTGTGTGAGTGCTCAAGTGCGTGCTTGCTTGTGAGTGTGTGAGCAGGGTTTAAGTTTACCAAGCGAGGGCTTTTGTCAAGCTTTTCACCAGGATTTAGTTTGGTAGCAGCAGAGTTCTTGTTAGTCTGTTAGAGGAGAGACGAGCAACAGAGTCCTCAGCTCTGTGGTACTTGCCCGCGGTGGTGTTTTTTGAGCCGCTGTGTGTTGCAGTTCCATTCACATGCATGAATGTATACACCAGTAAAAGCCTCTTTAAATATGCTGCAGTAAAACACAACCACAAGCTACTGACAGCAATCCAACAAATACTGAGTATTGCTGTTTATTGAGTGTGTTGCTGTACTAAGTGTGTATGAGTGCACCTCTATCTGTGTGTCCGTGTTTATTTTGATGTGGGGCTATGCACATAATTTTCAGTAATCGTCACAGTTAGTGTGCATTTATTTGTTTATTTGTGTGTGTGTGTGTGTGTGAGAGAGAGAGAGAGAGAGAGTGGTTGTTTGTGTGACTCCATGCCCTCTTTATTGACCTACATGGAGTATCAGTGGCAGCTGGATGATAAGGAGAAATTAAAAAAAAAATAAAAAAAAATGAAAATGTAGGGTGGGACACAGCATGAAGACAGCAGCTTTGGCTCAAACTCTTCCAGGAAGAAATGCTACAGATGGACAGAGTGAAGATGGACTGCTTGAAAAGTGGGATAAGAGGAGGTGGTTTCATTGGGAAAGAGAGGAAAATGATCTGATTGAACTGTCTGAAGCATAGATATAGGCTTGAATAAAAACTTCACCAGTAATCAATAGAAAACAGTATTTTTGGAGGGATTTTTTTCCCTTTTTTCCGGAATGGATGGTGAAGAGGTATAGAGGAAACAATGCAAGAGAGAGAGAGAGAAAGAGAGAGAGTACAGCAGGTCACAAATATTGCCAGATCGAATTGAACTGTGAATTACAAAATTATGCTGCATGTACTGCAGCAATTTGGCTATGATGGCAATAAATCCTAAAAGCTGAATTTTTTCTGTCTGTAAATGAATCCTGTAGTGTATCCATGCCAATATATATATATATATATATATATATATATATATATAGTGTATGTGAGAGGGAGAGGATTTTTGTGTCACAAACTGTTGCTGTAATACATACACTGGTTTCTTCTTCTTTATTGTCAACTTAGGCAGCACATAGATAAGTGTAAGCAACATATTCTGCAACTGCTTCTTTAGTTCATCTTACTGGAGGGCTATTCTGTGTTTTGAAGATTTTTATTGTATCACGTCTCGCATCACTTACCACTGTGTGTTGCAATTCTTGCTATTAAACAGAATTTAAAAGCAAATTCATATGTTTAATTGCCAGTTGACATTTTTGGTTTTGCTTATTTTTTATTAGCGATTCGACAAAATGCTGAACCTCTCCTCATTTGACAAGAAGACAATTGTGGTTTCTCAAAGTAAGAGGCAATGAGGGTGTGGCGCAACGTGGAGCTTGATATAGTTAAAAAGCAGGGATAAAGCAGCAAGAGCTGGAGGATAAGTGAGGTGAGGCAGGAGGCAGAAACAGGTAGAGGAATAAGAGAAGTGTGTGTGTGTATACATAGAGAAAGGAATGAGTAAGATGGTGGGAGGCAAAGGCTAACCTTTTGACAGAGCTGGAGGCACGGAAAACAACATAAAGATGGAGGGCATATTGCATGAATAGAAGCTGAATATGAGGAAAAAGTTGCAGTGCCAAGAATAGGGCATTGTACTTGACTGTAAGATGGATTGAGGAGAGAGGGGATGAGGGGGAAAGGTTGAGGGAAGTCGGGGAGCTCGCGCTGAGGTGTGTACAAAAGGAACACATTCAGTTTGATGACATTAGCAGATAAGTAAAAGAGGAGAGCAGTGGAAGAGATGGAGGTGAACGAGAGAAAAAAATGATGGAACAGTTTGAGGAGGAGGTTGGTAGAGAGAGACGGCAGGGAGCTGGAAGAAAAAAAGAGGGATTGAGGGAGGGGCGAGAAAGAAGAGAATTTGTCCTGGCACTCCAGAAAACTGCTCCGTGGGTGTAAAAATAATCTACGGTTGCCACCTGAGAGGCTGCAGTGTCACAGTGCGTCCTAGTTTAATTTAGACCCGATGCACATGACACGATTTTTTTTTTTTTTACCCAATTTTGTCCCAGTTAAAGTGTGCTACTGTATTTTAGAAAAAAAAAGGAAAAAAAGAAAAATCACAGTTCCTGCCAGAGGTGTATTCCAAGCACCAGCGTGTTAATAAAAGAGTCGAGGACAGCAACTTTTTCATAATGAATTGACATTTGTGTACATTCACCTTTGTTTCAGCAGACACGAGGACATTCTTTTTATAGAGAAACATTTATCATTGTGTCAGATGCTGCATAATTAGAAATTAATAATGGATAATTCTAATGACTGTGAATTTATAATTATAGACTGTTCCCCAGAGTGATGTTACAGTATGAGAGGGTTAAAAAGATACATGCGTGCGGGAAAACACAAGTTTAATGGGCACATACAAAACAAATCATGAGGCAGTCACACATTCCCACACACATCCAGTGTTTGTGCATGTACAAAATGACATTTTTGTTAAAGCGGTAGAACTAAACAGGCTGCCAGTCTTCAATTTCCACCTGACTTTCTCTGTCCACATAACCTTTTCTCCTAACATTGTTTTTCTCCGTTGTCTGAGCCTCACACTAACAAGAAGGATGGTCAGTTTCTCACACACACACACACTTTCACTAGCTGATGTGTGTTAATGTGTAACAGAGATGGATGTTTAATCAAAAGAGTTGTCTAGATCTGATGTCAGAAAGTCCATATTTTCTGTTAAATATCTGTTCCTCCGTATCGGTGTTTCTGTGATGTGAGTTGTTGAGATAAAATCAAAATCCTTCATAGTGAAATTTGAATAGACCTTTTACATCTCAAATTATTCATTACACTAACTTCGTAGAAAGGCCATTCAGTCTGGGCTGATTGCAAAAAGCCAAGTTGGACTGATCTACTGTCTGCTGGAGAAAAATAAGATTTCCACCCTGCCCTCAGGCATCTCAGAACTAAACAGCTGTGTTTCTGAAATAAGAATCCACGGCTCCTGCTGATTGGAGGAATACATGACTCATAATTTGTGATTTGCTAACAGGGTCGTGGAGCGAGAAGAACATGTAGAGACTGCTTTAAACCTTGGAAACACAGATATGTATTATATCTGTTAATACATCACTCATCTTTGAAAATTCACAATAAAACGGCCTTATACCAGTTTGAATATTTCCAGAAGACATATTTTCGGCTGGTTCTAATACAGCTGAGCAGCTTTAAAGGCTTGGTTGGCTGCGCTTTTAAGTTTCATAAGAGTCTTAATTCACTCAGAACACAGAGATGAATAATCCTACTTAAAACATTGAAGATTATATCTAAGAATCTGATGTCTCGTTATTTGTCAGATCTAATAGTTTAAGCCTGTATTTTGCTTTCTGTGCAACATAAAATGTTGTAGAAGTCCAGTATTTATGATGCTGTCTCACAAAGATTATATTCCTATACAACTAAGCTGCACTGCATTTACATTTTGAGAGAAAATGGGTTTCTCCCTCAAAGGTAAGACTAGTAGGAAATGCTTCCAAAAAAACAAAAAAGGCAAAGATATGTTAGATAGACAAACATTTGCAATAGGTCACAGCCTATTATAGTTCAGGAGAAAATATGTTTCCCTCAAAATGTAATTAAGAATAAGGAAACTATGAGGCTATTGGTACATTTTTGGATGTCTAAGCAGGTCATATCTCTTTTCTATTTTGACCTATATATAAAAAAAAAAAATAAAACTACTGCTTTATCATCTTACCCAGTGTTTCTCTGTGTGTAGTTTATGTCCAGATGCAGAGATATCACTCTTTTCAAA
This sequence comes from Acanthochromis polyacanthus, assembly GCF_021347895.1. Lineage (NCBI taxonomy): Eukaryota > Metazoa > Chordata > Actinopteri > Pomacentridae > Acanthochromis > Acanthochromis polyacanthus. Next base: position 17,372,560 of record NC_067119.1, on the reverse strand, counting down.
GATGCTGAATCATAGGATTATGTGGATAAGATGCTGAGCTGCTCTTTAGATTCTCTGGTAAGCCGAGTTTTTTTCATAAAACCAGCAGCAGAGGTCACAGCTTTTTGTACTTTCTTGAAGACATGATAAAGTGTGTGTACAAATGTCACCTCTTCTCCTTATTCACACTGAAGTTACCACTGTGCACAAATAGTATGCTATTAATTATAGTTATCCAGGCAGACATACAGCAGATAAAAAGTAACAGTAAGCAGGCAGAAATAAAGAAGGATGGAACTTTTTGCTGGATCAGTTTATGAATATGTCTTTGTGATTTCCTGTTTTTTTTTTTTTTTTTTTATCCAGCCATGAATATGAGTTGAATTAGTTTGTTAGCAACCTAACAGTAGATTGTCCAAGCATCCATATGACATACGATAAAATAAAAACACCACACACTTCATGTTTGTGTGGTTTGAGCAGCCTACAATGTAATATTTTTACATTCCTGTATCGCACAGTGGTTAATTTACGAAGAACTGACCAGTAGGAAAAGCCATTTATGTGAACATAAATCAGACACTAATGTCTCTCAGCACCACACTGAAAATCAAACGATTTTAAGGTGATATTTTAGGCTAACTTCATGGTGTCAGTTTTTGTGTGTATACCGTAATGGCAAACTTGGTCAAAGCTTATATATAAACTAACTTGTAATGTGAAATGGGACGAAAGCAACAATTTGCAGAAATTTTTATTGAAATTTGTAATATGCCGTTGTTTGTTCTATTGAATATACAGTGTTCAAATACTGGGTCAATGTCTAACTGGAAATTTCATCACAGCTGTCCTCTATTTCTCAATAGATTCAGAAATGTGATTTTTTGTAATCAATATTGAGCTCTGCATGTTCAGACCTCTGCCGACATTACAGATGCGATATATTCTGTAATATTTTACATCTTCTAACCAAGAGTTTTTGGCTGTTTTGCAGTCAATAATTAAACTAAAAGTGATTGCACATCTGCCCAGAACACTTGAGGTGTTTGCCTTTGGACTTAAGATCTGTGGACACCGCTGAGACCTTTAAACAGCAGCTTCAAGATAATATTTTCAGATTAGCCTTTATTGTTTATTTATACTGTACTTAAAAAAATGTTTTCATCCTATTTAAAGTGGAACTGTTAAAGAGACACTGTTCAGGCCAGCTTGGAGTGAGACACCAAGAAAGTATTGTCAAGGCAGTTTAGATGTTTTACATCCCTTCTAGCTCTTTCAAGTCACAAGTGCTTGTGGTTTAAGAAGAGCAAAGTTATGCATAGATGTTAGGGAAATTGACATCAAGATAACAAGAAGACGACATTTAATTATAGTCTTTTTTGTCACACCCTATTCCCCAATTTGAAGAAATGGGTAATCTGTTCAACAAATAGATGGAAAAGGAATGTTGAAATAATGGATAAACAACGTTCACATTTTCTCTATTGTGTGTTTCTCAAAAAAAGTTGTCAAATTGAATAATTTCTGCTAACAAGGGAAATGTAATTCATCTCCATACACTCTTCAACTGGCTGCTGATTGCAAGCGTAGAGGGGCCTTAACCTCGATACAAAAATCACATCTCCTTACAGAAGTGGATGCACTCCAATGATTCTGATCAGATTTATCCCCACTGAGGCCATTCCAATCACATTAGAAAGAAATTCGCATGCCGCTCTCTTCTCGCGTAGGCCTCTCCATTCAATTCAACCTCGAAAAATTGGTTGGAATGCCACCTGATGGGTGACTGAATGCACTTTATGGTGCTTCTTTCAGCAAGCAAAATCAAGTTTCTCATTTTAGTTTCAGGTTTGTCATCTCTTTTTAAATGATTTTTGCGGGGTAGTGTGCTACACGGTGGGTCTAGTTGAAGGAAATTATCTTTTTCTGTCTTTTTTTATTCTTCTGTTTATCACACAGCTTTTGCCCCTCTCCTTCCCTATGTTCATACTGCTAAGGTGTTTTTTTTAACCTGTAATCAAACCACACAAGTCAATATAGTCGCCGTAGATGTAGTCATAAACCTCTTCTGAACATTTGAAACACAACTACTAGGGTAAATGCAGCTTCATACACAAACACACACACTCACACACACAGGGCACAGAAGGATACCCACTGTGCAGTCGTAGCCAGGCGGCTCATTTAGAACAGCCTTCAGTCCTATTCGGGTGAGATTAATTTTAGAGGCTGACTAATGTTGTAATTGTCACAGCATGTTAGTGATTTTTCAGTTCCATCCAAATCTCATGTTAGTAATTTTTTCGCTGTCTGTGTGTGTGTTCTGGCAGCAGGAAAAAAATATTCTTATTATCTATAAATACCGTTATCTCTCCGGTAAAGGCAGTGTAACAGAGTGCATTCTGATTCAGCACCGCTGGGTTTTGTTTTTGTTAATTGTTTTTCTATTTCCTAGTGAAAAGGTATTCTTTTATTGGTTGTATCACCATGGAAGCACAGAGCAAAGCTTTTAGTTTTGCCTTCCTTGACCATTATTTTGTGCCAAAGTAATGCCCAAACACGCCTCTACATCAATTAGACTTGTAAAATGAGGCCAAAAAATGAAGCCAAAACATGAATCTATCAGAACTTTTTTAGGCACATCGCAGATTTCCAGTGCATTGGCCTTTATAATTCAGGGAAACTGTGAAACCTGGCCACCACCTGTGCAGCTGTCAAGTTAGGATGGAAGGTGTTTACTGGCTTCGTCATGAGGAAATGGGACGACCATTTCTCAGAAACATTTTCAAGTGCTTGCCAGTCGAACAGCGTCCGTCCCCCGACTCCCCTCCTACACCTTTCAAATGTCAGAATTGGTGGGACTTAACTTTCCAAAACCAACAATGTCGTATTCATAGCCACCTCACGTAGTGATAGGCCGCGTTTGCAGAGCAGAGCACGTAAGTAGCGTTTGAACTTTTGAACTCTCTCTTTTTTAAAACCTATTACATGACTGCTTCTGACACTTATTCATATGAGTACCCAACTGCAGAATTATGAATGTCCACTATAAACTGTTGGGCCTCATCCTCTTGTTTAAAGATGAATTATTTCTTGAATGTATTATTCAGTTTTATTATTTCTTTCTTTTGTAATTTGTTTTCCTAGAAAATGTGTTTTCATCTCTTACTTTTTGTCTCTTTATTGTAACAGCCTGCTCTTTTTCCCCTTCACACCTTTACATGCATCCATTTACACATAAATACTCACCCTGCTGCACGACACCTCCTATACAACACCACAATTTACCCTGCACTTTGCTGTAACTATGTTGTTCAATCTCATAAGCTGTTGTGGTGCTCTATCTTAACACTTGTATGTTCTGACACATCCGTCATTGTCAAATCGTTTTTAGATTGCACCAGCTGAAGAAAACAGTTTTGCCCTCAGACATGGTGAGGCCACGTATAGTACGAACTACATATACTACTTTCTGAACTGAAGCTGCCTTAACCACCAAGTTGAGTTTTTCAGTGCTAAATAAAGCTTAAATTGGATTTTAAGAGAAAGTGTTTCCTGTTAGCTTAGTATTAGAATGACATTTTCTCTGTGTCCCATGATAAGGTCCTGGTCTTTTGATATTTCATCTAATCAAGACTTCCTTGACTGGAGTACACTTGAACTGTGAAATAAATGTGCGTTCCTCCACACTCACGCTCAACAACTGTATTTATTATACAGAAAATCTAACTTTAATTATTCTTTTTCTTACTTTTATTAACCAATTTATCTGTTGGCCAGTATTATAGGCCAAAATCGGCAAATATGTTGTCCTGCATGTGTCAATTTGAGAACTTTTCTTTTGCAGAACATAGTATAGAAAATGATGCCAACAGAGCAACTCTGACTCTGACACAGTGTCTGCAGTACGTGTAGCAGAGGATACATCAGAAAAGAGCAGATGGTTGCGCTCTAGCCTCACATAGCCAGACCATTCTCTAGTGCTGACGCAGTGCTGTGTGGAATGGTCTGGCTGCAGATCATTATCATTCCGCTACAGAAGAAAACAAAGCTCTGGTCCGTTTGTATTTCTTCAGTCAAAATCGTCAGGATGCAGCGATGATGTTCACTCAAAATAGAGGAAGGATTATTTTTTGTAAAAATTTGCATGCAGGAATGCGAGCACTGTCATTAAAATGGATAATTCACTGAAAAAAAACACTCAAAAAACTAGCCAGTGCAGCTTTGGCAAGAGCTTTTCATTCCAGTAATTGCTTCCTGGAGGTTGTTGTTGCTGCTGTTTCCTGTAGTTGAAGGGATTTTGTAATAGTAACACATAACTAGTGAAAGGAGAGGAGAAAGCCACATTACATGCACAAACCATGGCAGCCTTATACTGGCAGTCCACATCTCATGAGTCAGACTATGCAGAATCAAGTTTAGTGTTGCTTGTCAGTTGATGACGAGTTTATGAAATAAGTTTCATAAAGTTACCAGACTCGATTATTTTTTAATAGAACTTCAACATAGATATAAAAATATTGGCACGTATATCGATATTAGAATTTCTTGCTCACTAAAATCAGTGTTATCCCCAAACATCCAGTATTAGTCAGGCTCAACTTTACAGTTTCACAACAATGGCGATATAACACCCTCTGATGCAGAACATTCCAGGGCTTATTTGTTTTGTGTGATTTGTGTCAGCAAAAAATATTAAATGATAAATCATGAACAAGTTCAGTATGTATGCTGCATGCCAACAGATTACACCATCCCCTAGTTTGCATCCGACGGGCCCAGGTCAGGAAATTGCTTCCCCTGGTTAGCAATCCTTTCCTTCACACACAGATATTTCAGCCACAGTATATCTGGGGTTCTCTGTACTCCTGTACATTACATGTTTTTTTCTTTTCTGAATTTTCATGTGACTCATGGAAGAGTGTCCATCTAGCTGTGTGTTTTTGCAGGGAGGTCATTTAAAGGACGGTGTTGTAGCTATATGGTTCCCTGTGGTCTCCCTCTGACTCTCTGTGTGTCCTTTAGCTAGATGGCTCCCCACGGTTTCAGACCATCATGCTCAGCCTCAGGCCCTCTCTGTCCTCTCCTTCTCTCTATCACTGTCCCCCTTTCCTCACGTTTCCTCCTAGTTTTCCTCCTGGTATCTTTCCCCTCTTTTACTCTTCAGCTTTTATGTCCTTGAAGAAGTAATGACTGTCTGTCTTTCATTTTGTTCGCACCATCTTATCGCTCATTCCTTCACACGTTGTCATTCCTTCCTCTTGTTCTCTCCCTTTGTCCACATTTTACACACCTGTCTGTTTTAGAATTAAACTGAACACTTTGTGTGAAGACTGCTATGTCTGATTTCTCGTGTTTGACTCCCCTATGAGCCGCCCTCTGAAAGCTCCCTGTTGTCTGTTCAGGAAGGGTCAACAGACGACTAAGCTTCAGGAAACTGTGGCAGTGAAAATGAAGTTGGCAGACTTGCCTTTTAGCTGTTTTCACAAGTAAACAAATTTCATGTCCAATATTTTCTTTGACAAAAACAATTAATTTTTGCTGTGAATAAATGAGACAAGTCAAATAACGATTGCAGAGCAATTTTAATCACAAACACCAAACATGTTTTAATGAAAGGCATTTTTGGAACCTTTTTTGGGTTTTTTTGCCCCGAAGCATTTTGCAACTCGCCATGAAAGGGCCACACAACTTAAGTTATTGTAATTAGTATTATTATTCTCCATGTCCTCTGTCTCTGTAGCTTCTCTCCGTCTCCCCTTCAGCGATACTCCCTGACAACACAAGGTCATGTGAAAGTGCTGTGTGCTCTGGGGTGCTGCAATAGGACACAACAAGTTTATCACAGAGATGTGGAGAGAAGAAGAGATCACAGTCCAGAAGCTCTACTTGACAATTTTATTACACACACCAGAACAAGACCAGCAGCAACAAATACACTCAGGAATGCACATAAAACACTTGCTACACATTTATGAAAAATCACACACGCACACACACACAATGTAATGTTGTTAAAGCTTTTGGTTCCATGTATTGCTTTTGTGGGAATATGGCCCCGTAGATAAATCACTGCTGTCTGCTATATCCTGAGTAATGTTTAACATGGTGTCTTGTTTCTTGTCTTTAGGATCCCAGTAGAGAAGAAGCGTTGCTGCAGCAGCTGAGGGAGAAAGATGAGCTGATTCTCAGACTCCAGAGTGAACTGGTAAGATTCATTCACTAGACATACATGATACATGCTGGCATGAGTGGCTTTAACTCTAATATAAATGCAATACAAACATTGTCGGCATTTTTCAGGATTTTTTTTTTTGCATTGCCATTGTGATTGATGCTAAAAAAAATACAACTTCATTTGACTTGCTGACATACAAAAAATACACTAGATGTCATTTGCCACTGCTGCATTACCAGCTGTAAGACTGAGAACGATCATTTAGTGATAAGCAAAGAGGTTTCACAGTTATAGGAAGTATAACTTAAACTGCTAAAGTGGAATGTTTTTCCAAATGATTCTAAAGTCTTTGTAACTAATAAGAGAAGCAACTCATAGTTTCAGACATTGAGAAGTGGAAGATTTTCTCATCTATTTTTATCTCTGTCACAGTTTCTTTCCGTTACTTTCTGTTTTTCTGAACTTGGAAATTAATAATTTAAACAGCTTGAATGTTTTTAAATTATTTGTTTTAGGGATATAAATTAGAGACTAATTGCCTTTGAAGCATTCCCTTTTAAGAATTAAAAATCTCTCTTTTTAGAGAGGTTAAAAAAACATTTCAAAGAACTGGAAAGTGAAACTTTTGTTGAAGTAGATTTGTCAGTTTTTCTTCTTCTTGATGTTCTGCTATGCGAGACTGGGTACCGCAGAGGTCAGAATGAAAGACACGACTGACCACACAAAGATGAAGGAGGCAAATTCGAGAATGATTTAATTCGTTGTCTTAATGTCATAACATCATCATCTGATCGTGTGGCATCACAAAGTCTGATTTCTTTGCAAATATACATGGCTCATTTGTGCCAGCTTAATTTAATAGCAGAACTACTGGCAGTCCCAATTCTTTGGTGAAAAACCACCTTTTTAGAAAACGATTGGAAGCAAGGAGTTGTTTTCATGTTGGGATAATTACAATAGCTACACTAAAATCATGGACTATAGATAATCACATGCTAACTATAATTTTTTTGTTTGGGTTTTTTGTAACGTTTCGGAAGCTTCATTGTCTGATCATCTACAAATATGCTCCATACGGCAAAAATTTTCATCATTTGTCATTTACCTGTCTGTAATTTGTCACCTGTTCTATCAAAGTAATGCAATGCTGACAGTACGCCAAGCCTGAGCAGAATAATGTGCCAGTGTTACAGCGGTATTGTGAGAGATTCCAGTCCAACCCACTGACTTTGAGTCTCATGTGACATCTGTTTGTTTGATCACTTTCTGGCACTAGCCTCTAATTTTTTTCCCCCGCTCTCTTCTCTCGTCTCTCATCCCCTCTCTGTCTCCATCCTCTTGTCAGCAGTGCCTATACTCCACTCTTCTCTTTATTAGTGACTTGTATTCAGTTCTGTGTGCAGCTAATGTGGAATTAATAACAAAATGTGACAAATTTGCTGGCGGATAGGCAGTACATGTAACGGTAATCTCTCTCTCTTTGAAATTCATGTAGACAGTCAAAGTGATATGCTTTACACTCGCACACTATAACACCTTTTTAAGGCTCCACATCACACCTTTAATATTAAGCAAATGTATCATCCAGGTCTTTTCATTGTACAGAAAAATAAGTTTCACACTGCTTCCGATACATTGGTTTTGATCTTATTCCAGTTTTAAATCTTTCTAGGATGACATCTCAGTGGAAATTAATTAGTTCTTCTGTTGGAATTTGAATCCTCTTTCATCCTTTTCCTTCGTAAATGTTTCTGAAGGGACATTGGGCCTAAATAACTCAGTAAAGGTCTGTTGCTTACAATGAAGTGTGTATTATTCAAATGGACTGAGTTTGCGCCCCTGTAGCTCAAATGTTATTTAATAAAATATTTGCAGTTTTTCCTTTTGAGAGGTTGTCTGCAGTCCCAAGTAATAATGAAAATAAATGTATGTTGAATAGAGAGTGCTTTTATTCATCCTGTACCTTAGATTGGAAATAAATTGCTTGCAGGATTGAGTACATGCCTACCATATTTGACTATATGTGTACCAGAATGTTAATGATATAAGAAGAGAAGGTCAGTTGATTAAATTTGTAAACATGTCGTATATTTTTGGAACTATATGTGTTTCATAATAATGACTCCTTAATCTTAAATAATTTCTTGTAGTTAGTTCTTTTTTTAGTCATTGCATGCAGCAGCTTATAATAATGTCGAAATGAATTTTGCATTTTATTATAATTTCTTTAATTCCCTAAAGAAATGTAATTCTAATAGAAAATAACTCTTTAGAATTCTGTTCTATATAATAGAATTAATTAGATATAACATTTGAAACTGAGTGTCTGTGAATGAGACAGAAGTTTTTAGGATGATAGTATTTAACCATGGCAATAAAAGATTATAGTGTCATGATCAGGAAGGTTTTTAACCACAATTTATTTCACCTAACTGTGTCAAGAAATTTGATAAGTGCTTTGGCAGGTACACCAAACGACTGATTTAAACACAAATGGCACGATAGCAGTGTCATAGTGATATTACTTTATTGGTGCGATCCAAGGAGTGTCAAAAATATCTCAAGGTGGGCACACTTATTCATGGACTGTCTCCCTTAAGTACTTGGTTTCTTTTAATCTTTATCTGTTGCAGAAATGGGGAAGATAATTATTATGACTGTCAGTGGGTTTTCCATTAAGGGAAACCTCAGTAATATAAACATATAGTTCCATTAATACCTCTCTGATAGCTGTATCTAATAAAGTGGCTACTGAATATATCGCTTACATATAAACATTAAGTGGCAGCGTATAAGCTCCTGTCAATTTTTTTATTTATTTTTTTTAACATTTGGACCAAAATTTTACTTTATTCTGCAGTATACCTTATTCTTCTTTTGATAAGGATTTTTATGGTGGCCGACAAGGGCATACGCGCCGCAAACAAAAAAACGCAATACAAACGGCAAAAACGCAATACAAACGATCAAAACGCTGCAAACACAGGAATGATGCAAACCCAAAAACACATAAAATAAATGCAACAGAGAAATGCTGCAACAAAAAAAAACGATGCATTCACAGAAACGCTGCAAAAGCAAAAACACACAAACCGACAAAACAAATGCAAAAGGGAAATGCTGCATACAAACCCCGAAACAACTGCAAGAGAGAGACGCTGCAAATTCACGGAAGGTCGCCAGGCCACTAGGGGGAGCTGTTCTGATCGGTGTCCCTAGCAACGGTCTGCTAGACAGACGCACGCTAATATTTGCTACGTAAATTTGCTGCTGTTGGATAATACTGTAAGAGACTAGGGCCGAGTGTTTAAAAAAGACATAAGGGAAAACATACCTTTTTATTCTCCTCTCCAAGTGTTTGCAAACTTTCTTATCCCGCTGTCTTCTTTGCAACTTCCTCCTGGGTATTTCCTGTCGGTATAAAAGATCAGTCCCTTCCGTATGGTCCGCTCCCCCTAGTGGCCTGGCGACCTTCCGTGAATTTGCAGCGTCTCTCTCTTGCAGTTGTTTCGGGGTTTGTATGCAGCATTTCCCTTTTGCATTTGTTTTGTCGGTTTGTGTGTTTTTGCTTTTGCAGCGTTTCTGTGAATGCATCGTTTTTTTGTTGCAGCATTTCTCTGTTGCATTTGTTTTATGCGTTTTGGGGTTTGCATCATTCCTGTGTTTGCATCGTTTTGATCGTTTGTATTGCGTTTTGGCCGTTTGTATTGCGTTTTTTTGTTTGCGGCGCGTATGCCCTTGTCGGCCACCGTAGATTTTACCTATGAAATATAATTGTACACTTTCTTTGAGGCGAAAGGAGCGACCCTGTTTCAAATGAATGAGATAGTTACATCCCCACAGCTCAAGACACGATAAACCTGGCAGCCTTACAGGTATGGATTAGAGGTGGGCACGGTTTATAATTCGAATGTGCTGCACACAAATCAGACAAAACATATGCACAACACATATATTGCAAATAGCATTACTGTGAATATGGCTTTTAATAGAGCCCATGAAACACCAAAGACAGTAATGTTAGCCCGTGTATCAGTACTTTGTGACTTCGCTACCCAGTAGGTCTCAACCGTAAGTGTAAAAGTGCTATTTCAGTGCTACTTTAATCTGCAGATTTGGTGCACTTGTAAGTATATGCAGCATGTGTAAGATTTGCTAAGATTTAATATTCTACTGTGCTTATGTCATGAATGAATGGTAAAGAAGAATCATTTCACCCAATGCTACAGTGTTGAGTCGCTGGACGACAATAAAAGCCTGTCATCACAGAGGATTAAGCTGTTCTCTATCCGACTTTGCATGCGCAAGCAGTACACATTACTAGAATCAAATCATTGCTGGTTGTCATAGGATTTGTTGATAATAACACAAATATAGAATATCTCCTGAGTTATTAATAAAGCCTCCAAGTTTGTCTGTTTTTTCTTGTATACTTTGTTCTCTTTATTTTTCTTCCATATGCTGACAGGTTGAGTTTTTTTCCCCCCGTCACATCATCCCATCCCATCCCATATCCATCATACACCGTTTAGGCGATGCAGTTGGTTGCGTGTGCACGCATACGCACAAATGCTGGTCCTCCTTGACTGTGTATGTTTGTGTGTGTGTATTCATCTGTTTGGCACTTGCCTCTGACAGAGATGTTCTGGCTCCTGCCACCAGCTGGATTTGATTTCCAGACACACTGTATACGACTTGTGCATTTTTACGAGGAATAGTCTGCATATATCTGTCTGTGTGTTTATTAATAAATTGTCTAATACTAGGCCGTATCCTTGCTGTGCTGCAGTCACAGCCTAACCTTATTTTTATCTGCACCATATGCCCTTGGAACACAGGGCACTGGCATTGCTTCAAATTTATGAAGTGATGCAGTTTTGGGAGCATGTTGCGCGTGTGTGAACATTGGTGAGGGTGCATACTCGTCTCTCTGTAAGAGAGTCTAAAAGAGAAACCTTGCCTGCTACAGCTAAGTTAAAGTGCAGCATTTGAAGGAAAGGGCAGCTCATAGCCAATGCTGTCCTCGCTCTGCCTCCTTCTGTAAATCTGCCAGTGGAAACCTATTAATTATCTCCTAGAAGGACCTGCTAGCTGGCTGGCCATCACTACCTGTCACTTTTTATGAGTTTTCTCCTCTCTCTCCTGGTTCATTTTGTTGAAGGACCACGCTCCAAACTGCAACATTTAGCAGCAGAAAGCCTCTCTTGTTTTTCATGTAGTGATTGACATGATTAATGAAAACAGATTTTTAACTCCATCCGTCAACTCACTTGTGTTGGGTTTAAAGAGGACAAGTATATGTTTGGGTTTGGAGCTACAACATAAATTACTTTTGTTCATTCTCTTAACGTAAATGCATCTTTACACCATGTCCTAATTTGGATGATTAATTTTAATCAAGGTTAATGAATTTCTCAATATTTCATAGCCACTGCAACTTTCAACCCGTTCTGCTCCTCAGCTCATAAGCAGTATAGGGCGAGCATGTCAGGATGATTAGTGACATTGTCATAAAATGGCCCCGCTGGAAATAGAGAGAGTTCTTCACATTCACAGGACTTTCAACCTGCCTTTTCAAAGTAATCGCATACATGGCAGTCTGCAGGTTCTTGGTCAAGGTACAAGTGCTGAGTTTTGAAGGAAACGGCCAATGCTTTTCTCTGTACACGTCCATCTGTAAATCTGCCAGAAGAAACCTATTAATTCTTACCTAGGAGGAGCCTTTTGACAGACTGACCAGCACTAGCTGTCACTTTTTATGAATTTTTCTCTTCTGGTATGTTTTGCGGCGGGTCCCTGCTCCAACATTTGCCTGTAGAGAAGTTGTCCTGCAATTCAGCCCAAATTTATGACTTTTGGATTTCAAGAAGACACAACCAGTGGGAAGAGAAGGTTGAGGTTGTGTAGAGTTGCATTTTGTTTTCTTTCTTTTGATATGTGGCTAAACATGGAAGCCAGCTGCACCAAGTGTTGTGAGTGGAGGCGAGGCATAAGTCTCCTGGGAGAGTAGTTGTTCTCATTTATTTGTATTTGATGTTTTGTTGAGTGTGTGTGGAATTTTGGACACGGCTGATGGGTGTGTTTGTTTTGTATGCAGGAGAGTGCCAAAGCTGCCCTGAAGATGAAAGACTGCCAAATGACTGACCGCACAACACAGACAGAACACATGGGGCCAGAGGTGAGATACTCACAGACAACACAGCCAGTCTCTTTTTCGCTCCGTCAGGCTCAAACTCATGGACAGCGCATTATGCACTACAATCTAGGATACCTAACCCGGATTTTACATCCCTAAATGAGCCTCAGTGTGAACTAAAATCTTCCCTGTAAGCTTCTTCCTTTGCTGTTTTCCTACTTTGTTATCCTATCCTGTGATAATGCATTTTATGCTGAGCCACAGCAGTTATCTCTCCCCCCTTCCTTCCTCTCTGTTCCATCTCTTTAAGAGCATCTTTTCACGTTGAACTGAAACTCTAATCCATCTTACTCTTTCTAAAGATGTTTTGCTGCAGTGACAGTCGTATTATAGTCCACTACCAGCTCCTCCCTTCTCTCTTCGATTCCCACATTCTCAGAGAGAGCTCTGCTGCTTCCTACCTGCCTGACTGCCTAATGCCCTCAGCTGACATGGCCTCTTTGGCTTCACTGGGAGCTGACAGTATGGGAACGCAGCAGACTTAATGGATGACTGTCTAAAAATGGCTGCCTGTAAAGGAAACAGGAACAGAGTTTTGGGGTCTGTTTCTTTGTCTCTCTTTTCTATCTCTTAAAAAACTTTTGTTCATCCCCTCTTCTGCTCCAAAGGTTCTTTTATACCTATAATCCTCCTGTGTGTAAAGTTGGCAAGAAACATTGTTAAAGAGGGAACGCTTTGCAGTTGTGTGAGTGAGTAGGTGCATGGTGTCCACACCGGCACATTGATTTACCCACACAAAGATAATGTTTGAGTTTACTCATGCAATGTCAAGAGGAACATGAATGCATTATTTAAACATAAGAGAAATAAAGGTTGACATGAGCAGTAGTGCATCTCTACCTCCACTGCATCTGTAAAGCCAAAGTACAGAGTTTTATATTGTTTGGTTTTTGGTATGCTGATGACTATTCAACTTTTACTGTTATTTACAGCACTTCTTCCAGTGTTCAGTAATCCATTAGCGCCTTATCAAAGGCTTTCCTGCTGCAACTCCACCTGTCAAACCTACAACTCCAAATCTGCAACTCTTCACAGTTGAAACTGAGACTTCTTACTATGACCACTATTAAGCTGTGCTTGAAGCTTTTGTCCTGTGAGCCACCTATCACTAAGCTGTTTGCTCTCAGAAACTTGTCTTCTGATTCTGTTGTGGTTTTGGGTCTTCCAGACCTCTTCCTGTCAGAGTTTCCCCAGTTTCTGATTGCCTTTTGATGGTGAAGAAATCTGTACTCACTGAGACCTTGACTTCCGTCGCAATTTCTCTGTAGGAAAGACCTACATTTTTAAGTGTTATGATGGTCTGTCTTTCTTCTGTTGTTAATTGGCTTTTCCTCGCCATTTTTTATAGCATCACACTACTTTCTGCAGCACAATACTGTTCACATAATGACCTGGAGGGTATGGTACCACGCTGTGTTTCAACACTACTTTTATGCAGACGGAGGGGGTTGTAAGTAAACAAGAAAGGTTGGGACACCTGTAGGATTTGGTAGCACCAACTTTGAAGGCTTGCTCAAATCAACCTCCATTGGTGCAGCACAGCTTTAAGTTGTTAACCCATTTTGTATAATTTTGAAATGTACCGTATTTTTCAGTTTTGGGTAACCTTACCTTTTTTTAACCTCTGGCAGGTCACCACTTACCTTTGTAGCATTTTAAGCTAATCATTGACTTAAACTACTTGAATTTCAATAAAAAATGGAAAAACTGGCATGTGCTAAACTTTTGACCGGTAGTATGTTTACCAACTACAATCTAAAAAAGATCTACTGGCACTAAACACAATGCACTCTTAGCCAGATGCACATGTCGGTTGGAGGCAGAAAGAAATGCAGTGAATCTTGACACCAAAATTGCAGTGTAGTGTCGGATTGCGAGTAACACTCCCCCTACTTTGTGTCTCTTGTGATGCACAATGACTCACCAAACTGGGTGCCAGTAATGCCAGACAACACTGTGCATGTGGAAAAACACCACTTTGCTCCCACATTTGCATAAAGTTACAGCTGTGAATCCTATAATTTTATCGTACCTGTCATCTTTCTTTCTGTCAGGTGTTGTTTTTTGTACATTTTTTTTGCTTGACTTTGTTATACATGCACCACAATACCATGCACTCTGTCCTTTATGTCTGTGCTGTGCTCCATTTGCCATAATTGACTAATGCATTTCTAGTAACGCCGCCATAAGTGGCCACATATAATGGCATATTTGTTATTAATGGAGGTTAAAGCAAGGAAGGGCTTAGGTTTCTGTGTGTAGTACGTGTTGGCATGTAAATTTGTATGCATGCCCATGTGTTTGTCACTGCCCGTGTGTCTGCCTACGTAAGTATGTGTGTTTGTTTTTGAAGCAGTCATTAGACCTGGCCTTGGACAGCAAAGTCAATAAAAAGCTGTTGAAAGTGTCTCCAGTCAAATAGGTTTTGTTTATGCCTCTGACTGTATAATTCATTCCTTATTGTGGTTTTTTGTGTGTCATGTTTCTTTGTCATCATTTCTCATGTGGTAAAATTTGCACATCAATGTGTTCATACCATTAACAGGGCAAGAGTTTAGTAGAAGTACTGGCTTATCAATTGTTGTCCAGATTTTATTATCTGTGCTAAAGACTCAGAGAGAGAATGGGCCATATATTAGGATGTTACAGACTTTTAAGCTGTTTAATACCGTCAGCAGTGGTATTTTTTTCCAGACTTTTTAATTAATTTTAATTAATCTCACTCCTACTAATTTCAGACAGTCCTCTTGATTTGCCTCACCAGGACAACCTGCAGTGAAAAAGATGTTCTGTCTTTGTTCTTATGAAGTGAGATTTAATCTCAAAAGATTCACTCAATCATATCACCTCTGTGAGGTGAAGTGGTTTGATTAGCAGGCAGATAATCATTCGAATTCAAGAAGTGCTGCTAAATATCTTATCTGCCCTGCAAGTGGAAAACAGTGATGTTAAGGAGGAGGGCAGTAGTTACATATCTTCTGAACATGTCCATTGCTATTCTGGTGGTTTGTTGGAGTTATTTTTGTATTTTCACAGACCTTTGCTGCATGGTGTCTGGCCAGGTCCACGGTTGCCTTATCTTCCTAATGCAGAACAGCCAACTTTAGGAAGTCTGGCCAGTACTCAGGCGTATGGTTTTGCTATCTATTATAAGACTATTACCTAGCTATAGAGTCCTCCATATGCTCAGGCCCCCTTGAGTAGATGGTCCCTTAATTAGAGGAGCAGCTGGCTGCCCGCTAGCAAGCTAGGCTAGCAGCACAGGTGACTTAACTCAGCAGTAGCTTACAGCATGTGCGGCCTGATTTTCGCCCCCCCTCCTCCACAATATGTGCATGTATGTGTGTATAAAAGAGAGTGACAGAAGCTGAGTGTGTGTTCATCTATGTTTGTGAGTGTGTGGAAGCTACAGCATGGAGCAAGCTTATATAGGTTAGCTACCCCAGTGCATCGAGGACAGTCGGCTAGCAACAAAAAGTGTGTCTACAAGTGGGGCAGCTATTTCTACTGCTTCTACCGCTTCACGGGGTCGACCATCTCTCTCATCCTCTCTCTCTCTATCTCACTCTGTCTTTTCTGGAACGTCCTCTTACTTTTCCTCACTCTGTTGTCCTGCTCCTTCTCTTCCACCTGCTTTTGTTTGTTGGGTCTGTGGAAGTGCAGAAGTTAGCTTTTAGAAGTCAGAAGTCCTCTCCTCTCCTCTCCTCTCCTCTCCTCTCCTCTCCTCTCCTCTCCTCTCCTCCCAAGTTTCCGGGGCTTCAGGAATTCATCAGAGATTCTCCTGCCCTGGTTTCCCTGCGTCGGACACTCTGTCCTAGGGACAGCTCCTGGCCCCCACACTCTGAGAAAAGTTAGCTTAAAGTTGTGTTTCTGTGGGCCAAAGTTCCCTTTTTATTCTACTTTAATAGGGCACACTTATGTCTTACTGAGTTCCAGGAAGGTCAAGAAAGGAAACGTGACAAATCCTAAATAATATGACACGTTGTCCTCTCAAATGATTGTTTGCATTTATTTTGAGTCCAATTAAATTACAGCTTAGATGACATCTTGTTTCTACAGCTGTAGTTTGGAAATTAAATTAGTAACTGAAAAATGAACTGTTTTGCGAAAGCTGTCATGTATGATGGGATATTTTGCATTTATCATGCAGCCTTTATTCTCCAGTCATCGTACAATATTTTCTTTTCTTGATTATTGAAATAAGCCAATTTTATATGCAGTATAGTGAAGAATCTATGAACCTCTCAATTTGCCATTTCATCTATCAGTGGAGTCAAATCTGATCTTATTTCTCATATAAAGACAAATTGTTGCAATAAATTAGTGACAATGGTGAAAAAAGTAGTACCTCAGCAACTGAACGCAAGATATAGCTTTGTAAGTTTCCATCTACAACCATATGAAAGTTCAACCCTCTAATGTGAAAAGGTAAAGATTTATATTATGTTGCTGTCACTGGTTTCCACAGGTAGTGCAGTAAAGTACATGTCATTTTACCCCGTGTAGGTCACACATAGCAGTTTTCAGGTGGTGAACAATGGTACTACAAGCTATACTCTGGGACCTTGTCAAAAGGGTAAAGAGACCCAGATATTCTCCTAAGAGCTGACAAGTGGCAGCGTATGCGAGTCAAACACAAAATGAAAAGTGTGGACTGACCCCATTTTTTTTTTTTCAATTCTGCATTTAAAGATTTCTCTTTCTGTGAGTGTGCCAATGTAGAGCTGGCAGGTAAGGTGAAAGGGAAACTGTGGAAGAGTATAAAAAGAGGGAGGTTAGAGAGAAAAGACGAAGAGCTATTTTATGTCCCGCAGAGGCTCTTAAGAGCTGGAGGTATGGTGGCTGTTTGAAAGTTTTTTAGAGGGGATTGAATCGATTGAGATTGCTTTCTTTCAGCAAGCTAATTTCATGGGCATTCTTAAAAGGAGCGTTTTATGGGGGGAATCAAAAGCTCTTGATGGTTAGCTCACTCATGCTCCCTTTCTCACTCTGTCTTTTTCCCTCTCTTCCTCTGTCGTTGTCTATTCTCAGTAGATTTGTGCAGCTTTTCTTTTTGCCTCCTCTTTCTGCCTCTTTTTCTCCCCTTGCTTCATACCCACCCCTCTCCTTATCCCCTCTCTCCTTAGTAGTTTCTGAAGAGAATAAGAGGAACAGAGTGATAGTTGTGGGTCTTTTATTGTCTGTTTGTGGGCTATTACACTTGAATGGAGAAACATTTAAGTAGAACTTGCAGATTCTTCCCTCTCTTCTCTTATTCTGTTTTTCTATCTTGGAGGATGTTTACTGAGGTATGCTGTGGATTTAATGTGGAGAGGAATCATCTGTTTGGACTTGGTGGGGCTTTTTCATATAGAAATGAAAAAACAGCAAAAATTTTCACATCTGAATGTAAATCATAAACTGTATGTCTTGTCTTTCTTGACAGTCATTACTAATACAAATATGCATGATTTTTTTCTAATTAGCAATTGATGTAATTGATTTAATTGGGACCTTAAGTATTAACAGCTTTATTTTTATGGCATATACCTAGTTTTGGAACCAGCCCTCGTTCAAAATACAAGATTTTTCAGTTTCTCTGATCTGCTTGCTGCTGTGCCAAATAAATATTTAGATATAATTAGATATGTTGAATAGCTGAAAAACCCCTGACAGCTGATGTCAAGGCTGAGCGCCTAAAACAGAAATAGATATTCAGATATGTCCTTGTGCTACCCTGAAGCATGAGGTTGAGATGGAAATCTCTAAGCAAAGGGCGAGTTTACTCTGCTGGCACTTCCTGGCTGTGGGGGTCAGCCCTTCAAAGTTGTCTCAGAGAAAATAAATCTATCAGGAAAACCAGCACATATAGACTCTTGTACAGTTTAAGTGGGGCCAGTCTTATTTAGGTACAGATAACCGTTATATTTCAACTAATACAACTAGCTCCACAGCATGGGTGGCTTGGACATTTACAACACAGGGATTAGGTTCTTTCCTCTACAGTCAGTCTGTGTGGTTCAGTCGTCATTGGATATATCCTTAACAAAGGACTTGATATGTTCTTGTGCTCTTTTAGCTGGGCAAACAATTGCAACATTAAGAGATATACAGTACAGCAGCATGTGCATCACCAACTTCTATCAACTAGCTACAAACTGTTTATTTGCTTACCATCATTCAACAAAAATGTGTTACAAATTTGAGTTCAGTTGTTTTTCACATCCATGAGTCATCAGTCAGCAGCTTTTTGACAACAGTCCCAATCAGCAGCAGTATGTCACTTGCTAACTCATGTTGCCTTTCATCCATGTGGGAAACGATTGTCCCAACACTTGTATAAACTAAAGCAGGGAAGTCTTCAATTCTTTCTCTTTGCCTTTGTTCTGGGGATGTTTTTGTCCGGCATTATCGATCCAGAGACTCTGGTGGAAAAGAACCGTTTCGTCAAGTATACCTTTACTGATGACCACTTCTTATTGCTGTGTACGGTGGTGACACAGATCATGTTCAGCAGACCTCCTGTTGAGAGAGGACTCCTAATGAAAGCCACGAGCTGATCTTCACGTGTCTCCCTGGGGCTGGGAACCCTGAATCAATACGCACAGTGAGATAAGATCATATGAACGCGCGTCATCAGTGCTCTCCACGTCTGTGCCAGTTTAAGCAGGAAGATGGATGGTCCAGTGCTGATTGCGACTATGTAGGTCTTCAACTCCTATTCCTGTAAACTAGATCATTTTGTACAGCCTAGTCCTTACTGAGTAATGGTGCTGCTAGGGATAGAAATAAGAAAGGAAGACGGAGAGAAAGAGGAGGAGCATGAGAGAGGCAGTTTTCTGCCCTACTTAGAGTTTTTATATATTCTCCTCTTTATGTCCGTTAGACTTCTTGTCCTTCCATCTTTCATCCCATACTTGTCTAATTTTTGATATCCTTAATCCGTCTTTTCTTCCTCTTTTGTGCTCTTCTATAAAAAAATATCCCTGCTTTTCCTTTTCTTTTCTCCCTGCACATTTATTTTCTGTGCTCTGATCTCCTTCTCGATCTTCATATTGCTTTTTCTTTCCCTATTTCTGTTCCTTACCACCTGTTCCAGCTCTCCTCGCTTCCGTCTCTCTTCTTTCCCTGTCGTCTTTATGGCTTTTAGACTGCCCTTCTTCTTAACCACTGTTTGTTTTTGCTTTCTTTTCATTTTTCTCTTCTTTGCTTCCATCATCACCATTGTCTCTCTTCCATTCCTTGATATCCTTTCACTGAGCCTTCCTTCATTCTCATTTTTATGATCAGCCTGTCACCTGTATGCCACTCTGTTCATATCCCCTCCCTCTCCTTCATCTCCTTTATTACCGTTACTCTTTCACCCTGCCTTGGTCCTCCTTGTCACAGCTCATCCTGTATTACAGTTGCTCGTCAGCTCTTGTTAACCCTCTCCTCTCCTCATCTCTCCTCTTCGGAGATTTGGCTTAATCTTATAATGTGAATGATAGAGAAACTGTGTGATACGAGAACACTGGGCAACATGAAGCTGTGTCCTTGGACTGATTTTAGTTTCTGCTGTCAGAAGGTTTACTAGACAGTTCTTTGGTTCTAAATGCTTTACACATTGCATTGTACAATATCCACCTTTGCTGTTTTCTTGCACAAAACATATGGGACCCTTAAAATATATTGTCATGACAGTCTCAAGAAGGCAAATGACTATTTAAATGTAAATGAATATACAAACTGTGTCTCTGCTACTATCTTTAAAAAGCATGCTGTTTACTAATATCATACATTTTGTTTCCCAGTTTCCAAATTTATTACTACATATTAACTGGAATAGAACACTGGCAGCAAGGACAACATTAATATGGATAGCGTCTGCAACTGTGGGAAAATACCATGGAAATACTGTCATTTGGGCATTGTGCCTGCATGTTGAAGCAGTTGCCCAAAAATCGTGTTCTTGTCTCATGGCTTCTCAGCACATTGTTGTGGAATTGGTATAACATTTGTAGATTTTGGCAAGCGCATCTCTGTGTGGGTACATGAAGAACAACCCTGTGTGGGAACATGGAGAACAAACCAGCATATTTTTAAACGCCGTACTTTGCTGTGGTGTCACCCACTAGCTCTATTTTTTCTTGTGCTCATCAAAACCGGTGCCATTGACGCAGAGCACCATACACAGTTTGTCAGTATTACAGAAAGGAAGCGGGTGTTGAGTCAATACACATTGTTTTAATGTAAAGTGGCAGATGTATGTGCGTAGTGTAGCTATGAGTGAATGAATGCCAATGTACGACATGGCACGGTCTAACAGAAGAGAGCAGCATGCAACTTTTGCAGCTGCTTTGCTGCAGTGACACTATATTTGTTCAGTCTGCATAGACCTAGACATTATTTACACCTAATGAGAAATGACAGTCTGTCACCGGTGAATTCATCATAAGTAGGCAGGCAGTGTTGGAGGTTTATTTATGATTGCTGTGAAATATAAACTTTTGTTCTGATCTAACAACATCCCCTCTTTATCTCCGCCTCCCTCTCTTTTTTAATTGGTTGCTCTTTATGTCATCATGTTTTTTGTTTCCAGGGCGTCAGGGCGCATGGGAGCGCCACAGTGTCTTCAAGGAGACAACTGAGTGAGTGTCTCTGTTCTGATATCACCTGACTGGACGTGACTGTGTCTTGTAGTGGCCTACCGTGGTGTACTAGTTAGGAGAACAGTTGGTCTTGGTACTAAGGCTTGATTCATCTGCATGGCTCTCAGTTGAATAAAACCTAATCTACAATTGTTTTACTTCACAAATCAGCTCATTCAGTGCCTGTGTTATTTGTTTTCTACAATCAGAATGGATTCAAGTTTTTGAGATCCTAATAATTTGGTTTTAAACACTTGAGCTATATTAGTATATTCATTATCGGTTCAAGTGGAATGTGTTTTTAAAAATTTGCTGATGTAAAATATGAATCTTGATGCTGGTTATGTGTAGTAAAATCATGGTGGGTCATAAGATGAGCCATTTTTAAATGTAAATCAAGTCCTGGTATGGAGATCTTGTGTTTGATGAATGTCACCTGCACTGCCTTGTCCTGTAATGTAGACAAGAATGCTGCCTATTGTACCTATCTCAGCTAATCCTACCCAAAGGAATGGTGACCCAGAAAGATCTTGGCTTTAAGATCATCATTTTTCTGGTTTAAGTCAGTGTAACAGAATAGCACTGTCTGGTGGAAGTCTCTGTAAAAGACAATATAATATTTTCTGTGGTTTTGTGTCACAAGGGAAAAAATCTCTGTTGAAGCATAAGACAGTGGTATAGATAATTTCTTTTCTATTGCAGTTCAATGGTGCAAATCATTTCTGTTATAAGTCAATGATCTTGACAAATGACACGCTTTTAGATATTAAACAGTGCATTCCACGTCTCTAAGCTCATAGGACATTAAAGTGCTTTAATGTCAAATCGAGATTTTAGTCCACTTGAAAGGATTAAAGTGTACATTTAATTCCAGAGTTCTATACTTTTTATCTATTTGCAGTGTGCTATTTGTACTGTAAAGTGCGATTGAAGAATGATACTGCCATTCTAACGACTTGGCAACCACAAATAGGTTCACAAAGTGGTTGCTATGATTTTAAGTCCGCCATATTTTCTCCCATCTTCTTTAAGTGTTTTCACTTATTTATCAACTCTCTGGCAAAGTATAAAAAGGGTTCCAACCTGAGAGTGCTGTAATTTTACAGTCAAGTTATTAAAATAAAAGAGAGCCCTTGTTATCAGGCTGCAGACTTTGTGAAAAATTTGCATTTTTTTTTTTTACTGTAGTATGAAACATCACACAGAAAATATTATGTTGTCGGGGAGTTCAGGAGTTTCCCAAAATAAAAATACCTCAGGGGAGGAAAGCTAAACAAAGTGTACTTTTTTACTGTCTAATCCCTGCCTACCTACCCGCACTGTACTGGACTGTAGTGGAGCATGCTTTAGCATTCAGAGCACCAATGTGTGAATGCAGTACCCTAGCCTTCCTCTTCCCGTTATTGTGTGAACTTTAGCCCCGCTTGTCATTGCACTGTGACTTGCAATGCCACCTGTCACAACACTCTAGCCCTTTATTGACCTGTGTGACCTGTGACCTTACCCAGACAGGCTCAGTCCTCTGTCCACTCTCTACTCAGCCACACTGGCATTACGTAGCATACACACACAGGTGTCATAGACACAGGTATTCATACAACACAAGCGAATGACGACCCACGTCTTCACTTAATAGGGACACTGCCAGTGTTCACCATAAATTACAAAGAACCTATTTTAGTGGTGTGTGCGCACATATGTGCTTCTGAGGGAAATAATCCCTGTATTTGAAGGTTAAAGCATAAAGAGACAATAAGAGCCATTAGGGTGTCATTTGTTGGCTTCATTTACGCAAGGGCACCTACGCACTTCCGTGCCTATGTATGAGTGTATGTTTGTCTGTGTGTGTCTCTGGGTGTGTGGTTGAGTTATTTTTACACAAACATCCAGATTTGCTGCAAGAAATGCCTCATCGTGTTTGTGTGTGTGTGTTTGTATGTGTGTGTTGGTGATTCTTTTTGCTCATTAAACTCCTCAAGGACTGACAGTAATGCTGTGCTGTTGAATTATTAGTCACTTCTGGACCTGTTGCAAGGCAAACACCATTAATGAGCAAAACCTCATTTATTTAGCAAGGTGAAACCAAGTGGCAGCCACTGTGGCTGAGTACTGAGGCCAGAGACGCCTCTTGAAGCAATTTTTAAGATGTCCACTAGATGCTTGTGCCATAACGTACACTATCTGTATGCCATTTATATTTCTAAAAGACCACTGATGTTTCAGAGTTATAGAGTCAGTAGTTTTCTTCCATAGCAATGGCTACTCACATATCTTCTAATTTGATTTTTGGGGACAGTTCGGTACGTTTTTATCTCCCAAAAGAAATAATTTATGTTGCGCTAGTATATGTTTTGGGCCTATATTTGCAGGGACAATCTTCTGTGGAGGCTGTACTTATTCAACACAAAAAGCTCACTTCAGGCCACAAGAAATCTGAATTTTCATCCTCTAAACAAATAACAATATGCCACTGAGTGATAAACCTGAAGCCTAGACATCATAAAGCTGCAGATGATGTCACAGACACTATATCTATTCAACAGTCTTAAAACTCGGACTAAAGTCATAAAACGTGACATTAGGATGAGATGTTTTGCAGTGCCCCATAAAGGCCCGGCACAAGAGTCTCCAGGTGGACAAGGGGTTTTGTGAATTCATTAGAATTGTAAATACACTGACTCGTTGTGATTTAGTGCCTTATAAAACATACATCTGCATTTACTGGCCAGGTAGCAAAGTTAGTATCTATGTTAATGTATGCGTATATGATACAGGTGGGCCACTGATATAGTAGTGGGAAGGGGGTAGCAGTAGAGAGTGGAAGAGATAGAAAAAGAGTGTACAAAGTGTGTGTCTGTGTGCGTGGGTATTCAAGCCTGCCCAGTGGCAGTCACACTGAGATAGAAGATTACTTCACCCATATCGAGGTTGCATGTTGGAGGAAGTTTTGCGTGTGTGTGGGTGGGTGGGTGTTTCGCACATGTTTATAGGTTGTCCTGGAGTTAAAAGAGGGCGAGCATGATGCCCTGTTATGAGTGTTTCAGCTTGCATATGTGACTGTATCACATCTTTGATCCTCTGTTTTGGTTATCCATTGTGATTCCCTTGTTTCCTGCCTCAGACAGGCAGATGAGAAAGTACAGGTGTGTGGGTGTGTGCATCTGCAGCTGTGGTTTCCAGCTAGAGACAGATATTGTCAAGGTAAAACTGGATACATCCAACTGGACCCTGCAGTCTGCAGGTGGTATTTTTCAGAGGAGACTGAAGCCAAATCATCCCAAACAACCGCACTGCACTGCCATACAAGAACCACAGACGTAGGAGTTCTGTGTATGGAGGAGTGTGTTTGTGTGTGCACATGCATGAGGCTAGCTTCAATGCTGGCTAGCTGCCAGAGCACTTATCTAACTGTGATCCACAGCACTACTCACTGTGACTCCTAATTATAGACAGAGGCACTCCAACAAACACATATACACACAGTTTCTACATGCTCTCCTGTGTACCATTCATGCTAATGAGATACGCTCCCTGAGGAAGTACCCAGACTCCTCTCTGCTTCTTGATAGAGGCCACCAGGACCACCTCCTCTGGCAGCCTACCACCCAGTGTTCTATTCAGAGGGAAAGTTGCACTCATGCATGTACAGATGGACACAAAAAGCAAAAGAAGGCAGACTAGTTAGATAGAGCTGAAATAAAAAAAAAAAAATCAGATGGTGAAAGAAAAGTGCAAGCTGAAGGACTGCAGTGAGAAATGGAACAAAAAAGAGGGGCTGTAAGAAAGCTGCCGTGGGGAGTGGAGGAGATGAGAGAGTGAGACTGCCAAGAAGTGAAGAAGCCAACAGATAGAGATCATGTTGAGGGAATGGACGGCAGGAGACTTGGAATGGCTTGTGAGAAGAGCAGAGAAGGAGGGGAAGAGATGGAGAATATTTGTTCTGTTTACTTATTGAGAACCAGGATGCATGATCACAATCCCCTCACAGTCCCACAGGCTTTCACTGCATCCCTCAATCTTTATGTCCCCTTTCCTCTCGTTTTCCTGTTTCTCTCTGTTCTCTTTCTTTTCTCATTGTCCTCCTACTTTCTTTGTCATATTGCAACAGAGTGCTTCATGGTTCAGCTTAAATCGTGCAATATTTGGTTCAGGTTACATTAGGATATTACATCTTCGCAGCATATGTCTTATTCAATACAATCGCCTTTTATGCCCAGTTCAGGATTTGTTCATGAGAAGGCAAACAGGCTTCTTGTGTCTTAAGAATTAACAAGCTTTTTAGAGCTTCCAGCACACCTAAAACACATTGCATTAAACTCGCCTTGTATGGCCCTTGAAGCTTGATTAAACATTCACAGGTGATCCATAATTAGTTTCTTTACTTGCCTTAAACAGTGCCTTCTTCCTGTGTCCTCTAAATAACTTTATCAAGGTAACACCACTGCTACCACCACCTCTGATACTTAGTACTGACAGAAAAGAACTAAGCAAACAGGACAGAACAGGACAGTCCAGAAGGGAGTGTGGTGGCTACTGCTGCGTGCCTCTCATCCCGGCTAACCCCACCTAGCCCCAGGGGCAGCGCAGGGGAGAGCAGGGCCTGTCAGCGGAGGGTGTATGTATGTGTGGGTTTGTGCATCTAAGAAAGAAGAACAGAGGAAGAGAGAGTGTGCTCATGTGTTTGTGTGGGAGTCTCTGATCTGTGCCCCCATGTATGGCTTTCTCCCCCACGGGCAGGGCATAACGGCACAGGGAGGCGGGCACCTAACTGGGCACAGATGGCAGCAACAGACAGACAGGGACGATGGTGACATAAACACGTTAATAAATAATTATCTGAACAATGACACTGGGTACACCGGAGAAAGAAGAGACGGGACAGAAGGACAGAAGGAGACGGGAAGGGACAAGAAAATGGAGAGATGAGAATTTAAGAAGGCCGGGAGAAAGAGTGACAAGGAGGATAAAGGAATAAGGCAGGTTAAGAGGCTGTGGAGGAAGAAGGAGGTGAGGACAGAGAGGAAGTGGAGAAGAAGCTGTCACGGTAAAGACAAAGGAAAATTACCAGAAAAGAAGTGGGGAGAATAGAAAAGAAGATTAGGAATGTAAGATAAGAGAGAGAGTGAAGATGAAGTGGAATGAAAATTGAGGAAAACACGATGGAGGAAGACTGTTACTGTACACTGAAAGAAGAGGTGAAAGGCAGATGAAAGCAACACGTTATTCAGTGACAAGTTATGCAGACTTTAGGTAGACGAAGCATCCCATGTGCGTTTCTTGCCAAGAGTGCGCCACAGCACATGTGCAGTCCTGCACAAGTGTGTGTCACTCTGACCTATAACTGCTCTTATCTGTAATGAGTAAAGAGAAGCCCTCTTGGCTGCCTCTCCTCTCCTTCTCAAATGCTGTCTTCCTCGCTGTCCCTGTTTTTTTTCCTTCCAGCCCCTGTCTAGCTTCCACTCTGTCAGTCATTTCTCTCCATTATTATCTCTCTCTCAATACTGTCCCCTTCTAGCGCCCACAGCTTTCAGTATATCTGTGGTCACATATTAATATATCTGAGTAGCAGGTTAATGTAATTACTGGACCAGATTCGACTTCAGCAGGCATCTCTGTGTGTGTGTGTGTGTGTTCATGTGTGAGCCCCTGCTGGCTCTTATCCCCTTTAGATATGTTCCAAAAGGTCGAGACCAGATTAACATTTTAACTTGGGTGTCAAAAGGTATTCCTGTTTTCCCTTCCTTTACCTTCTCCTTCCTTGCTCATCTAAGTTTTTGGTTAGCTTCAACAAGTCACGTTATAATGCATTCTCATTCAGTGAATTCATCTCTGTATTGTCAGTAAAATTGTATGCTATATTTTGTCTTTACTATGCTGCCTGTGCAACCTTCTTTGTATCAACTTAGATTTTCATTAATTCATAATGGATCACACCTCCAGTGGATATTCTCCAGCTTTAAACCTGTCAAACAAATGAACGCAACTGTGAAATAGCCTTACTTTCAGTGAGTATTCTTTTGAATTGGAGATTTTGTCCTTTTTACTATTACAGTTGTGCACATAGGCCTAGAAGCAATTCTTCTAGATAGCAAATCATTAGTGTATGGTAAAGGCCACTTGACTTCCTTAAGCATTAGCATATTTACAGCTTTTCTCACCCTAGCTGACATCCTGCTGGAGATTCTGTATATAGATGCAAAAATAAAAAGGCTATCACTGAAATGCATCACTTCTATTCATTTCCTAAACCCAAGAAAAAGAGCATATTTTTCCTTGCAAATGGTGTGTAAGACTTAAAGGAGGCACAGTATAACTTCTTTCTCAGAGAAAAAGAAATGGCAGCAGTTTTTGTCCACATAAGCAAAAAGACTGACAAGTACGAATGAGGGTGTCACAGATAAGAATTACTTGCCATCAAACGCCATACGATATGATCTTGTCTGACAAAAACCTGTGTTTTTAGTATCAGATATTTACTATCTTTAAAGTAAGTGAAAAAGATTGTAGGTTTCTCCTTTGTGTAAGACAGCACTGCCAGTATTTATGGTAGATTCCAACCCCAACCTGGTTTCAGAGGTATCAAAATGTCTGTATAGGAACGTACGATCCACTTCTCCACTGTCCATCTGTGTCCTCAGAGTGTTTCAAATGCTCATGTTTTTTGAAAACCTGTCTAAATTCTTGGTGTCTGTCACTAACACTGTTACCAGTTTATCTTTTTGTCTTAGCATCCTACTTAGGCTGTGTGCTTGTCAAAAGCAAGCACATCACTTTACATGGTTTACACTAATTTTGCATATCATAATTGACAGTATTTTTTTTGTCATTACACGGCCGTTCTAGCATAGTGCACCAGAAACCTATAGCACAGCATTATTGTTGAACACAGAAATGGCTGCTTTACCAGAGAAAGTTTTAAATACTGATCAAGCACTCATCACTTATAGATAGGGTATGAAGCCATTTTCATAAATCCTAAATGTGAACTGGCATCCCCACTGCTTATCCTCTCATCCTGGTCTTTGATCCTCCTCTCATCTGCCTCCATTCTCCACTGTCCCTTTTCCAGACCTCCTGAAGTCTTGGCATCGTCTCCAGGTGCTGCTGCCTTTCATGACTTCTCTCCTTGACTCTGTCTCTCTCTTACTCCCTCCCTTTCTCTATCTTAGCTCTCCTTTCTCACTTCCCATTTCAGATCACCATTACTTCTACTGACACCATTTTTTGTCCCATCTCCTTTTACTACCAATGCATTTTTTTATGTGTTTGTTGTGTGAATATACTCCATGCATGCATGTGCTTGTGGATGAATTTCCCTTTGTGTATTTGTGGGTAAGAATTCACATTTGCTGTCACTTAGATCCAGTTTACCATTGTCGAAAGAGGTTTTACTACTGTTGGAATCAGAATATGAAAAATACTTTAATAATCCCTACAGGGACATCATTCTTCTTAGTGAATGGCTATTGTTTGACAGTCTAAATGTCTTTGTTGGTGCAGCTTCCTCAATGGCAGTGGATTTTATTTTTGAACTGTGCATATTTTATGTGTGTCATTAGGGACATTTAAGATACTTGCAAGCACTATGTGAAATTAAAGTGATTATGTATCCAACAAAACATTTTGCTACAATAGCTCTTATTTATTTCACTCCAAATGGCTCTTGTTATACTCTTTTTTATGCTTTAATATCAACACACAGAAAATACATGTCCATCACTGAGTTAATTTAAAAATGCATTCCTTTTGTTTTCGTTCTCTTTCAGTTTATTCACTGTAAAAGATCTCATCAGATTCTTCATCCACATGCTGGATTGTCTTATTGAATTTTGTGTTTGCCACTACATTTACACTCAAATACATCTCTGTGCTCCTTGTACTCTGTGTGCCTCCCCATCTACATTCATTCTTGTGCTTGTATTCATTCGTGTGTGTATACCACGCTTATATTCCATCTTACTCATCTCACTTCGCTATGTGTTTTGTGTCTTCTCCTATGTTTTTCCATCCATACATGTCTACGTCCATTTGTCCGGAAGCAGTAAGCAGCATGGTATGACGAAGAAATGCAACAGGTACGGGTGTCTGAGTTGGGTCACACCACAATCCTGGGTCTGAAAATTGCTTTTTCCCAGGGCTGTTTTTATTGCATGCCAGCTATTTATTCAATATTTTATACCAGACCTGTTGTGAAGGGTGAAGGGCACCATCACAGAATCAAGACATGGAATCCATATGAATATCTTACTTTTTTTTTTTTTTAGCTTTCCGTTATTTTTTGTAATTGATTGATCTAGTCTGGCAGGCCATAGACTATGTAATGGTCGACTCGCCCTCTAGGCAGGGATAAGCTCACAACTGGCCCAGGTTTGTGTGTGCCATCTGCCATCTATCCATCATTTATCTAACCGTTCATTGCTTAGCCTGTTTCTCTCTCCAATCAAGACAGCTGAGCATTTGATTTACCTTCGTTATGGTAAATATGACCTCATGGGTGTATTCCAAAGGATTCTAATTCTGTGTAGGACTCGGTGCTCTCAAGTGGCTCTCCCATTCCTGCCAAGTCTCTGCTCATCTCCTCCTCCACTCCCAGAGATGGAAATCAGATTCCATCTCTATATTCTAACAGCATGTATGAGAATACAGAAAAAGAGGAGAAAAAGAAAGACGACAGTGATTGATTGCAGCAAGACAGCCACTACAGACTGCTGAGATCCTATTTTCAGTATTCATTGACTTGAGTGTTGATTTAAGTCGGTAGTTTCTAACTAACGTAATAAAATACATCTTAAATGATGATTCCTAGCCTGACTCTGTCTTTGACAAGCTCCATTCTAATGTCTGCCATTTGAAAAATGTCTTTTTATAGCTTAAAAGATTTAAAAGAAGATTTATTAACTCAGACATCAGCTTCATCGCCTATTTCTCAAAATGTCATGCAAGAATGATATTTTGATAATCCTATTATGTCCACTTTGATGTCCTTAAAGTGACCATAATATTCAACATTTATCATTTCCTGCTCATTTCTAATCAGCATTTATTATTTGTTGTATGCCGTACATGATTTTCTTTGATTTATAAAAATCAATCCATTTGACTCGGCAGTGATTTGCATGCCCTAACTACCCGTCTACAAGTAATTCATGCTGAGTGAAGCCACAGGTTGGCCATTTTGATTGATGGCAGGTGATTTGCATAGCTGTGATTGCATTGCCCTGTTGGCAGAGTTGGGTGTCGGGACTCATCTCAAGTCAAATTTGTCCCTAAATCTAAATCTAAATCAATTGTAAAAGTGCACTTTACACAACATGCCACATTTAGATGCTTATCAGATATACCTGAAGACATGAATTAAATCCAAGAATTATGCTGTGTTCTTCTAGAAGTAGGAACCACTGTCTTTGCTCCAAACTGTTAACAGAGGTACATCTGTGACTTTTGTAAAAGAAAATAAAACCCATCAGCTTATTAAACACTGGCCTTAGCTCAGTAATCGTTCATAATGCAGTAGATTTGGAGCCATTTCATATGATATTTTCATCAGCTGAATGAGACAGTGCTCAACAATGAGCTTAGGCAGATATCAGTGGCCTCTCTGTGCATTAGCCTATATTAGATGAAATTGTCTGTGTGAGTCTGATTTTGTTTTTAAATTGGCCAGTCAGGACAAGGCTGGGCAAATGATCTAATGAAGAGAGAGCATGGAGGATTGTTGGCGTAATCGGTTTGGAGCTGCATGAATCTGCCTCTGATAGAGATATTTCACCACTGAGAGGAAGGCCATGTTGCTCAGCTTGCCTCCAGTGTGTTTTATAATGAGAGAAGTTAACATTTTATCTGCCCTTTTCTAATGATGTGACATGTTTTTCCACAGCCGATTATTACATAAAAGATGTGTCGCTTACTGAATATGACAAAAATTAAAAGCAGCAGAACAATGTGTAGCACCAGACACACAAACAACGGTAGTCAGCTTTTAGATGAAAACAAAGCCAGTGAGTCGCTTTTTCAAATTTGAACGACAGCCTTTTTTTCTCTCCTTCAGTGTTGCAGTGGATCAATCGGAGATAGAGAAAGCACAAAATATTTTAGATGGTTGAGAGTGCTGTGGCCCTCAAAGCCCTCAGTTTCTCCTGATAATCCACCTTCACCTGCCCCTTCTTTCCGGTTCACTGGCTGATTAGTTTCTTCTCATTCAGTAAAGAGTATTTTAAATATTGATTGATTGATCCGTAGTAGTAGCAGACAGCTCATAAAGCTTTAAGCAGATAATATCATGGATGAGTATTAAAAGTGTGTACCTGAAGGTGAATGTGGGCTATAATGGCACTACATCTGTGTGTGCATGTCTGATGAAGCATCTACAGACTTTCTAGTGTGTATTGGTGTCTGTGTTTGAGAAGATTTTGTGGTAGCGTGAGAGTGGGAGAACAGCTGTTATGTCTCAGCATGTGTGGATCTCAAGGGGCAAAGACACGAGATTATCCTTAGAGCACAACGGGAAGCTACCTAAACTCTCCTTGAAACTAACCAAGCACTTCCTTTAGCTACAGTGCACTTTCCTGGGCATGAGGGATTCATGCTGTGCTTCAGCCTCAGGTGTACGCTCTATTTGGTTATGTATTCATTTTCTGGATATTCAAGTTAGCCGTTGCAAAAGCATTTCCAGCATATCATTTGTGACATGCGACAAGCCTGGCACAATATAGCTCGCTATTCACATTTTAGACTAAAAATTCCTCTCTCTTTTGCAGTGGAAATGCTTTGATTCAGTGCAAAGTGTTCTGGCCTGTAGCATAACTTGCATACATAGATGTTAAAAAATCATCTTTGTGAAGTCTTCCTCTATCTTTTGTGCGCACTTGCTCATTCCTTCATTGCCGTGGTAGACCAGGTCTTTATTAATGAAGGGACATCTGTTTCATTAAAACAGAAAGATGCCTGGGAGAGGGAGGGATGGAGGGGGTCTAAAGAGGAGCACATGCAGGAGAAACGGCCAGACATGGAGGGATGCTGGGAGTAAGCGGAGAAAGAAATGGGAAATTAAACAAAAACGCCAGAAAAAAATAGGATGGGACGTCAAAGCTTTAGGCAGGAATCTTCACATTAAGACTGATGCAGTGTAGAAATAGGGCACAGATTTTTACCCATACACATAAATGGATCACATCACATACACCCCCTGTCAAAAGATTTGAGCCGGGTTTTCATTCAAATGAATGAGAACCTGTCTCAAAACTTTTGACAGGGGGTGTATACCACCATAAAAACGCTACAGCAAACATGAAGTCCCCCACAAATACACACGACTGTGAGCCAGATTAAAGTAGTAAAGCATTTCATTCATCATAATTATGGCACGTAGCACAAAGGATCAGCGAAAAACACAGCCAATGACAGCTGTAAGAGCAGTTTCCGTGATAGAAATGCAACAGGCACTCTTCGAAGATAGACTGAAATGGATGTAGCATTTGTTGAGTTTAATTTTCATTGCATCAAATGTAGTTGGGTTGCAGTTTACAGTTTCTAGAATGTGTTCAACATCAGTGTCACCCACTTATTGATTTTAGGGTGATATTTACTGTCTCATTTGCTGCTTTGATTAGGCGGAAGTAAAAAGGTCACTTTTGAGTTTTTTCCAATTCTCCCAAATGTCCCCAAAAATAGCACAGGGTATTAACGCATAGCAGAATGTCATAGTGTACAACAGAATCGCACAGACAGCCTTTGAAGACCAAATTGAAATTGCTCATAAATTTGAGGTTAAGTTTTAACACACTGTATAACACAGAAATAGACAGTATTTAATGTATTTATGCTATATAATATTTGAGGCTCTCAATCATAAAAAGCAGTAAAAGCACAAGCTGCGCAAGGACAATGAAGCCGTATCTAAGAGCGCTTGTTATTTTTGTTCATATAAATTCAGTGAGCAGTGCATCTAGCAGAACGTGCTGTAAATCAGGGGTGCACTGATTTATTAGGTGAGTTATTCTCTCAGCCAGTCACATTACTTGTCTCATAGCTTTTAGATGGCTGTGCCGAGAACAGTGACGCAGGGGTAAAATATCTCGCCAAATGACGGCAAAATGCAAATTTTGTTTTCCAAAAATGGAGTAATATTCTAGTGTGAGAAATACAGAGTTACAATGTGTGAACATGGGACCACAAATCCGTAGCCAAAGGCAAGCAATGCTCTTTTAAGAGGTTGAATTTATGTTTGTGGAGACACTGAAAGTCTGGGCATCATTTTTCATGTTTGTAATGTTGCACAGTTTTATTTTGAAATGCAAAGGCTCACGTCATGACACTTACCGATAATAAATACTGATAAAAATGATTTAATAGTGCTAAGCATTTACAAATATTTAGTGTTATACATTTTTGCTGGCTTAATGACAGTTTATTGAAGCCATTTGAATGATTTTGCAACCTGAAAATAGTCCTTTATACTATATATATTTAAAAATATATATATTTTAGACACACACTCTCATTCAATTGAATGAGGCAGTGTGTCCAAACCTTTGACTGGTAATGTATGACTATACCTATAATCTTGCAGATTTTTAGTCAATATCACATCATATTACAGTTGAAAATGGTAGAATACAGGATAATAATAATAGTAATAGTAATAATGGATTAGATTTATATAGCGCTTTTCTGGGCACTCAAAGCGCCTCACAATGGATCCATTATTCATTCACTCACACATTCTCACATAGTATAGTATGAAGGATAGGGCATAGGATAGTATGAAGAGGTTCAGCTGAATAGAGTGGAAACTGATCTTTTGTTTCTCTGAATTTTACTGATCTCTGTGTCTGATGCATTTAAAGGAGTTCAGAATCTCCTTCCTATAGTTGCAAGGCGTTAACTGGCTGCACCCGACCAATCTGATAATTGCAGTTTTCCAGCAACCTTCTATTTTTTGTGTATGATTTAGTCAGTGCAACCACAAAAGTTCATTATGAGCAGTGTTACTCCACTTACGACCCACATTTTAGACGCGCCTGTAAGACTGAATAATAATCATACACTTCATACAGACTAGAAAACCGAATTTCTGTCATTCCTGCGATAACTGCTTTCAGCTTTAATTTAATCTAATTATGACTACTGGTGGGGAAATGTTTAATCAAAGTGTTTTTTCCTCGCTTAGCATCATTATGTAATTACTGCACATTTCTTTCACAGAATAAATCTGGTGTGTAGTCACCTTGCCTTGTGCTCTCTCATTTGCACAAACCTCTCTCCTGGAGCACCACTCCTCTCTCTTTACAATTCCAAACAAATGGGCAATAGAACATTTATTGGTCTCAGAAATACCAACATGTCATGATACCTTGACACACAGTTCAGGCTTGTCTTTACCTTCCCGCAAAACGAGATTTAGTTTGCCTCTATTTGTTGTTATTTTGACCCAGCTAGACCCCTAAATAATGAGCTACCCTAAGATATTTGCTCATTGGTTAAATTTTTTCTGAAAACAAATATGTGAACAACACAAACAAACCATTTAAATATCATAATTATCCAGTCCTGTTGAATTATATGGAGACAGACATATTGCAGTAAACTGTAGCACACATCTATTGTACCTGAGCTGATAGAGGATACGATATTTTGCTGATTATTCTTTGTAGGAAGAAATAAAATGGAACTGATGTGGACATTCACAGCTTATCTTCAGTATTTTCCTTTAAAGGGAAAGAATAGTACAGATTAGATTAGAGTGTGAAACAGGAAAGCAACAGGACAAAGTAAAACTAAATGGACAAGAAGTGAAATAGTAAAGTTAAATTGTACTTTGTTTTACCCACAAATGGAGAATTTAAGCCCATGCTGCGAAGAATGAGGACGATGAAAAAAAAAGTGTAAAATTAATAGTGTTACAGATTGAAGGTGGTCAGAAGAGAAACAAACTAATAAACTGAAAGATCAAGAACGAAAGCAATACTAAAGTTTATGAAAAAAGAACAATATGTGCTGTGTCGAGGTCAGCGATGGCAATGGAGACATTACACACATGCACACACTCAATGGCCAAGGTCAGATAGAGTCACAGTAGGATCACAAGGTCCCTGCAGAGGACCAGGTTATAACTGACAACTATAATTAGGCTAATTAGTGCAACAAAACCATCATCACAGTGGGTAATGACCTGGGCAGGCCAGCAAGGGTGATGGATGGAAGGATGGATGGATGAGAGAGAAAGAGGAGCAGGTAGGCAACGAGTGTTAATTAGGAAAAGGCTAAGGGGAATGATGGATGGATTAGCGAGAGCAGCAGAGAGAGGAAGATAGACAGGCTGCATGAGGAGGATCATGGGGAGACGAGGCACCGAGATGTGGATACGAGACACAAACAGGTTAGCTGTTAGACACCTTTGATCTGTCAGTCTGCTTGTTTCATTTCGAGTTCAGTTTCAAGCCCAACCCTCACAACACATTCAAAATACTGTGTTTTGCATGTGTAATGTATCTTCTCATATTAGCTTTAATCGCTGTTATTTTCCCCTCTACCCTCACTGACTTGTGTGCTAATCATTTGTCACATTAGGCTGACAAGGGTCTGGGTAAGTGCTTGAACTGAAAGTGTTAAATTATGCCTCTTGACATTAACATGGAAAAGAGGGCACAGAGTTAAAGACCCATGTTGTAATCTGTTATCTACAAATTAAAACAAAAATGATTATTCAAGTATTCAAGTAGGAAGCAACAATTCTGGAAATGGACTGAATTTTTGGGTTTTTGCTTTGGGAATTTGATGATGTTAACCTGGAAAAATAAGTTTTTCATCTAATTTCTTCATATTTTTTTGACTAAACAATTAATTTAGTAAACTGTAAATTAGATGTCACATTAATAAAAACTGAAAATAATTCTCAAGTTTGCACATTGTTAAAGTAAACTTCAATAGACTCAAAAATCGGTTAACAATTTGTTGGACAATCTTACTTGTACACTGTGACAAAAGAGATATTAGTCTACTATTAAACAGCACCGTTTTAGTGCAGAACTCAATGAAATATGCAAAGCCCTTATGAATATATTTTTAGCACCCTCAGACCAAATCTGTACTCACCCAAACTCCACCAGCCTGTCAACTCAAGTGACTCAATTGGCCACATACTCGCCCACACATTCAACCACTCAACCATTCGCCCACAGCGTCAATTCATATGGAGTTAAATGTCTTTCAAAGCAAAGGACATGAAAGAGTATGACATGTGAGTGAAAGACAGTGACACACACAAACACACCAGGCAGAAGAAATGGGAGAATAGAAAGAATTGTGAAACAGAGTGCAAGAATAGGAGACGAGGAAAAATAAGAGCCCTAAGTTTCTGTGCAGGATTATGTACATAAATTAATAAATGGCAGGTGCAGCAGAACGCACCAGTCGACCTTTATCTGAGTGCATATGTATGGGCATATGTACTTCATGTTTTTTGAGATGTAAAATCTTTTGTGGATTGTGCATTTAAAATAGATCTGACTGAGTGAATTTCAAACTGTTCTGGAGCTGCTGGAACGTCAAAAGTAGGAACTGCTGATATGATGGTTCAACAAAGTTTATGCAAATATATTTTGTCTTTCATTGGGCATGCAGATAATTTATGTATATCAACACAATCTGACAAGTATGACACACATACACATTCTCACAATTTAATTCTGTATGCTGACAACATCCTTTTTTTTTTTCGCACATTCTCTGTCCCTTTTTTCTTACCCCATATCTAAGAAGAGGTTAAAAAGCAGACTTGTAAACTAATCCTGAAACAGGCAGTTGCTCCAGTTAAAGAAGTGATGTCAAGCTGCTTTGCATCACTCTCTGAAAATGCAACATGAGGTCTGTTAGTAATTCTGTCTTACTCCTTTTTGAACTCTTCTCAGTCAGTTGGAGGGGGAGGATTTAGGTGGGTGGATGGATTAACTATGTAATATTGGTGCAGCTCTGTGTAAGATTAAGTAAGCCAGCTATGCAGGACTGGTTCTGGTAAGATAAAGCATGATTCCATCTTGGCCTTTGTCTACTCTGTCCTCTAGACAATCTTATTTTTATGTAAAGATGTAGATATAGCACAGGCAGGTAGGTTTCCAAAAATCAATGAATCAGGGCATCATTTTTAGAGATATTCTAGTACGGTATATATCGCAGTTTTAGGGTTTGGTACAACAGCGACAACAAAAACAATTGATTACATTTGCCTTTTTTGTTTGGTTGTTGCTAGAGGTACGGACCCGTACCCGTAGCCTGTGGACTACGGATACGGCACTTGCCATTTGCCAATCAGATACGCAAGATCTGGTCACGTGACTCCCGGTAGACGCTAGCTGTACGGACCCGTAGCATCGGTACAACAGGTACGGACCCTAAACCTGACCCTAACACTAACCCTAACCTTAACCTTTGCTTACCTTTCAACAGTTTGCAGTGGTTAGCAGCTTCTTGACTCGCGAGACTCGCGTACGGGTCCGTATCTGTCTGGCAAATGGAAAGTGCCGTACCCGTAGCCTGTGGGCTACGGATACGGACCCGTATCCGTAGACACTACCTTTTTGTTTTGTTTTTTGTTTGCTATGTTGAACATTCTAAAAAAATAATGCTAACATAAGTCTTGCAGTAACTGTTAAGGCACTAATGTGGAAAAATGCACATTATTGAGAAGAAAAATGTAAATACTGCAAATGTCAGCAATGCTCCAATGTGTAACTCTGATCTGTGGATGTATGTAAGTTGTGAAAAGTCAAACATTTCCAATAATTCTAGTGCAACATAGTCATAATTATGCAAACTAAAGCCAGTGGTGCAGGTTTAGTTGAAGAACAGCACTTTTTCTTCTTTCTATCCTATCTGAATAAGCTTTCTTAGACCTGTTACTGGACAAAGCCAACTGAACACAAGAAGAATAAGAGCCACGTAATGTCTCCTAAGCATTCAAGGCTAACCATGCCACTGTGCTGTGTAGCTGATAAGAAATAACTGACAAAACCTTCCAGGGATAGCTAGTGAGATAAATACACTCCTGACAGTAATTGTGTGAACCACTCAGCATACGGAACACAGGAAGTCTCACACCAAACCAGACATCCTGTAACGAAGGGTTCCTGATGAATACACATACCTTTACACCCCTACTCAGTTTACTTCATCTCTCCTTGGTTGTTCAATTACAGGCCTGCCCAAGCATCAAACAACAAAGCACCCTTGTTAACAGTCATGCTGATCTCTCCAAGTTTCCTCATAGTTTTCTAATGAACATTATACTGAGTGTGACCTTGACTACTAATCTTAACTGAGTCTTTTCCTTTTGATGCAGCGACTTTGAAGTGTATTGGTATTCTTAAGAATCAAGAGAGGGTTTCTTAAATAGAGGAGATGAGACACTTCTGCTTGAACTATGACAGTTGTCTTTTGAATAAAACTCAATCTATCCCACTCAGAGGTACTAAAATAATCACCAGTAAAATGAAAACACAGCTTTGGTAAAGGTGCTTTCACTGTTTCCCCTGGGTTGAAATGGCTGTGAGGTGGTGGGGTGTAGACAAGGGCCAAAGGCCCTTGCATCAGTGAGCGCCGCAGGTGCAAAGCAAGTAGGGGGGTCTGGGGGCATGCCCCCCGGGAAAAATTTTGAAAATCAAGATGCAATATGGGGCATTCTGGCACAATTTGGAGCACATTTTGTTGTATTTGTAGCCATTTCCAAAAACTAAATTAAATAAAATTTTCATGTTTCTTTTCTAAAAATTAGTGATAGGGAGAAAATATGACAAATATAAACCCACTTGTCCTTGTGATTAAAACATGTCAACTAGTCCAGTCTATTATTTTCTGGTCAGATTTCCACAAGCCATTCCAAAATGCCACATCAGTTCTTATTACAAATTTGAAAACGATGACAAAGGACTTGAATCTGGAATCAAGTGGTGACTTTTACTTTTTTCCTAAAAACAACTACATGTTAGGTACCAAATTCCCACTTCATTTTTATTTATAATAAAAAGGTTATGTCATGACCTTCATTTTACTTAAAAATGTGAAAGAAAACTTCAACTCTGGGTTAACAACTGGTTTTCTGAAGGAGTTAGTTCTGTTTTCAAAACTGTTACCTTTTTGAACAAAGAAATAACTTCTTTAGAAAACCAGTTGTTAACCTTGAGTTAGAATACATAATTTTGCACTGTGATATGTGTCAGGCAGCTGAATTAAAGACTTTAAGTAAACATTCTTGAAAACACAAACACCAAATTTGAACACATGCTCTCTTTATTACATGAGGCAAATCAAATATAATTGGGGATTAATGTTGATCAATCTAAGCTTTCCATGGGTGTATAGTGTTTCTATAATCGCGTTGGCAGTGTCGTTCTATTTTGAAAAATGCTTATGCAGATATCAAAACGGCCCGCCTGCGGGCCGCTGAACCGTTGAAATTACAGAATTTGTTTTGCCATTGAATGATACAATTTCGGGCACTCTATAAATCATTTTATCAAAAGAAACTAGGACCTTTATATTCCGTTGAAATCATTTGTCTCGTTCGTGAGAACGGGTTTTGTCGTGCCTAAATGTTTTAACGGGAGCCATTTTTGCAGTCACTGCCAATTCGTATCGCCGCGGACAACAAAACAGTAAGCAAACTCAGTAAAGGAAGCGAGATCGATGCTTACACTGCGTTGCTCACTTTATTATGATGACATGCGATAGTTTTGATACTTAATTTGACATTTTAGCCCCGAAAAACGAAACCATGGAGCGCTGCCGCTTCTTGTCCGCAACGGGGATGTGCCTTGCTGTCTTCAGCCACGGCGAGAAAAGGCTGCCATTCTGGCTTGTTGATTTCAGCGGCGAATATACCGGACTTATGTGTCAGTGCTTTTTTTTTGGCGCGGACCAGTGAGGCAGCAATGTCGGTAAAATTGTAATGAGGCAGTGGCCTATACCAGCGAGGCGGCCCGCCTCGTCGGTCATATAGGAGGAGAAACGCTGTCCTTTTATTTCTTAGTACTGTTAACTGATTTAGATCTGTGTCTTGGCATGGGGAAGTGTAGCTTTATGGCTATATTTGAATTGGCATGTTGTTGGTTTGTTCATGAGAGTCTAAATGATGAGGTTTAGAGTACAGTCAGTGCAGTCCTCCTTGGTTTGCATCGGCTGCTGTATGTCCTTCACAGACAAGCTTATTAAGCCCACTACTAAAGAAGCCTTAAGAGCTTTAATGAGTTTTTCATTGTTCCATAATGGAGGATTTTTTTTTCTAAAGGTCAGATCATCGCTGATATTCTTAGTAAAAATGTGACTCCTGGACTCTTGGATGGCTGCCCTTTCAAAAGGTATATTACATATGCCATCATCGCTCTCTGCCTTAATTAAAAATCAACTTAAAAAGAAACAGTTAAAATATAAAACAAAATAGTGCTTTAAGCTCAGATTTGAGAGATTAATGCATCTTTCATTATTTTTTAAGCTCAGGCATGGAATACTAAATCTGTATTATGCTGAATCAAAAATACAAATGTATATAAATAAAGTTTTACATTTTCAGTTCTCCATGTCTCACAGGGAGAGAGTTGTAGTTACTAGTTGACTTTTAAAGATTTGTGTACTAAATTAGACTGGATATGTGTGTGTTGGCAGTAAAAATGAAGAAGAAAATTAATTTAATGATTAATTATTGCTACGGTTTTCTCTTGGTAGCAGGTGGTTAGTGTGCTAGAGTGAAGACCAAGTAAGAGACATCAACCAGCTTCTTAAAATGCTTGGAAATTATTCCCTTTACAGAGAACAAATCAAGCAAAGTTTATTGGGGAGATGAGGTCACACAATCTTTCGTAAACTGCTTTTAAGCTTCATCATCAGACTTTTTTCTCTGTAGAAAGAAGCATTGGCATCAGCGCTGCTATACCACTATTACAGGGGCACGAACCCCAGCATTGATCTGCTGTGCCCCAGTATAATCTGAGCTCTTTGAGCTCTTGTTTTTCACCATGGATTAATTTAGATTGATAGTAACAGTAAAATAATAGACATTTTTCGAATCCAGCACTGTACACACAGCACACATCTCCATGCACGGCCGTGTGCATGTTTTTGCTGCAGTGCACATACAGCAATCCATTTATCGATGAGCCGCACCACGCAAGAATGTAGATTGTTTGATAAAGTCATGTTCTCAACCTTGACACAGGTCATTCACATCTCTCTGAGAATCTCATTTAACGGCTGCAGCTGCGAGCAGTCGTTTGGTGCGCTGAGATGTCTCCACACTCGAGCACAATAGGGTGCGAAAGGTTTCACCACCTTTGCTATCTTATCGATTGAAAGGAAAGAACTTTGTAAGTTAAGTCACAGTCAAGTCATTAACCGTTACACCACATGAAAAATAGACAGTACAAAATATCAACTCAGTTTGGACTTGCTGATGAACGTGATTGGCACTTCTAGACTGCTGTTCCACGCTATTTGTAGAATTTACTTTTTTTTTTAAATAGCTGATTCAAGGCAAGAAGTAATTGTTTTTTTTATTTATTGCTATTCATGTGGAATGCAGAAGAATGACTCATGTTGGCTTTTGTACCTAAAACATGTTGAGAATTATCATATCATGTGATGAAATGAATAATTTCATTAAGAGTAACAGCTTTACAGTTTTATCTTTACCAGACGTTATTTCAGTTTTAGCAAGAGCAATGTGTCTGTGGCGGTAATGCTCCACAACGAAAGTTCGTGTAGCACATTTCATACATGCAGGAGGCAAATATGTCATTGTCACTTCTCAATTAATTTCATGTTTTACCAAATTACCCACTATTTTTCAAAAATTCAGAAAGACGTGATTGCAATGATTTATTAGGCACATTTACTAACATTCTCGCAAAAAGAATAGCATGAGGTTGCATTTGTTAGAGATAAAATACAGTAGCAACAGAGGTAATTTAGGACACACAGTTTGTCAGGAAGGAAGAAAATTTAGGACACATATTTAGAAGGAGCTGGAGAATTGGGACAGACACAAAAAAAAATCTCAAGAGTTGCCATGGGTACCAACAAGAAGGAAACAGGAGTCCCTGTAGTGTAAGCATACATTGCTTGTAAAATTCTCCAAGGCATTTAACCTGAAGGCCTTGAGAAACACCTCCTTCAGCAGGCACTAGAATGTGCTACTTTTTGTGCAAGGTTTACAACAATGCAGAGAGTGGTGGAAGCTGCAGGATGTATTTTGCATGAGTTTACACTTCCTTGAATGATTCACTGTTAACTATAAGTGGTTTTATTACTTAAACTGTTGGCTTTTAAACTTTCTTTGTACACAGCTAGATTTCTTTCCATGGTCCAAATTTGTGCTGTCATTTGAATTTGAGAGTCAGTGCTGGAACTATGACCGTCTCTGAGTGCTAGCCACTTGATTTAATGTAGATTTTTTTCCCTGAGTTCTACTTCACTGTAACCTGGATGTTAGAATGAAACTTGTTTCCATATATCCCTCTGCATTTTATGGTGATTTTAGCTCAGAATTGTTGGAATATGCATATTTAGGAGCTGAATAAACAGGGAGTGTTAAAACAGTGCTCTGAGGTTGAGATGTCTCTCAACTATCCTTTTAACCTGCACTCTAATGGCATTAGGGCCAATGATGGCATGACTGGTGGCACGTGAGTCACAATCTGAGAGTCACATAAATAAACAAATAGCAGTCTGAATGAGCAGAACTAGAGCCACTCCCTCAGCAGCTACAATATTTAGTGTGTCCGTGGCTGAAAAGTGTATTCCGTTCAACATTTGTTGCTGGAGTTGAGGCGGGGATGTGCAACACCTTTCAGCATTTCTAAATTGAAACCTCTCAGTATTGACATTTTACAAAACACTGTAGCAAATTAACTGTACTCTGCACTGTGCGACTGCATTATGTTGGAAAATATATATAAACTATATGAGATCGGGTCTTGCAACAGCAGTCGAATCACTTTAAATCACTCGCCATGCTGTATTATCGCTGTATGCTATATTTGAAAATCTGCTGACATTTCTGCATTTATGCGTGAGAGTGTGTTCCTGTATATCGTATCAATATATTACAGTGTCGCTGTCAATTTGAGCATCTTTAACCTTTAATGTTTGACCTTAACACTACCGATGAACAGTTCCAGCACCCAGTTTGGTTGGCATTCAGTCAGCATTTAAGGAAGGTGGAAGGAAAGACAGGGCTGCATGACTCAACAGCAAGAGACATTGAGGGTGTGTGTTTTCCAGTGAGAAATGATGGCTGACGTGAATAAGTGACAGAAATCAAACAGTGTGATTGAGCATAATGGAGGCTGTCGTCATTGTGAGGAGGATTTATAGAAGCATATATAAAGGCCCTGCACATTTTTTGGCACACACACACGATTACAGTGATATTGGCAAGTTGTTTTTTTTTTTCCTTTTTTATTTAACCAGATAAAATATCCACTGAGATCGAGACCT
This sequence comes from Acanthochromis polyacanthus, assembly GCF_021347895.1. Taxonomy (NCBI): domain Eukaryota; kingdom Metazoa; phylum Chordata; class Actinopteri; family Pomacentridae; genus Acanthochromis; species Acanthochromis polyacanthus. The sequence goes on along the minus strand of NC_067119.1, from coordinate 17,329,116 downwards.
CTTTCACAAGGGCGACCTGGCCAAGAGAGGCAGCAGCAAATGTCACAGTAAACAAAAACAAACATATAACAATAACAACAAGCATTAAAATATTAAATACAAGCAATTAGATACATAATACAGGAGTTATTTTTACAGTAACAATTTATGAACACAGGCACTATTCGAAGGATTTACGTTGTTGATTTTTTTTAAGTCGAAGCAGAAGGCTTCCAGTTATACTGTATGTCCTGTGTGTGTACAAACTGTGTTGATTGGCCTATTTCTGAGTTAATGTTGCACTGAGAAATCACATCTTTATTACATTAGTGCACCTTCATTGTCTTTTCATTTGATGACCACACAGAGTTTCAACGTAGCTCCAATCAGTGATAGACTGAGCAGTGGTGCACTCTGTCCAACTAGTCTGAATTACCACCATAAAGGGAGCAAATACTTGCGATTAGCTGTCATGTGTTTGTTTTTAATGTAGACGAATTTGTATAGACTTGTTTTCACCACATGAATTAATCTTTTTTGTAAATTAGTGACAAGAAAGCCCATAATTACATTTTCCGTGCATCGGTTTTGTAAACAATAACACGGGAAAAAGTCCAAAGGGGATGAATACTTTTTATAGGAACTGTACATGTGTGCACAGAAGTGCTTGTGAGATTCGGCAGGCGGAGATGAAAGGCCATTTGCCTTTGAAGAGAAGCCCATATCAGAGATCTACAGTGCTCTACATACCGCTTGAAAGCACTTCTTTTTTTTTTTTGTCTTTTTAAAAATTTAGTTTGAAACTTGTCTTTATTTTATTAATAATTTCGATTCTTTTTTAAAGACATATTATGCTGTCTTTCATTGTCTTGCCACATGTTGCCTCTGTCTCTTCTAGCGATTTTTTTTACACGAAGATTTTTTTTTCACATTAATACTGCATGCATCTGTGCTAAGGGTTGAGTTTTCTCATCACTCCAGTTGTAAAAAGGTAGACATGCCCACGAAGACAAGTAGATGTTCCCCCAAGAGCTACATTCAGTAAGTTTTACAAAAAGAAAAGCGGGAGACGGAAATTATATTTGCCCATGTCGCTCCGTGGCAAGAAGCTAAAGAAATCAAACATTGCAATGAGGCTTCAGATCAACATCAAATAGCATATGGACTGAAAAAAAAACAAACTGAGAAAACATTCAACTCCAACAGCGTCTCACAGACGCTACAGTAATTAATTCACCGTACAGCCGCACATGTGCACACCCATGTAAATACACAAATACACATGGGGACCCACAGTGGCACACAATAAACCATGTTCCAAGCTATTAAAAACCAATTAGTTTTGGCTTCATCTGTGAGAATCAGAGAAAAAGCCATGGGAGTTGCAGATTAGCATAGAATGATAACTATGGAGGAGGATGTAAATGAGAGAGGAGAAAATATAGGGTCCATACAGCGCATTTAAATTCATGAGGATGTGCTGTAATGTCTGCATGTTTGGAAAAGAGCAAAGGGAAGTGATCAGACCAGGTGTGCTTGAGCTGGTAGAAAAGACTGAGATGTAAGATATAGATTTAATCCACATGAAAAACACACAGAGGAAGGAAATTGACTGTTAGTGCTAAAAACCAGCGAGAACGAGTTTTATTCCATCATTTGTATTGAAAAAGAAGAATGGAAAGTATTTTTATTCAGTGCTGCTGGGTCTGTTCATCACAATAACTGAAATCGTTTTTCGTCTTTCTGATACACTTTAGTACAATTTGAACTAGTTTGATTTGTTTAAGATTGGATTTGATATTACATTAAGTGAATTGAATTGAATAAATATTTATTACAATCCTTGGTCTAAATGATAGTGTAAATCATCTGTCAGCACATTCATTTTCACTGGAGCAGCTGAAGTTGCAACAAAATGAAATCATAAATTCCAGAATTAGTTATTCTTTTTCAAACTGGTAATGATACATTGCATCCAGATGTAACTATATTTCTATCGTTGTCGAGAAGACACGTCGTCACGTCTCTTCTGATTCAAAAAGTTATTATTTACTTCTGTAAAAGTAATTCTGAGTGTTAGGGTTAGCAGTCAAGCAATATTTCTAAAACCACTTCCAGTAAAAGACAGATCTTCAGTAAATACTGACTGTGATTTCCCCAGCACTATAGAGTTTATGTACATAAACTTATGTTTGTTATTAGAGTCAGTTGTGATGGTTAAAGATATGACCGTAAAAATTGCTTAAGCTTTGTCTCCATTTTTGGACTTTATTGCTTGCACACGCGCCACTCTGGCCTGGATTTCTATCAGTGTCTTGTTCATTCATTTATTTACAAATTCTACACAGAACTTACCCTTTTTCTAAATAAACAAAACCCAAAGCTACAGTCTTGTTATAGACAATGAGTATTTATTGTGTTGACTTAGCTCACTGTGTAAACTTTGGAAACCAGGCCAGTAGCTTGGCATCTCTTTTCAAACATAAGATGCAATAGTTTGTTCTTTCTCAGAGCAACACATCCCCATCTAGCACATGAAAGCCAATTACACG